>NC_045426.1:183859312-184165812 GCF_902635505.1 Sarcophilus harrisii | reverse complement strand
AATGAATTCAACTAACATTCTTAAATGACTATTCTATCTTCAGTCAGGGAATAGCCTGGAGTATTTTTATTGGATTAAGAGCAAGCCTCAGGGTCAGGAAAACTTGAATTCAAATTCAGCCTTAGACATACTAGTTTTATAATTCTGGGCAAGTCATTTAGCCTCTTAGTACCCTTGACATTTCTTTAAAACTTTAAATTGTTTACATGAATTGATGCTAAGTGAAATGAGCAGAACCAAAAAATCATTATACATGACAACAACAAGACTATATGATGATTAATTCTGATGGACATGGTGAGATGATTCAAACCAGTTCCAATTGTTCAGTAATGAAGAGGGCCATCTACACCCAGAGAGAGGACTATGGAAACTGAGTGTGGACCACAACATATCATTTTCACTCTTTCTGTTATTGTTTGCTTGCATTTTTGTTTTCCTTTTTAGTTTTTTTTCTTTCTTTCTAGATCCAATTTTTCTTGTGCAGCAAGATAACTACAAATATGTATACATATATTGCATTTAACATATGTTTTTAACACATTTAACATGTATTGGACTACCTGCCATCTAGAGGAGGAGATGGGGGGAAGGAGGGGAAGATTTGGAACAGAAGATTTTGCAAGAGTCTCATGTTCTGCGTTGTTTTGTAAATAAAAAGCTATACTGATAATAATAACAATAATAAAAAACTTTAAATTGCACAATATTTGTTGGTGGAACTAGATTTCTCACCAGGAGTTCTGTACAACAATGAAATCACAGATTTGCTTTGAAAAATTAGAGCACTATACTAAATGTTAGGGAAGATACAAGGACTAGACAAAACATGGCTCCCTGCCCTCATGCAACCAATAGCTTAATAGAGGGATATAATTAACATACACAAATTTTATCAGTTGGGAACTCACATCTCAATATCTTAATATTTTAGAATTTCTTCAGGAATTACTTGTAACTGCATAAACATTTATCAAAAGGTGGTCAATGCCCTTGGTGATCAGCCTTTTAAAACTTCACTAGGTTGGCTCTCAAATGACAAATATGATTCTGGGTTTGTATTTGAAGCCTTTCTCAATTAATAAATTTTGCCAGAGCTTATGTCCTACTGGCAATGCCTTTAAGAATTCAGTCATCTCTATGAAGTCCTGGAGTGAAAATGGAGGGTACAAGTAAAAATAATGCAAAATGCTGGGATCTAATATAATATGCTAATTTAGTGAACACACTTGGATCTCAGTTCATTGTCAGACAGCCCAATGAATTAGTAATCATTGGAGTGAGTCTATATTGCTAAGTAAGGATCCAAAATTTAAATAGTTTCCCAGACCAAAGACTGTGTCTTCATTTAGTATTTCAATTAAATTCAAAATTAAAAGTTTGTTATGAGACATACACTGCACATAGTAGGTTTTCTGCTATTATTAATATAATTAATTCTAGAATCAACAAGAAATTTTCAATATGCATTATACACAGCATGACAGTCTAAGATAGACATGAGTCTAATAACTCATTATGGTGTTCTTTTGATTTTAGGATTGAGTGACTAACATCTTAATTCTGTTTTACCAATTAACATTGGATTAGATCTTACAAAGAAATATTTACTTTTAAAGATATATCAAGAACAAACATAGACATTTCCCCTCAAACTTCCATCCTATACTCTCTTAATCTGAGAAGTTTAGTTCAAAATGTAGCTCATTTCTTATGTAGCATTAGTTCTACCAATTTCATCTCCAAAGCCAGTGGTGGGTGCTAATTTCTGTTGGGCTGGAGCATCAGGGACCCTTGATCCAGCACATAGCTGCTAGACTGATTGTAAAATATGGTCTGCATTCCTGACTCCTAGACCCTTATAACTTGCATGCATTTCAGGCCAGAGTGGACACTCTACTTCTTTTACCTAGATTGGAAAGAATAAACAAAAAGACTAAAAATTTAGGCTCACCAGGGATGACATGACTTTGGGGGCACCGGGGAAGTCTGCCTTCATGCTCTGCCCCCTTACTTTATGGTCTCACTGATGGTGAATAAAAGGGTCTTTTTCTCTCTCAAATACAAATACAACAAAAGCCATGGCTGTTGCTGCATTGTGATTTTAAAGATGCTACCAGTTACAACTATGTAGAGGATGGAAAAAAGCTGGTCTTAACATATGGCAACTAAGGTACAACATCCGTACATGGTCCAATTCCCCAGTTTTCTGAAAACAATTATTCATGTGGGCGATACTGTCTCAGGTGTGCTCTAGAGACCATGTGGAAGACTGCTTTATCTATCTAATCTATTTCTCTATCTTTTTATTTATCTAATCTGTCTGTCTACCTTTACTGTCCTTTATATGTATACATATATCCATAAAATATCTCCTAAGAATATGATATACATACAGATTTAAGATTCATGGAAAAAAATCTTTTATTTTGAGGATAAAGGATTTAAATTTGGCATCAAGATAGACCAAAGCTAAAGGATCTGACATAAGTACATTTGAAATAGATTGATAGAATCTGTATATGTAATTTATAATAACCAGTCCACTCCATCTATCTAGATTCATTACATTCAAAGCTAGATTGTTAAACTGACCATCAGAGATCTATTTTAGCCAATTTTTTGGGGTCACAATTCAAGTGCTTCTATTATATAATCATGGGCATAATGAACAATGCTATACTTTTAAAAAGAGTTGCAATGGTGTGTAGGAGAGTAAGATCATCAGTGGGATTTAAAATTTTTTTAACATTCATAGATTCATCCATAATGCAATGGAAAGAGTATTTGATTTGGAGTCTAAAGGATTTGTGTTCAAATTCCAAATCAACTACTTGTGTAATCTCTAGCAAGTCACTGGATTTCTATGTATTTTGGTTCCTTCTTAGAAGGGACTTTAGTCTCTTCTGGTTCTAAATCTATAATTCTATCCATTCTGACCTTTAATTCTAATAATTGTGACTATTATTCCATGTTCTGTTTAATATAACATTTAATTCAGTTCTAGTTAGAATCCTGTGAACCTGGATAAAATTTCTAGCCTTTTGAAAAAAAAATCTGAAAAAAGTTCAATTGATTAAAAGCTTACCAACTAGACCATACTTAATCACTAGGGTTTTTCTCTGATTAAGATTGGGGCAAAATGGCAAGAAAATAAGCTGATAAAAGTAAAATTTTAGGGTTTACTAATTTTCTTGTACAGTGCTTTCAATATCTAACTTCACAATACTGGCTCATGAAAATTAGTTGTCTGGATGATTCCTCTGAGATATTGTCATATTCTTTCTTATTCTTTAAAAATTCAGCCCTGTTTATTTCTTTAAGGAGGTCTTACTAATGAATATTTTTTGGATAATTTTCCATAAGGGATACAAAGAAGGGTTTTCTGTTAACCCATATTATATTAATGAAAACACATAGATTAATTAAATTAATATTAATGAAAATACATTGTTTCTTAAGCATTTTTATTATTTTATTGTATTATTGTTAATTAATTGATATTGTTATTATTTGTTTCTCAATGTTTTAAGTGATGTTTAATTGGGAGGATAAATAACAATAGCACTTTCCTCTATCTGGTCCCCCCATTCTACCCTGCCCTCCCTCCCTTCCAAACTCTATTCATCAATAGACTTGGTTGTACTTCATGGAAGTCAAAAGATCTAATCAGTCAATTATATGCTACAAATGTAATAAAATACCCATGCATTTTGCCTTGTTTAATATTGCTACTTCCTCATTGACCAGTAGGTGTCATGTGTGTTCTCATACTAGATAATTGGAAAAATTTTCAATCTTTAAACATAAACATAAAATCCTGAAATTGTTAGAATGGACAATACCTTAAAGATCATCCAGTCCAAAGTCCTGATTTTATGGACAAAGAAACTTGCCAAAAGTTGTTCCTTGATCTGGCCAAATTAGATATAGCATTAGGAGCATCTACAGTCTGAACAGAATCTTAAAGATCAGTCCAACATTTCCTAAACTGTTTCGTGGATCTTTGCTATTCTACTGTAAGCAGCAACTCATAAACAAAGGTTTCATAAGAAAATTTCAATGCTAGTAAACATTTTTGTCTTTGCATAGGAAGCAGAGAGTTCTCTCTTTTCCCTTCTAACCCTACCCTCCCATCTCAAGAATTGAGGGAGGAAGAGGAGCAGAATAGTTATTAAAGGATGAGATTTAGAGGTGGAAGAGACCTTAAAGTTCATTTAGTTTAATCCTTTCATTTTACAAATAAGGAAACTGAGGCCCAAAGAGATTACATGACTTGCCCAGGGTCACATAGCTACTAAATATTTGAGGCACGATTCATACTTAGTTCTTTCTGGATCTATGTCAAATTCTTTTAAAAATATATTATTATAGCTTTTTATTACAAGATATATGCATGGGTCATTTTTCAGCATTGTGTGTCAAACTCTTGATCTGCTACTCCAGATTACTCGGTTTGAAGGCTATGATATATATAGCAAAGGGATGAAGGTTGGTATTTTTCAAAGGAGAACAGTGTGGATTTTAGTGAGAATGGCAGAAGGACTCCTATATTGAGGTAATAGAATAGTATAATGAGGTAATGTTGGCTCAAAGATGAGGCTGTTTCTGAACTTTAAGATAACAGCAAAATAGATCTAGATCTAGAACTTGAAAGCATCTTAGAGACCATTAAGTCCAACCTTCTCATTTTACAGATAAGGAAATTGAGGCTCAGATAATTTAAGTGCCATATCCAAGATTACATAGGGGTAGTAAGGATTAGACATAACATTGCCACACTTAGTCTGGGTTGGAGGGTAGTGCTTATGGTGTGCACTTATTAGCAGACAATTTATAGCAACCGTCCTTCCAACCCTCTACTCCCAATCCCCATTGCTATTGGATCATTTCCTAATCTAATTCCAGGTTCTAAGGCAATCAAAGGGTATGTTCTGATATCCCTCACAAATTAATAGAAAGTGTACAATCTCTCTATTAATTTATCACTTAGCTTTGCATTCTCACCAGTTTATAAATAAGACAGAGAAATCTTTTTTCCTATAAGTTTTTGCTCTTTGCCTTTTATCAATCAACATTTAAACAATACCAACATTACTGTTCATACAATTTATTACACCATCAAATAAAAAAACCACATAATTACATATATCACAGGGAATATAGTTCACAGTCAGAGTCACCACAATTTCCTTTAAACTTAAGGGAAAGAAACATAAAATAAAATACTCTCATCATTGTTGCCACATATACCTCTTCAACTTTAGAAACACAATTGTCTCAGGGTGGTGATTCAAGTCTATCAGGAATTTTTTTCATAATGTCTCTTTTCAAATTAAGAGTTAAATGCAATTCTCTCAAAATGTTTCTTTTCCCTTGATAGTTACCTCACTTAGTTGCTTAGGAAAGAAGTTCTCTTACTCATTTTTTTCTGTGTCTCACATAGTCTCTCTCACTATGACAGCTCCAAATCTACCTCTTATTTTGATTCCATTCTGCTTCTTAAAGATACAGTAAATGTATCTACAGTTTCTGTTGGAGTGGTGAATGCAACCCAGATTGAAGAAACATCAGAAGTGAATTTTAAAATCCAAATCCACTGAATCTGAGATAACTGAGAATCTCTGATAGTCAGAGAACAGAGTTGACAGGGGAGACCACAGGCTCTGAGAATAACAAGCAACTTGGATAGCTAGGGAAAAGAGAAAAATGTATTATCATTAAATCAAACAGCAAAGGCAGCTAGATGCTGGGCCTGGAGTCAAGAAAACCTCAATTCAAATCCATCCTCAAATATTTACTAGCTGTGTGACCCCGGGCAGGACACTTAATCCTTAATCCACTGGAGAAAGAAATGGCAAACTCCTCCAGTATCTTTGTCAAGAAAGCACTGTGAAGTCATGAAGAGTTAGACATGACCGAACAACAAAAACAGCATACAGTATAGATTGAGCTGAGTTGCTGCTTGCAGTAGACCTACAAACTTATGAAGATAAAGGTTTAGACCTCCCTGAACTATAGTAAGCCAATGCTTTTGTGGTTTAGGCAGCAAAAATGTTAGGAAAGGACTTGTTTTCTGTGTACAGGGTTTTGGGGAAGAAGACCAGACACAAGTGGGTAGGGGTTTTTGATGAGTCATGGCAGAGATTAGGTATGATTCAGCACTGATTCAATGAACAAATTGTGCCCCATTTCTGTTGATTTTAAGTTTTTTTTTTTAAAGTAAAAATATCTATTTATTCAAATGTTTACTAAGAGCTTGTTTCTTGCAAGGAATAGGAAGAGAAGGGATATTCGTTATAAGGAAGAACTGGAAATGAGTTAAAATCAGATATTCATAGAAAGACTTTGAAACATAGGTAAATATGAAATGTAGAGAGTATTAATTATTGCACTAGTTTTTACTTACTAGCCTGATCTTGTTCACTATAGGAACCTGACACTGGGCAGTCCTATTCACTCTGGCAACTGTGAATTTCACCCAACATCAAAAGAAGCTTCAGGAAAATGTCAAACACTTTATGGTTCCCAGAGACTTTCCCTTCTCTTGCTCCGACCACCAACTACAAGACTGACAGCTGGGACTAAAGCCAGAGACCTTCTCCTCTTTGCCCCTGCATATCATTGGGCAGCAGGATAACAGAGCAGCAAAGTGTGCTGCCACCAAGAAGAGCCACATATTTTTTCTCTCCCCAAGCAATCCTCAATGCCCTGTTGCTCACTTTTGATCAGGTGCAGAATATGTGTTTTCAGGTGAATGCTGATGCTACAGATCCCTACCTCTTCTGGTGATATCCTAGAACACTAATCCACTCCAAAGCTTGAATCCATTTTTCTCTTTGTTGGCAGCCATTACTATTACTATTACGACAATTACTCCCTAAGATCCTTTGTTTGATCTTTTCAGTCACATTCTACTCTTTATGACTTCTTTTTGGGTTGTTTTGACAGATAGTAAAGTGTTTGCCATTTCCTCCTCTAGCTCATTTTATGGACGAGGAAATTGAGGCAGACATGGGGAAGTGACTTACCTAGGACCTACAGCTAATAAATACCTGAGGCCAGATTTCAGTGCATGGAGATAAGTCTTCCTGACTCCAGGCCTGTCATTTTATCCAGTGTACCACTTAGCTGCCCCTCAGATCCTTTAGGATTTTCCATCTGTCAGCTGAACATAAAAACAAATTTTTCCTTATGTTTTATCTTTCCCAATTAGAATGTAAGGTCCTTGAAAGTGGGGCATATGTTGATTTTCTGTTTATGAACTTAGCATAGTGCTCCACACATAGGATGGAGCCTTTTCATTCTTTTAAATTCTGTTTTATTCTCACATACTCTGATTGTCTCATGTTTCAGAGTTTTATAAAAGACACAGTGCTATTATTTAGTTATTTTAGTTCTTTACATCTTTTTGCCTACTTCACTTCATAGAACAGAAGTCAAGCAATTAAATCCAGTGTCCAAATACTCTTTTCAGTCATAGCCTCTAGGAAGTTCTCAACCATTTTAGTTTCATAATTCAATAATTCAGGGTATCTTACTTCTTTTTTTGTGTGGCATCTTTAAGTGGACTCAGGATCTATCCTCAGTTCTCACTCTCCAGCACTTTCTACTTGCTTTTCTAAAGGGACCATGTCTACAGCTTCTTCAGTTTTATTACTTGCCTCATGCCATCACTTTCTTCATTTATTATACCCATATTAAGTGTCAGATACTGTGCTAAATTCTGGGTATACAAAAAAACCCCCCAGCAAACGACACTAATACTCTAAAGAAGTTCATAATTTAGTGGAAGAGACAAAAAGTAGACAAATATGTACAAATATATATATAGGATAAGTAGGAAATAATTATTTAAGGAAGAACTAGAATTAAGAGAAGTTGGGAAAGGCTTCCTTTAGAAGCTGTGATTTTAGTTAGGAATTAAAGAAAGTCAGTGGATCCAGGAAGTGGAAAGACGAGGAAGATCATTCCAGATATTGGAGACAGTTGGAAAAAATGCCTGGACCTGGAAGATGGAAGGTGTTGTTTGAGGAATACCAAGAAGGTTGGTGCTATTATTAGATTGAAATAAGGTATAAGAAGTCAGGAAATATGTATATGTGTGTGTGATGAAGAGATTTGAATACCAAACGGAAGATTTTATATTTGATCCTGGAGTTGATAGAGAGCCATTGGAATTTATTGTTTGGGAAAGTAATGTGACTGGACCTTTGTTTTAGGGAAATCATTTTGACAACTAAATGTAGAATGAGTGGGAGTGGAGAGAGACCTGAGGTAGGCAGATTAACCAGCCATCTGTTGCAATAGTCCAAAGTGATGAGGGCTTGCAATAGAATGGAAGCAGTATTAGAGATGGGGATACCAGAGAGATATTGTAAAGAAGAAATTGTCAGGTGTTGGCTACAGATTAGACATGGGCAGTGAGAAATAGTGGAAAGCCAAGGATGATACTTACTTTGCAAATCTGAGGGATTGTTCTTTACAATAATAGTTTGGAGGGGTAGCAGATTTAAGGGGAAAGATGAGTTCTGCTTTGAATATATTGAACTTAAGGTGCCAATGAGAGAGCCAGTTCAAAATGTCCAATAGGCAGATAGAGATATGAGACTGGATGTCAGGACAGAGTTTGGGATTTGATAAATAAATCTGAGAATCATCAGCATAGATATGCTTGCTCAGGGTAACATAACTAGTTAATACCAGAGCCAAGAGTCAAACACAGATGACAGTTAAATATATAGGATGAGATCACCAAGTGAAGTACAATTGTGGGAGAAGGGAAGAGAGTTCAGGACAGAATGTTGTGGGACACCCATAGTAGGTTGTGAACTGAATGAGAATCTCAGTGTCTTTTTAGGAAAAGACACTGAGCAGGGGCAATCTGATAGGAAGAAAGAGCATCAGGAGAAAGCAAAGTCATGAAAATCTAGAAAGAGGAGAGCATCAAGGAGAAATGGGTAGTTGATAAATGTCAAAGACTGCAGGGTGAAGAGGCAGAAGGAATGAGAAAAAACTATTGGATTTAGCAAGCTAGAAATCATTGGATGTTTTGGTGTCTTTTTTTTTGGAGACAGCTGGGATTAAGTGACTTGCCCAGGATCACACAACTAGGAAGTGTTAAATGTCTGAGGAGGTCTCAGACCTCCTGACTTTAGGGCCAGTCTCTATATACTCTGTCATCTGACTGCCCCAAGATTGTGTCTTGTTCAGATATGAAACCCTTCACTAACTGTGATTTGCCAATGTCATCACAGAATAGCCACAGAATTGTGTAGTTAACCAATCTTTGTACTTTCATGTGTAGTCACAGTCCATGAAATACCCATTTTGGAAACACTGACAATTACTTTCCAATGAATTTCTTTGCAGTAGTTTACAAAGCAATAGTGCATATTTAACACAGAATATAAAAAGATTCAAAAATCTCGACTATTATAAAGAGACACTTTCCATTCAGGCAAGACATTTCTAGTCTTGCCTAAATCTGCTTTTTGTGTAGGCTTCTGGGGCCAATCTAAATGCACCTGCAAATGTAATTACTCCTTCCTCTCTTATAGCTGAATGCTGCTGCAGTACATTAGGAGTGACCATTCAATCATGTACTGTGGCTCCCTGAGCTCCCTTCTACCTCTGAAGCGCCTCTGAGTTGCCTAATTTAACAACGTTAATCCTGCTTTCTGGTTCTTATTCTATTACTCCTGTTGATTCTATTTTTCAGGGTTTGTTGATTATCCCCAGTTTATCCTGCACATATCTTATTTGCACATGGTTGTTTGCTTGTTATATCCCCCATTAGACACTGAGCTCCTTGAAGCAAAGGTTGTCCATTACCTTTCTTTGTATCCCCAGCACTTAGCCCAGTGACTGACCCACAGGAGGCACTTAATAAATATTTATTGACTCACTCATGGAGGCAAAAGTAGTCGAATCTCTGTTTTGGGAATTAATGAAATTGTTATATTTGTGTGTGTGTGTGTGTGTGTGTGTGCGCGCGCGCGCGCAATACCCATATAATACACATATATATTCTTTTCATAGAGAGGCAGCTCTTAAGTGTCAAATGTTTGAAAACAAATTTGAACTCAGGTCTTCCTGACTCCAGGGTCATTATGCTATCCACTGTAGTACCTAGCTTCCTTGAGACTAGTGAAATTAAAAGCACATTTCACTTTTTTTGTGCTAATACTTTGTTGATTTTTTTGGACATTTTTTTTTGAGGCTTTCATTTTTATTTGGGAAATATTGTCAATCTTGTATTGAATTATTCAAGACAATTTCTTTTGACCAAAGAGAATTTATTATTTTTAAATTTCTATGTCATTCTTCATTTTTATCTAGGTATATAACTATAAATATATAAAAAACATATATCAAGATACATATACATATATACCTACATATATCTATGTCTGTCTGTCTTCTCCTGAAGATAGAAGCTATTTTTTTTGATCCCTGATACATTGCATATAGGTGCTCATTAAATACTTGTTGGTTGATTGAAATCATATCAAACTACCTTCCTCTTCAACTTAATAAACTTCATTGCTTTCCTATTGCCTCAAGGAGCAAGTGAAAAATGCTCTGGCATTCAAAGCCCTTCATGATACATTTCCAGTAATCTTAAACTTTGCTCTCTACCATGTAAGCTTTGATCTGGTGATTCTGTCCTCCTGACTATTCCACAAACAATCAGGAATTCTCTTTGGCTATACCTGTGCCTGGAATGCCTCTGTCCTCTGCTGTGACTAGTGATTTCCTAGCATCCTTTAAGTTTCAATTAAAATTCTATCTTCCCCAGGAAGTCTTACCCAACCCTTCTTAATTCCAGTGCCTTCCCTTTAATTGTTTCCCATATACTTTGTATATAATAACTTGCTTTGTATATATACATATGGATATAGCTCTACATATGTCTATCAGTTATCTATATTTTACTTCAGATCGTGAGCTTCTTGAGGGAAGGACTGCTTTTTGCTTTTTTTCATATTCCCAATGCTTAGCACAGTATTTTTGCACATTGTAGGTGTTTGATGAATGTTTATTGATTGATTGAAATCTTCTATATTGCTGTATCAACAATGAATTTCTTCAGGCTAGTAGTATTTGAACTATCCACACTATATAACTTTACATCTCAAAATTTTAATCCAAGAAAAAGCATTCTCAGTCAAATCAAAACAAATGAATACCATTTATTAAGTGCTTCCTAGGTAAAAGACATTGTGTTAGATTAGGTGCTGTGGGGCTTCAAAGGAGTGAAGTATAGGACTTGGTTCTTGTTTTTAAGTAATTGTTAAACTGCCTGAAGAGAGCAATAAGCAAGCAAAAAGTAAAATTAGAATTACTGAATAGTTCAAGACAGCAGTGGAAATGCTATCAGGAGGCAGCTCATGATGGTGAAATGAATTATACACACACACACACACACACACACACACACACACACAGAGGACAGCTGGTATCAATAATACACTATTTAAAGTCTCCACAGAATCATCAACAAATAAGGAAAAAAGCTCTGAACTACAAAAGTGTCCAAAACCTAAGGGGTAGATTTAGTTTTTATATAATAGTAGGAACCAGGATCAAAATATTAGTTCTGTTAGTTTGTTAGTTATTCCTATTTTTAACTTTAATCCAGGAAAAGGCAAAAGATTACCATTCACAAATTTTTGTTTCTCTGTAGAAAGGCCACATTTTAAAGGGGATAGGCAAAAGCATCTTCTTCACCCTTAGCTTCAAAGTCACTTTTTAGCTTAGGGTTGCAGCAAATCTTACTAAAATTATTTGTAAGATAATAGGCAAACTAAAGATGGATTAAAATGGTTCTATTATTCTGCACCGACTGGCAAACAGATGGAATGTTTTGTTTATCCCATTTACAGTACTAGAGCACACACACTTTAAAATGACCTGTGATGTCTTGATTTTCTCTATAAGAACACTGGGGTGAGGGAAGAAGCTGCACCGACATAGGAAAAGTGAAGTGAAAAGTTGAAGAATTATCTAATGAAGACAAGCAAAGTTGACACCTATCTGAATTCATTGAAATACCTCCCCAACAGGTTTTTTTGGGCTTTGTATTATCTAGATAATTACCTTTGTCTTTTTATTCCTGGTAACCATCGGCATAAAATTATTTTTGTATAGTTTTAGTTGTTGATTCAGTGAGTGAAGAAAGCATTACAAAGATTAGTCTACATTGTAAATTCAAATCTGTTCTGTGAAGTCTTCTCTGACTTCCCCCATATTTTCATCCTTAAGTCCTTTTTAGACCATGCTTGGTGTATGAATGCTTTCCTTGTTACCTATTATTAAGGTAGAAACTGTTGTTTCTTTTTAATCTTTTTTTTTTTAGTGTTAAAACACTCTATTTTGGCAAGTATTTTCATTTTAAAATGAAAATTTCCCCTGCCATTTACACATAAAATAATTTTAACATTCATTTTTAAAAAATTAAACAAAATTTCCGAACTTCAAATTTACTTCCTCCATTCTTCCTATCACCCCTTTCTGAGACAGTAAGCAATCTGATATAGGTTATAAATGCATAATCATGTAAAACATATTTCCATGTTATTTGTGGAAGAAAACTTGAACCAATAAAAAAAAGGAAAGAAAGAAGAAAAGAAAGGAAGAAAGGAAAAAAGAAGGAAAGGGAAAAAAGGGAGAAAGAAAAAAATATGCTTCCATCTTCATTCAGACTCCATAAATTTTTTCTTTAGAGGTGAATAGCATTTTTCATCATGAATCTTAAGGAATTGTTTTGGATCACTATTGCCAAGAATAACTAAATTATTCATAGTTGTTCATCATGCTGTATTGTTGCTACTGTATACAATGTTCACCTGGCTCTGCTCACTTCACTTTGCTTTAGTTCATGTAAGTATTTCCATGTTTTTCTGAAATCATCCTATTCGTTATTTCTTATAGCACATGTATTTTATTATAATCACATAATACAATTTATTCAGCTTATTCTCTAATTCTCAGCTTTTTAAAACTGTGGGTTGAGACCTCATATAGGATCTTGCAACTGAATGTGGGGATTGCAAAATTTTGATTTATTATCAGTAAATATTTGAGTTGTATACCTATACGCCTAGAATTATATAAAAATTTCTTGGATGAAAAAGGGTTGAGAATAGAAAAAAATTTAAGAAGCTCTGCCTAATTGATGGACATCCCCACAATTTCCAATTCTTTACCACCACAAATAATTTCTTTTCAATCTTTTTAATTTTAATTTTAACTTTTTAAAATTTGATTTTAATCTTTTTAATCTCTCCTTTTTTTGATCTTTTTGGGTAGTCAGATCAAAGGACACAAATAGTTTGGTTGCTGTTTGGACATACTTACAAACTGCTTTCCAGAATTGCTGATTCAGTTCACAGATCAGCCTTTTTTTAATCTTTATATTCAATGGCTAGCATATGAGCTACACTTATAACTATTATTATTACATGTTCACTTAATTCTATTTGTTGTTGAATTGAATTAACTATTACAGCTTTATATGTATCTCCCAAACTCTTCTGATGCTGAACACATACATGAAAAGGAACATTTGAACCAAGTCTAGCACTGGAAAGAAAAGGAAGAATTCCTTCTACATATCATATCATAAGCATCATGTAAGATGCTTGTTGAGAACATGTGTAAGTAGAAAAGAAGACATGTCAGATAGAAAGCAAAAGGAAGGTAGAATAGATATATAGCCTGAATATTTCATTAATACTGACAAAATATTGAAAGAGTCAGTGGAAGGACTCTAGCATACTTGTACATCACCGTGTATGGAGGATTCTGTTCAATTCAGTTGAATAATTTAATTTATCTTGATTAAATTTAGTGGTCATTTAGTAATAGATGCTAGTAGTATAAAGGCAAAATGTGGAAAGAATTATAAAGATTATACTATATAAACATGTATGAATGTATTATGATCTGTACCTTCAAGTTTGAAAATATTTTTTCAAACTGTTGCCCATGTGAAACAATAATACTTGCAGGAGTTTTTAAAAATTAGAATATTGAGCTGAAAAAAGATTTCTTGAGAATCCCTTCCAGCTCTATCATTCTATCAATTAACCAGGAAAGGCCTAAGAGAATATGCCTAAACTGGGCCTGGAAGCAAATTCAGAATTCTCAAAGGCAGAGTTAAGGAGTTTAAAGCCAGGTAAGGAATTCTAAGGAAAAAGTACAAGGGTTGGAAATGTATTGTTGTCATTCAGCTGCTTTTCAATCATGTTTGATTCTTCATGATCCCCTTTGTTTTTTGTTTTTGTTTTTGTTTTTTTTTTTTTGACAAAGATACTGGGATGGTTTGTCATTTCCTTCTCCAGCTCATTTTGCAGATGGGGAAACTGAGGCAAACAGGGTGAAGTGACTTGCTCAGAATCACCATGGCTAGTATGTATCTGAGACCATATTTGAACTCAACTCTTCTTGACTTCAGGCCTGGCATGCCATTCATTGTTCTATCTACTGGCCAAGTCACCTAAGTAGGAGAAAGAATGTTCTGTATAGAAAATGCTGTTTGCTTAACCATAATGTGTATGAAAGGAAATGACATTTGATAGAGCTGGAAGAGCTTTATGGAGGGCCCCAACTATTAAACAGAGGAGTTTGTATTTAATTCCAGAGCTCAAACAATAAGGAACCATTAAAGTTTTATGAAGCAGGGAGTGATGTGGTCAAACACTCATTTTAGACAAATAATGCTAACAAAAGCTCATTGGCTAGTAATCAGCTTTGAGAAGACAGAATGATCCTCTCTGAGCCCTATAAAGGTAACATATACATCCTGTATATATCTTATTTATACATAATTGTTTGCATAGTGTCTCCCCCACTAGATTGTTAGTTTCTTGAGAGTAGCAATTGATATCTTTCATTCCATTTTTTTTTGTTTTCACATCACTTAGAATGGTATCTAGCAAGCAGAAAGTACTAAATTAGAAAATTGAGAAACTTTTCCTTCACTTGATTTGATATATATCAGTTTTGATATTTTCTTTCTGTTTTTCTAATCCTCTCATGATTTCCTATAGAGATAGGAAATTCATAGTATGGAAACTGTTTCTACAGTTGACTTCTGTGTAACCTAAAAGTAAGGAATTGCCTTGCTTCGTTCCTACTAATCAACTACTTAATATAATCTTTCCAACATAAAATGGTGCTTTGTACTTATCTAAGTTGGACTTTTGGTCCCATAGACTTCAGAAACCCTTATGAAGTTGTGGATTTACCAAGAAATATGGCTGGACATGGCATTAGTAATAAGGTAATAATCTAGACTATTGATTGAGGGGTCCTCAAACTTTTTAAATAGGGGGCCAGTTCACTGTCCCACAGACTGTTGGAGGGCCGGATTATAGTAAAAACAAAAACTTTGTTTTGTGGGCCTTTAAATGAAGAAACTTCATATCCCTGGGTGAGGGGGATAAATGTCCTCAGCTGCTGCATCTGGCCTGTGGGCTGTAGTTGGAGGACCCCTGACAGAGACCAGAAAAATCTTATTTCTCTCTTATTTCACTTTTCTAGGCTTCCCTGGGACTCCTGGTACTATTAACTTACTTCTACTTGGTAATATACAATACTAGTATGAGATTTTTATTTGTAAATTGCAAAAAACAAAAAAAAACAACAAAAAAACCTTTATGCCTATGGAATATGATTGAATTTGGTGCATCAATCATACAGAAAAAAAAAATCTTGATAGAACA
Source organism: Sarcophilus harrisii (assembly GCF_902635505.1). NCBI lineage: Eukaryota > Metazoa > Chordata > Mammalia > Dasyuromorphia > Dasyuridae > Sarcophilus > Sarcophilus harrisii. The sequence goes on along the minus strand of NC_045426.1, from coordinate 184,150,081 downwards.
TTCACTTATCAGAGTGCCTACTATGTGCAGTGTATGGCAATAGGCACTGGGGATAATAGCAAGGAAAATAAGGTAAGGTCTCATTTTTCAAGGAGCTTCCAAATGACATTTAAGAAAAACGCTTACCCTAGTCTTGGGTCACAGTCAGAAAATCATCCTTGAGACCTAGCAGAGAAACTGCTCAGTTTTCTCACCAAAAAAACCTAAAGAAACTAGGAGAGTTATTGCCTTCCCAGAAATCTGTGGTGACATCCCAGGAAATAGCCCATACTCTTGCTTCCCCAAAGTTACTATCTTTTTCCCAATTTGGAAAAAGACATTTTACAGCCAGAGAGCTTTCTGTGGAATGTCATGAGTCATTCAGTCCAAAGGAATATTATTTCTTTATCCAATTAGGGAAACTGGGAATGTGTTCTGAATTTCAGGACTTCTAAAGTGAACAATGTATTCCAGCCAACCACCATGTATCAACTAAGAAATACATTTGAAAATGGTATATAGGTTTTATGTAAATTTGGTATTTATGAGCACAAAACTTTTAGCACTGACATCTGCCTGAGAAGAAACTTCATTTAAGGCCGTGGCAGAACTGAAGTTCACTGTGAACTAGTTTTGGAGACCATCTGCTTTAACGTGCTAAAGAGGGAAAAAAGAGCCATTTTCAAAACAGATTTCTATTGCTCTCACCATGGATGATGTTGCATGACAACACAGTGACATCATTCCTTACCACAGTTCATCTCACTATTGCACCAATATGATACATGAGACCATAACAGTACCTTGGATTTATATCGCACCTTCCTTCTGTGGAGCTCAGAGCACTTTGCAGACATTATCTTTCTAACCCTCACAACATCTCTCTAAGGTATTGCCAAACTGGTGACAAATTTCACAGTTTAATCATGTGGAACACATTGGTAAATATAGATGTGCCTTTTCAAAAGTTACTTCCAAGTGTGTTTTACAATTCACAAGATGGTTCTCAGGGTGTAAACCAGTGGTGTGCTGAAAAACCCTTCCCCATCCGAGTGGGGAGGCAAGGCATTTTTGGCACGATGCTTGGAGTGGAGTGGTGGGAATGAAGCAAAGTGAAGAACTGGCAAGCTGGTTGTTTTGGCACATCCCTTCCCAGGAAGCATGCTGCGCTTGAAACCTTCTCATCTTCTTCTTCTTCATCACCAACAAGGACTTGTTGGCAAGCCTATCTTGGATTCATAAGCAGGATCCAAGTGGCTTATGATCTCCAAGTCAATTTGTGAGTTGGTTGTTTGGAACTCAGAACCCATTTTCTCACAGACTAAAGTTTATTTTATTTTATTTATTTTTTTATTATAGCTTTTTATTTACAAGTTATATGCATGGGTAATTTTACAGCATTGACAATTGTCAAACCTTTTGTTCCAATTTTTTCCCTCCTTCCTCCCCCTCCCCCTGATGGTAGGTTGACCAATACATGTTAAGTATGTGAAGGTATGAATTAAATACAATAAGCATACATGTCCTAACAGTTACTTTGCTGTATAAAAAGAGTCAGACTTTGAAATAGTGTACTATTAGCCTGTGAAAGATATCAAAAATGCAGGCGGATGAAAATAGAGGGATTGGGAATTCTATGTAATGGTTCATACAGACAAAAGTTTAAAATTATGGTAAATGTAAGTAGACTCAGGAGAGGTTACAAAAACCTGCATATTAGAAAAAACTTTTTAAGCAGACCTGTAATTTTATCTGTATGGAGAACTGAAGACACAACTCCCTATCCCTGCAAGTTGGCATCTAAGTGACACATCCAGGGTCATACAACTTGTATGGATCAAAGGCAAACTTGAATTTAGTTCTTGACTTCGAGGCAGATATCTCTTAACTAATTAAGTTAGACATCTACTTAACTAATTAAGTAGCTAGAATAGTTCTAGTAAAACTATCAGTGGATTGTCCTGGACGCTTAACCATCATTTAAAACACCATTTCTCCAGGAGGTTATTCTGGTGTTTTATTGCCCTCTTGTCAGTCATATATTTTGGGTAAAACTTCATCATGTTAAGAATAAGCCCCACAGATAGGGAGACAGCTGGGAAAGGAAATAGTCACTTTAAGCTTTTTCTCTCTGATTGCAAAGGATAACTATTGCTGCTAATTTTCTAATCCTCAGTGCTCCTTGTAACTTAGTTTTCACTGTGTTTCTGTCGATATAAACAAATGTGGACTTTTAGAACGGGGGCAACTTTCTAAGAGAAAACTTTGACGTCCAGTGATTAGAAGTTAGTTATTGGCAATTATAGTATCTCCTCAGACAGTACAAAGTGAGGGATGGAATGTTTTTTCCTGAGTGTCTCTTGGAATCTTTTTATATTTAGGCACTGGGGTTCAGGGTCCATACAGGTTTACTCATATTTATGTAAGTTGAAATTACACACACACACACACACACACACGTGTGTATATATGTATGTATGGATACATGTGTATATATACATGTATGTATATACGTGTGTATATATACACACACATACATATATATATTTTTCAGAGCTTTTTATGAAGCTTTGAAAAATGAAGAGAATTAAGTTGTTTCTAAAAAGCCAAAGCAGGCTGCCATCTCTTTTTCTTTCTGGGCTGTGGTCCAATTTGCACAGCAGTTGCAAAGAAAAAGCAAACGCATCACTAGATTCAGCGAGAAATATTGTAACAGTATGTAATCTCTGTCAAGATAAAATTGCTTTGTGATTTACATTACAATAAATCCTGACCTTTAAGTGCTGCAGACTAAGCTAATCTGTGAAGTACTTTATTCCACCATGGAATCGGGGAGTGAGGCTCCTCCAAAGTGACTGTATTAGTCTCACTCTGATGTGGTTGAAAAATGTGTGTATGTACACACACACACACACACACACACGAACATATATATACACACACTCACATATATTGAGACAGATTATACAGCATTGTTCTATGTGCACTAGAATAAATGGAATAATTGAAATATTCAGCATGCTTTGCTATTGTAGAATCATAGAATTATTTTAACATTTTTTTTGTTTGCTTATTATGGGGAATTCCAAATAGATACATTCAAGTATCATTAGAGACTGATTTAAGTTGATGAAAGCAAGAAAATTGAGAGATACGGCTAAAAATTTGTACTGATATTTCAACCTTAATTTTCACTTTAGGATCTTTTCTTTTATTCCTCCTTCCCTCCTTCCTCTCAATCCTCAATTCCTTTCCTCTCTCTTTTTTTTTTTTTTTTTTTTTTTTGTAAAATAGTTAAAATGTCAGCCTAGCTTTTTAAGCTTTAGCTTTAAATTGCTTGGCTTTTTTTGGTCTGCTTCAGTAAAGTTATAGCCTTGTGCAACATTTGGTAGTGGAATTTTCTCAGAGGTTTTATGAATCTCCTTAAAAACAAACAAACAAACAAACAAGTATTTAGAATATACATTAAAATTCCTTAATTAACTATTTACTCAGCAGTTCTTACCAGTACACATTTTCTGGAGAGGGCAAGAGGATAATCAAGGAGTTATTAAAGCACAGATGCTGGTCACAATCGACTATAACAATTGTTGATGCTTATTGTAACAAAGCTTTTTGCAACATTTGGGCTTATATGTATATTGTGCACTCCAAAGCAATGGAATGATTACAAAGCATTTAGTGCTACTGGAAAGATCAACTCTTTAGATTCAGTGTTTGAAGCCCTCTGTACTGCCAGAGACAGATACTTTTTCTCTGTGTGCCAATGACCAGAGTTTTTTTTTTTTTTTTTTCGGTTGTTTCCCTGAACTGTTGTGCTGTTCCATTTTAAAGTTTCTTTGAGAGATAGCAACACTCTTAATTTTAAGAAAACAAACTTTTTGGTTATTTCTTAGTTTTTTATTTTAAATTTTTATAATAAATTTATAGGGTGCCTTGAGGGCAGCTACATTTGCATTATAGGGTGCCTCCAAAGAAACTCATCTGGGACAGACCTTTCAGCTTTGCCTTGGAGCCCTATAGCCTGCAACCAGAATTGTTCATGAGATACCCCATATTATAAATAGAGACATCCTCAGGGCACCATATCAATATATACTGGAGAATCTCCTCATGCATTTTGAGGGTAAAACAGAGTAGTTCCTATAGCCTTAAGATGAGAGATTACACATTCCTAGCATCACATGTACATTTAATCATCGAACAGAAATGTTAGTATTTTAAACAAAGAAAATTTCACATTTCACAGTAAAAAGCATTTTTCATTGTTAAAATGTAGTGAATTTCCAGTTTTTTTAAACAGTTGTTTTCCTGGGTCAGCCAAAAGTGTATAAAATTTAAGATTATAACCCAAATATAAATATAAAGATTATAACCCAAACTCTATCTTAAGAATAGGTTGTTTTCTCTTTTTAGGCGTCTGTCCTAACCTAAATAAATATTCTTAGTAGTTTAGAAAAACTACTTCTTGATAGGCAGTCAATATTCTAGTAATTTACACTGCTTACTGAGTCAAGGAGTGATTATATGTACTCTTTCTTCCAGTCTCCCAAATAGGTAACCTGGAATATATTGAGTTCTTCAATAATTTCATGTTTAAATCAAATTATGTCTGGAAGAATAATATCAGGGGAAACAAGACCAAAGTCAATTAATACATGACTAATAACTTTTATTGAAAATTTATTTGGAGAAAATTTACATTTAAAGTATGACTTTACTGCAATGAAAATCACATTTAAAATATGACTTTGCAAGAGCTCTTGCTGTTCGGTCATTTGGCCGTGTGTGACTCTTTGTGATTCCTTTTAGTGTTTTCTTGGCATTTCCTTCTCCAGCTCATTTTACAGATGAGAAAACTGAGGTCAACAGAATTAAATCACTTGCACAGGGTCACATAACTGGAAGTGTCTGAGGCCCTAGATTTGAACTCAGGGACATGAATCTTTCTGACTCTGGGCCCAGCACTCTCTATTCATTGAACCACCTGGTTGCCTGACTTCTTTGCAGTGCTATTTTATTTGTCATTTTACATTTTAGCCATCCCTTTTAATTTTTATATCATCTTCATTTCTGATTATAGCTATTCTTACTCCTCTGTAACAAGGCTTGTTTCCTTGGAACAAAAATTGAATAACACATGGTCTGTTCCTGACACTCATCATTCCCTTCTGCAAAAAGTGATGGTAGCAAATTTTCTCAATTGTTCTTTGAGGCCAACCATGGCATTCAATTTTGTTTTGTTTTATTTTGTTCTTCATGTTTTCATTGTATGTGTTGTTTTTCTGTTTCTTCATTCTGTATCAATTTCATATATCATTCTATTTTTTAAAAATTCTTAGCCTCCCATTGTTTCTTAAAGCATAGAAATGTCATTATCTTTGTGTACTACACAAATTTAATGTGCTTTGTATACTACACAAATTTACATTATAAAATTTGTTTATTGTGTATTCACCAATCAAGGAATGGTGCTTATTTTAGAGTATGAATACAGATATACATAACATATGGTTGTTATATGCATTTTGTAGATCAACGAGAAGGGATACCCTTGGAAAGGAAGTTGAGTGGGTTTTTAAAGGTCAAACAGCAAATATCATCTAATCCAAAATAAATTACCTCTTGTTGTTCTTGAGTTGTGTTTAATTCTTTATGATCCCATTTGGGATTTTCTTGCCATTTTCTTTTCTATTTCGTTTTACAGGTAAAGAAATTGAGGCAAATAAGATAAAGTGATTTGCTCAGAGTGAAATAGCTAGTAAGTGTCAAATGCTGGATTTTAATTCAGATCTTCCTGATTCCAAGTCTGGAGCTCTATCTACTACATCACCTAACTGCCCCTCCAAATGACCTTACTCTTGTCCATGATCATCAGGCCTGTTCTGACAAAAACTGTGTTTTAGATGAGCCTTTAGTGACATGGGATGGGATAAGGTGGGTGAGAATGATGCAGATACATATGTTTAGAAATATGAGGGCCAGGAATTTGTCTTCTAAAACAGTCCAGGCATGAGGAAGGCACAGAAATAGAATATTTCCTTTCTTCAATACTCATTCAAGATCAGAGGCAATAGGGAGTCTCTGAAGATCTTTGGGCAAAGAAATGTATATTTGGGACATTAATTTCACTTATGAGAAGATTGGATTGAATAGCAAAGATAAGGATATGAACTAAAGATGGGAATACAGCTAGCAGAAAAGAAGGCATGGGAGTGAAGGAATAAATAGGATTTGGAAATGCATTGGATTTGGGTACTGATGCAGAAGAAAAAATAAAGTATTGTAATACTTTCTCAGGGACACAAAGGGCAAAGGTGTAATTCTTATTCTTTTGGTTCACAGCTTCCCACCCAGCAAACCTGGGTGTTGCAGCATGAGTTGACAATGAGAAGTCCATGCAACTGAGCTGGGCTCCCCACTATTTTTTGTAAGGTGGCAGTGATCTTTCATCAGATATGACACTTCTCTTCCCTTAAGAAAGAGCACCAGAGACAACAGAGCAGCAAACCCAGATCTACTAGCAAAGAAAAGACAGTGGATCAAGAATGGAGGTACAGAAACAAGACAAACTGCATTCTTTGGAGAGAGAGAGATCTGTTTATCTACATGGTATACTCAAAAAAAAAGAAGCTGAAACCTGCAAAGGAGTAACCAAGAACTCTCTTTTTACTTATTGGGAATTATATAGACGGCATAGGTCCCTGAGAAGGGTGGAACCACTAAATTTCAAGAGTTATATTTGATTTCTTGTGGGTTCAAGTGTGATTCCATTTTCTTTTGGATCAAGTCAAACCTGTCTTATATTTGAAGTCTTATTAACTGGAGCATGTGAGAGACTTTGGTCATCTTGGTGATAGGAGGAGACCTGGACATGATTCAAATTCTGATGACCCACCCTGGGAAAACCTTGGATAGAGCCATATAGTCATTTAGTGGGAAACTTTCAAGACTGTATCTAGCTGTGTAAGCCTGGAGCTGAAGTTCTGTACTTCATATTTCATTGTTAAAGGGAAAGCAAAAGTCATATAACTCCTTATACTAACACCTGAGAGCCAAAGCCTATTTCCTTTCCTTTGTGTATCTCAGATAATGCAATAATGATTTAAAAAAATAGTTGTTGATCAATCATTTATGTCTAACTCTTTGTGACCCCATTGGGGGTTTTCTTGATGAAGAGACAGGAGTAGTTTGCCATTTCCTTTTCCGGGGCATTTTATAGATGAGAAAACTGAGGCAAAATAGGGCAAAGGGACTTGTCCAGGGTTGCAAAATTAGTCTCTACTTAAGAATTTGAACTCATGAAGATGTCATTCTGATTCTGAACCCAGTGTTCTATCCACTGTACAACCTAGCTACCCCATTTAAAAATATTAAATAATATTATATTTATTTAAATATAGTGAAGTATATAAAGTCCTTTCATGTGAACTATATTATTTTATTTTTAGGGCAATCCTGTGAGGGAGCAAGGGCAGATTTTATATCTATTTTATCACTGATGGTCAGAGAGATAAAAGTGACCTTACAATAATCATACAGTTTCAAATCAAAAGGAAAATTTGAATACAATAAAAAATCTTCATTAATTTGAAAAATTTAAAACATAGTATAGTCCTTTTTTTTTTTAAAACAAACAAGCTAAAATTGTTTTCTATTTTTCTCTGCCAAGTTTTAGGTTTTACTCACAGGTAAGGAACTCATTTGCTTTTTCACAGCAGGGTTCTTAGAAAATTAAGAAATTCCTGAATGTGCCTTCAGTTTTTTAGTCCAAAAATTAATTATTTTCTGTGTAGGATGCTTTACAATGTGATGTAGGCTAGGTGTCAATTGTCATTTTCATTACCATAGCTTGTTTCTTATTGTCTTATATCTAAATTTAGTTTATAACATAAACAGTGCTTGAAAATAATAAAACTTGATTTCCTTGGAAATATCCTTTGATTCAGACTGCAAACTAAGTCATTTCTCTGATTCAAACTATGCTGGCCTTCCCCCTATTATTGCCAGCACAGAGGCTTTGCTCCAGCTGAGCTAATCTACTTGCTGCCCTCTGCAGACAATTTGTTCATTTCCACACCAATGCTTTTACATCTTCCATTTCCTACACCTTTATTGCCCTCTTTCCTCCTCTTAGCTAATCCTTGTCTCTCATCTCTTTCAAAACTCAAGCCTTGCGGGGAATATTTCCTGCTTAACCCCAGTACCAACTCATTACTTCACATGCCCTCCGACCTGACTTTATATCAGATTCATTGCTATTTGTTTATAGAAGGCTTTGTGGGTGTTCTTGGGCTGTTGCCTATCTCAACCCGCTTGTAACTTCCTCACGGTCATGAAAGCAAGTTAGCTCTATTTCTCGGATCTTTGAAGGAAAGCCAGGGCTAGTTAGGGTAGGTACTCTTCTTTTTGAAGTTCCAGTGTGACTGCTATAGAAAAGTACATAAATTGAAGAAATAAGAGGGGACGGTTTTAAACTACCCAAGTGAGATCTCTGCTAAAAAAGAAACCATTTGGCAGAAAGAGGCATGAAAATTTAAGAAGAAAAAAAAGCTTAAGAAAATTTTTATTATTATGTATGTGTGTAAGTAACCTAGAGGGAGAATCCAGACATTGTAAAAGCATCCACAGGTAAATATATGATAAATCAGAGTTACCTTTCCTGGAAGATAGGACAGTTTCTGAGAAGAAGCCTTTGGGAGGAATTAGAAAATTACTTAGAAACCCACATGGAAAGAACTAAGAGTAAGAACAATATGTTTACAGTTATCTTGCTTCAAGATTTTTTCCCATGGAAATCAAATATGTAGTAAAAATGAATAAATCTCTTGGGGAAGGAAGGTATAGGTCAGTATTAAAACTACAAATGTTTTATAGAGAATCACAATTTAATGATATAGTTTCTTTTTAGTAGAAGAGTGAAGGGGGTATTGGTTAGTTTGAAGAAATAGGTAGACCTCTTCCTGGCTAAAAAACCCTTTTCTTCTTTTCTACTGGATGTAAAATCAGTTTTACAGACTCTACCCAGCATGTAGTTGTATCTTTTCTAAAAAGGCTTTTATCCTAAGTTTCCTGTAAGTTCAATGGAACTGTCTTTGTTTTGTTAGAAGTAGAATCAGGATGCCCAGGCAGCTGGAAGGCACATGAACAATGTTTGTTAGTGTTAATCTGAGGAATGAGGAGACAGAGACAAAATAACACAATTGATAAATAGAGGTCAGAAATGAGGAAATTGAAACCTGGGAAATAATGAGCAAGGGGCTGATTGAGGATGATGTAAACCATTGATACCCAGTAAATACTTGATTTATGGATGAATGAATAATTCCTGGTTCCTGAAGCCACTGAAGTGAATTTAGAGTACATGTTTCTACATCAAAGTAGTCAAGAGTAGTTCTTTTCCCTCTTGTAAAATGAATAGACAGGAGAGTCAGGAAGACTCAAGTTGAAACCCTGTCTCAGACACTGATTAGATGAGTGACTATGGGAAAATCACTTATCCTGCCTCAGTTTTCTTGCCTCTAAACAGGAGATGGACTTGATGATCCCTATGATTCCTCAGCATTGTCCCTTTTCTGAACGCAGAGCATTTTTGCGCAGCCTAAATTCAGAACTGTGGAAGATAGCATTTGCAAAGTTTTTTGAAAGTATTTTTTTCCCACCCAGAAATAGCAGTGGACGAGATTAAAGATAGAAAGACAAGATATAGAGGATACTACAAATGTATTTCTCTTATATTTCTCATTGCAACAAAACATATAGATAATTTGAATGTTGACAAGACATTTACAAATATAGATAGAAATGGTATAATTATAAGGAAAGTAGTGTTAGTTATATCATATGAGCTTATTATTTACAATAGTTAACATAGTTACATTACCTCACTGGGGTGAACACTCTTTTCCCTGGTACAGATTATAACTCCTTGAACTCTTCTCATCATGTGCAATATTTATCCATGTCTTCCTAAAATTTGGTCATGGAGGATCCACCCAATGCCTTCTACTGTTCTTTTAATATTTTGTGGGGGAATTAGTGTGTATTCAGGCTGCTGATCTATTGATTTGCTAATCTCTAATTTTTTCTGCACATTTAACTACTCTACTTTTCTTAGTCATCCAGTTCCTCAATGGAGTCCTTTTTTTTTATACCACTTTTTGCAAGCAAATCATGGGTCACAACATGATGCAGTCCATCATGGGGAGAATACTGGTGTTAAAAAGATGACCTTTAATTTTGGGAACTTGGGATTTTTGAAAGTCCTAAATAATTTTTCCACTGTGGTCCAACATAATTTATTCCACCTATCCACCAAGATCTAAAATCTTGTCCACTGTCCCTCTGTATTGTTTTCACATTATGGTTTCAGAATAATTTATTCTAGATTCATTACACATTGCTTTCCCCTGTGTACATGTTCTTTTGTTCCAGCCACAAAAGTCTGCTTGCTGTTCCGCATACATAATGTTTTGTCTCCTGGCTTTCTGCCTTTAGACAGGTTGTATTGAATATTCTCTCCTCACCCCTGTCTCTTGAACACCATAACTCTTGAGATTCAGCTTCAATCCAATCATCTTTAAAAAGTCATTCCTGTATTATTGTTCTATAAGAAACGATAAGCAGGATGATTTCAGAAAGGCCTGGAAAGACTTGTGTGAATTGATGCTAAGTGAAGTGAGTAGAATCAAGAGAACATTGTATATAGTAACAATAAGATTATGCACTGATCAATTCTGATAGACGTGCTGCTTTTCAACAATGAGGTGATTCAGGCCAGTTCCAATGGTCTTGTGACAGAGAGAGCCATCTGCACCCAGACAGAGGACTATGGGAACTGAGTGTGGATCACAACATAGTATTGTCACTTTTTGTTGCTGTTTGCTTTCTTTTTCTTCTTTTTCATTTTCCCCTTTTTGATCTGATTTTTTTGTGTGTGTGCAGCATGATAATTGTAGAAATATGTATAGAAGAACTGCACATTTTTAACCTAGATTCCTTGCTGTCTAGGGGAAGGGGGTGTAGGGAAGGGAAGGAGAAAATTTAGAACACAAGGTTTTGCAAGGGTGAATGTTGAAAACTATCTTTGCCTGTATTTTGAAAATAAAAAGCTATTTAAAACAGGTCACTCCTGGTTCCTTCTATCTGTTAGTAACCCTCTTCCCTGTCCCCATCCCTGAAAATTGTTCATCAACAGGGACATGAGCCAGAAGCAAAGAGTGGTTTTTCCTTAGTGGAATGTGCCTGAAAGACACTATTAGATCCCTATATAGTCCTTGTCTGTCCATCTATCTCTATCTCTCCATCCATTTATCTATCCATTCATCCATCCATCCATCTATCTGTCTATCTATCTATCCATAATTTAGCATTTACCTGACGGTTTGGTCCTGTTTGAGGTTCCAGTCTATTCCTATCACACTTCAGTCTCTCTCCATGCCCTCTATAGCCTTTAATTTATCTCTTTATATAGTCTTCATGCCATTCCACTTCCCCATCTGGTCCCCCAAACTTGGGTAGCTTTTTTTTCAAGGACCTGTAACTTCAAAACTAGTAAATCTCTTGAAAAATCTGAAAACAATTTGGAACTGGGATTTTCTGTTCTCCCCAGAAAGTTTTCTACCCTAACCCTAAACTTTCCTTTTTTTATTGAATATATTACCATTATTCCAGTCTTTCAAGTTTGCAAATGTGGTGGCAGGTGAACGCTCTTCTATGGAACTTGCCACATAGGTCAGACTGTTTTTTCCCCTAAAAGGCAGGTATATTGTCCCTAAGACTTGCTAGGACTTGGACCATTAATGCAGTTTCCCAGTCACTTTGGCCATAAAAGAGTCAGTTGCTGAGAAGTATGGGTCCCTCAGGCTTTTGACCAGATGCATTTCCATTTTTCTGTGTGGAGATGAAGGGTCTTACATTTAACCTGAACCAATGTTGCCTTCTTTTCTAGTATCTTTTCTATGTTATTGTTAAAAGGACTTAGTTTTTGTTTAAGTGCTGGATGAATGTTTCATTTTATTCCATGCTTAAGTCTGTATCTTTTTACCTAAATGATTTGAAGGCTAACTTACAACAGCACCTGAGGAGTCATCCTTGACCCTTAACTCTTGCTCTCCCTTTCTCCTTCATTCACCAGATCCTACAACATCAGCAGCATCTCTTGTCTTATCTTTGTTTACATAGTAAACACCATCCATCAGACCCATAACACTTGGTTGGAGTACAGTAATAGCTTTTAATTGTTTTTCCTGACTCAAGCCATTCCTTTCTCTAATCCTTTGTCCATACCTGACAAATTGATATTCTTAAAATGTGGATCAAACCAGGTCATCCCTCTGCTCAAAAAGTTGCAGTGCCCATTATGATAAAATACAGATTCCTCCATATGGCATTTAATGCTTTTCATTGTCTGGTTCCAGAATCTCTTTTAAGGACAATTACATATTATTCCCAATCATGCACAAAACATTCCTGCCAAACTTGTTTATTTGCTGTTCCCTAGTTACACTGTTTTATTTCTCACTTCCATTCCATTTGGAAATTGTTAGTACTTTCTCAGTCCTTCTCTGAAAATCTTTGTGTATATATTTTGTATATAATTCTGTATTTACTCACCTGTGGACATGTAACTTCAGTAGATTGTAAACTCACTTAGCTTTGTATTCTCAACACCTTGTACAGTACCTAATGAATCATAGTTACTTAATAAATGATTGCTGACTGATTAATGTGGCAATATTTTTGTATCTATCTATTCTTATTAGCAACAATTCTAAAATCACCACATTTGGATTCCACCACCTCAATAACTGATTTACTGTATGAAGAATTAGAAATGATACTTAAAAAGTTGTCTAACTATTCTTTCTGACTTTGTCTAACTTAATTGGGTTCTCTTCTGAGTTCTTTGTTCCAGTTTTCTTTTTTGTGAAGCTAAATGTCTTATAATCTATTTTTTTTTCTTTTGTTGAGGCAATCGAGGTTAAGTTATTTGCCCACGGTCACACAGCTAGGAAACATTAAGTATCTGAGGTCAGATTTGAACACAGGTCCTCCTGACTTCAGGGCTGGTGGTCTTTCCTCTTCACCACCTAGCTGCCCTGTCTTATAATCTTTCATCCTTCTCATTAATAGTTTATAAATAAAGTTATTGTTTAAAGTTTTGTTTTGCCTTTCATATCTTTGCTTTGGCAAGGTGATCAAGTATTAATTAAGATGTTTTTTTTTTTTTTTTGACCACCAGTGTCTCTCTTATGGATACTATTTCACATCAACAAAATTTTCTCAAGATGTGTCAAATTCTTTACTTTTACCTATTTCCCAGATTTTTGTTTGTTTGTTTTTTGGTTTGATAGCTTGTTTCAAAAGATTGGATTATAATTGTGTCAATTATATTCAATGTCTTCTTATCTTTAATTTTGACTCTTATTTGTTATTTATTTTGTTCTAAGTAGTTGTTGGTTAATAGATTATAGCTGACATAACTACAAAGTAGCTAGTCATTTTCTATCTGTCATGGTATTATATTTGATTTCCTTTAAAAATATCGCATGATTCTTGCTATACTAATTGTCTTCCAACTTTTTAAATAAGGTATTTCATCTCATGAGGTATAGCTCTGAGTATTCTACAAACCTTTGGCCATTTCATTTCTTAATTCCATATTATGTTTTCTAATGTAATTCTCAGACTTATTTAAAGGGATTTTGTCAAGTTCTAAGTAGATTTTTTCTACTTTTTCATTTTCTGTGATTAATGTTAACATATGAGAAATATTTTAAATAATATTCTATTTGTTTATGCTCAAATAAGGTGAAATCATTCATATGGTCATATAAGGTAAAGTGAATAACCTTTTTAAGGTTATTAACTGATGTCTCAGTTAGCCTTGAGATTCCATTGTCCATAGTCTTAGGCCTTCTGGTTACTGGAGTAATGAATAAACTTGGATTTCTAATGACATCTGTCTCAGAAATATTTCAGGATTAGATTATTCACTTATGTCAACTTTACTTACTTTCCCCCAAACTCCTTTACTCTGTGCTTCCTTTATTTGCCAACAAAAAGATATTGAACAATAATTTATTAAAAATCCATAAAAATCTCTGAAGTCCCTGCTTGCTTACCATTAATAATTAAATAGGAACCACTACACTAGATTTTCTCTCCAGTGTCAACCATGTGATATATTCTGGTCTTCATCTTAACCACAAATGGTTCTGTCTTCTATGCTCTTTTTGACCTCTGGCTTCCTGATGCCTTAATACTGTGAAGCTTATTACACTAATTAAGCATTTTAGCATCATAACCTGTGTCAATTATGTAACTTTGAACACTAATTTCACCATAATTAATGCCAACCTAATTATCACAGTTTAATAATGTCCTTTCATTGTTAACTCATTAGCCCTCCATGATCTCTATGCCAATAATTTCATGTTACTATTGTGTACATTGTGAAACAAACTCTGCTGAATCCTTTATTTCAATCCAGTTTCACAAATTCAGCCCAATAAATTTTTATAAAATACTCTAAAGTATTAAAGATAGACAAGAAAAGAAACAGTTTCTACTCTCAAGGAGTTACATTCTCTGGGAATGGATAGGGATACAATTTTTGTATTTGTGTATGCATGTATGCATGTATATTTTTGTATAGATGCATATGTAATCAAATATATGAATACCTATATATGCACAAACACATATATGTATAAAGGCAAAAAGTCCCAATGGATGTGGTTTACTTCCTCCAACAGTTTGTCAGTTTGTTGAACCTGGGACAAAGATTACATCTTGAGTGGCTAGATCAATTGCTGTATTACCTTAGTATTTTATATAAGTCCCATTCTTATCAATCAATATAGTATTGGAAATGACCCTGGGCTCTGAAAATCATGTCAGCAGAGTACAAGCCATAGTGGGTTTTACCAAATGGGCTTCAAATATAAGCTTAGAGTCAGAGACATATCACTAGGAGATTGGTTAATTGTTAAGATTCTTTTGCCCATTTTGTCCCATGAAAGAGAAAAATACCAACCAGTACTCAGTGCTGTGTGACCCTCTTTTTACTTTCATTTCAAAGAGAGTAGCAGAAAAACCTTGAAGCTAGAAGAGAACCATCAGGACATATGCCCATTTTAAGGTTTCATTTTAAGTATGAAGCTGAGGCTTTCTTGACAATCATTCGCTTAGAATGTGGATAGGTGGGTGGGTCCCCAGGACCCTATATAGTATATTGTTCTAGAAAAATGCATGGAATAAAAGGCTAAATACTGGTTATTTGAGAAAGGTGCTATAAAATTCTAATAATATTCTTTATGTTGATGATTAAAAGTATGAATTTTTTTGAAAAACTATATATGAACCATCTCTTCATTACTTCAGCCTCTTTCTGCCTGTATTAGTCTAAAAAAATCTTGATTTCCTTCTGTCAGTATATGGTTAGATCATTTGGTGATGGCATCACAGTATTAAAACCAGTGTCTTATTTTTAATCCCCATGTGGACTAGTTAAGCTTTGCTACATTTTAGCCACAGACTGTGCCCTAGCCTGCTGTCTTGTGAATGTATATGTAGCTGTAAGGGATGACTGAATGAACATTGTTGGATCAGCACCAATCCATCATTGCTCTTCGAAAAATAGATCAAAGGGAAGCACATGGATAGTGGTGTAATCTTATGTTATAAAGTAGAGCATGTTACTCTCATTATGTTCGACAGCATTTTTTTTTTTTTAGCCATCTGTCCTTGCTTTTTTGGCTTTATGCAATCTATCTACATGTTGTTGTCTCTTTAGTTCTCCATATATCTGCCTATTTCTTGTCACTGATTCATTTATATTTCCTTAAAAGAGGTCAAGAAGACATCATTATCATTGCCACCACCATTACCATCATGTAGAGTGTTGTAAGGGTTGTAAAGTACTTTACGTACATTGTCTCATTTCATCCTCACAACCACCTTGGGAGATAGGTGCTATTATTATCCCTATTTCACAGATGAGGAGACTGAAACCAAGAGAGGAGTTACCAGGGGTCAAGCAGTTCAATCAACAAACATTTATTCTGCACCTAGTATATAAAATACTATATTTTGTTAAGCACTGGATCACAAAGGTCATAATTTGCACTTTTATCTTCCTGATTCCAAAATTCAGCACTTTATTCACTATGCATCTTCTTATCTTTGATTTGAAATCCTACCTTAGACAGTTTCTAGTGTGTGACCCTTGTGTTGAATCCTATGTGCCACAGTTTCCTTATATGTAAATGATACATGCTTCAGAGGGCTGCTGTGAAAACCAAATGAAGTTATATATTTAAAGCATTTTTGAACCATAAAGCATGATAGAAATGTCAGCTATTTTTATTACTCTTCCGTTGTTTTTATTATAAAGTAGATTTGATAAAAATGACCAACATCACTTATCCTTAAAGTGCCTCTTTAGTAAGTACAGAAAAAAAACATAACCATAGGTTTTTGAGGTATTGAATTTTAACAACATTATTTTTAGTATCATCTCCCCAAATCCTTGGGTGAACAGTACTATGAAAATGTGAAGAGTTATTTCTACAATCTATAGTAACAAACTACCTGAAGATAGGTATAATCAAAAGGAAAATTCTTATAACTGCACTCATATTCAAAGATCCCGTGACATGAGCCAACCCCTGTGGGGGTATTATTTTCAAACATCACAGGTTGACATTATATAATTACACACTGCTGGATACTGAAATATCAAAAAAAGTTCTTATAGTGAAATAACAGCACACTATTATTGGTATTCACATTCATCTACACATCTTTAGAGAATTATTTCCAGTAACATATTACAGACTGTAGCAAAAGGATTAGTGATTTATTTAATATCAATATTGGGTTTTGGCCTTAAGGTCTTGGCAGGTTTAAGTAGGCATGGCCCCAAGATTGCTTTTCACTATAAAAAAGGGACTCAAGGTGACCCTACTTTTTATATTTATTCTTGATTCAGGCTATTAACGGGCTGAGCATGTGTACTTCTTCTTCTGCTAAAAGTCAATGCTTACATAAAAATATTTAAAGCCCTACACTTCTATCCCTATAAAGTGGTGACACTTAATTTATTTAATTATCCCCTTGATACTACTTTGGGCAACTTCTTTTTATAGGATTTGTCCCTCTTTCATCCTCTGTCTCCTTTTCTACTAGATGGTGTAACAGCGTGGAAAGAATACTAGATCAGGAATAAGAATACAAGTCAAGAAGGATTTATTAAGTTCTTAGTTTGTGCCAGGAACTATGCTAAGTGTTAGGAATTCAAATACAAGGGGAAAAGGTGGTTCTTGCCCTCAAAAAATTTATATTCTAATGGAAGAAGATCATACAAAAAGGAAACTGAAAAGCAGAAGAGTTGAGAGGAATGGAAGGTAGGGGCTTGTCCAGAGAGTTAGTAGCAGAGCTGGGAAAGGAAAGTGGACTGGCTGGCCTGTGGCTTTCCTCAAAATGGAGGATTTGGGACAAATTTGCAAATGGCAAAAGGAGATTGCAGGGATAGAGAGATGTTCCAGGGTGAAAAGACCACTGAAACTAAGAGAACTTCCACAGTGAGAAGTCAATTGTAGTATGGTGGCTAATTCTGGAAAGTAAGAAGCAACTTGGAAAAAGAATGGAAAAACCTAGATTTGGGATTGAATGACACTTTTCAGATGTGCAGCTTTCATTAAGGCACATGATTTCTGTGATCCTAAGTTTTATCATAGGTAAAACAGAAATAAACATAGTTTTAGGCTACAGCATTGTTGGATGGTGTGTATTAAGTACCTTATCATTGTAAAGAGCCCTTCAGAAATGATGGTATTATCCTGTTCAAAGTGTCACAATAGTTTCTAAAAGGAATGCTATTAGACATATCCATAGGCTTTTCCTTTGTTGACAAGCCACATGGGCTATAGTCATTCTTAATCCAGGTAACTTCAGAACTGATTCTGAATAAATCTTTCTTTCTTACTCTTCCATATGACATTTCTTTGTTTGGGACATGTGACTTCTCTGTGTCTACACAGTGCAAGACAAATTGAAGATCTGGAGATCACTTGTCTGATTTATATATGCAAATATAAGGAAAAAGTGATTTTGAAATCAATAGCTCATTAATTTCCAAATCTTTTCTTCACATTGATTCATGTTCTCTTAGCAGCTTATTTGTCTCTAATCTAATTTCACTACTACTTTGATGAATAATGGTAAAAATAATCCTTTGATTTCCCCAAAAACAAAATAAAGGGGTGAAAAAAACTGCACTGAAAGAAGGGGAGATTGAATGGAATAAGTTATCTCACATAAAAGAGGCATGAAAGAGCTATTATAATGGAGGGAAAGATGGAGGTGATGATGGACAAAACTCTCATCAAAACCATCTGAAAGAAGAAATAATAGCATATTGTGTTTTATATAGAAATCTGTCTTACTCTAAAGAAAGTAAAAAAGGGACAGAGATAATAGAAGGGGAAGGGAGAAACTGATAAAAGAAAGAGCAAATTGGGGAAAGAGGAAATCAGAAGTGTAACATTCTAAGGAGGGAAAGGAAAAAATAGTATGAAAGAAAGTACACACTTATCCAACTATAAATATGAATGGATTGAATTCACCCATAAAATGGAAGTGGATAGCAGAATGGATTAAAAAGCAGAATCCTACAATATGTTGTTTACAAGAAATACATGTGAAGCAGAGATATAGACACAGGATAAAGGTAAGAGGTAGGAGAAGAATCTATCATGCCTCACCTGACACAAAGAAAACAAGGGTAGCAAATGTGATCTCAGACAAAACAAAAGCAAAAGTAGATCTAATTAAGAGCGATAAAGAAGGAAACTATATCTTGCTGAAATGTACCATAAACAATGAAGGCATATAAATATTAAACTTATATGCACCAAATGGCATAACATCAAGATTTTTGAAGGAGAAATTGAATGAATTACAGGAGAAAATTGATAACAAAATTATACTAGAGAGGAACCTCAACTTTTCCCTTTCAGAACTAGATAAGTCTAACCCAAAAATGAACAAGAAAGAATTTAAGGAGGTGAATAAATATCTGGAGGAAAGATATGATAGATCTTTGGAGAAAGTTGAACAGAAATATAAAGGAATATACCTTTTAAAATCTTAGTAATAGCTTTTTATTTTCAAAATACATGTAAAGATAGTTTTCAATATTCACCTTTGCAAAACCTTGTGTTCCAAATTTTTCTCCCTCCTTTCTTCCACCTCTCACCTAGATAGAAAGTAATTCAATTTATGTTAAATATGAGAAATTCTTCTAAACATATTTCTACATTCAGTTTCAGGTCAAAATGTGTACAAAATTTACGCATGAAGGGTGATATCATAAGCAAATTAAGAGAGCATGGAATAGTTAATCTCTCAGATTTATGAACAAGGAAAGAATTTAGGCTCAAAGAAGATATAGATAGCATTATAAAATATAAAATAGATAATTTTGCTTATATAAAGTTAAAAAGTTTGCACAAACAAAACCAATACAACCATAATTATAAGAAAAGCAGAAAACTGGGGAAATTTTTGCAACAAATATTTCTGATATAGGTCTCATCTCGCAAATATACAGAACTAAGTCAAATTTATAAAAATATGTCCTTGCCCAATTAATAAATGATCAAAGGATATTAATAAACAGTTGTCAGAAAAATAAGTGAAAGCTATCTATAGTTATATGAAAAAAAAATGCACCAAACCACAGAGAAATGCAAATTAAAACAATTCTCAGGTGCTACCTCATACTTATCAGAGTGGATAGTAGATGAAAGGAAAATGCTGAATATTGAAGGGGATGTAGGAAAACCGGAACACTAAAGTGGGTGGTGGAGTTGTGAAGTGATCCAACAATTCTAGAGAGCAATTTGGAACTATGGCCAAAGGACTATAAAACTGTGCCTGGCTTTTGATCCAGAAATACCACTGCTAGCTAAGTCTGTATTCCAAAGATATCCAAAAAAAGGGAAAGGGACATATTTGTCCAAAAATGTTTATATAGGGTCAGCTAGGTGGCACAGTGGGATAGAGCACCAGCCCTGAAGTCAGGAGGACCTGAGTTCAAATTTGGTCTCAGATACTTAATATTTCCTAGCTGTGTGACCCTGGGCAAGTCATTTAACCCCAATTGCCTCAGGGGAAAAAGGTTTATACCAGTTTTTTTTTGGGGGTGATGTCTAAGAATTGGAAATTAAAGGTATGCCCATCAATTAGGAAACGATTCAAGAAGCTGTGATATATGATTGTAATGGAATATTATTGTGCTATAATATATGACAAGAAGGATGATTTCAGAAAAATCTTGAAAGACTTACATGAACTGATACATAGTGCACTGAATAGAACCAGAATATTATTCTACTCAATAATAACAAGATTTTGGGATAAAGAACTGTGAATGACAACTATTTTCAACAATACAATGATCCAATTCAATTCTAATGGACTAAAAATATACTATCTGCCTCCAGAAAAAGAACTGATATTAATTTAATACAGATTGAAGTATGTTATTTTCTACTTTCTTTTTAAAATTTTTTATTTTATTCATATCTTGTATAAAATAAATAATATTGAGAGAGGAATAGAATTTAGAATTCAAAACTAAACAAAAATGTTTAAAATATCCTTATTTAATTAGGATAGAGCATAGAGTGTTCTCTATAGTTGGCATTTCTTTTTAAAGTGACATATACATGGAAATAATGAGAAGCTTCAAGCAGAAACCAATGGGGAGAAGTGAGATAAGCCAGTTGCAATATGCAACCACTGATGCTTGGAAGTTTGATAGAAAAAAGAAGATGGGCTGACTGTGGCTCATAGTTTTACATGTAGAGAGGTATCAGAAGCATAATGAAGGAGCAGAGCCTAAAAATGATATCTGGATCAGGATACCCTGAAAGAAGATTAAAATAAACAGCTTAAATGAGGTAAACTAGGAGATATAAGGGTCAAACTTTAGGGTTTATTACTGAGATGGTAATAGGGATTTGAATTCTACCTAGAGTTTCTTAATGTAGGATAGTCAACTCACTTTGGATACATACATATTTTCTCCTTAATTGGATAATGTCAATCTCACCATTCATTGCAGAGGGTGTAGAAAGCTATCCTCTGGTCTATTAAAAACCAACAGTCAACTAGGGGACTAACTAGAGGACAAGAAGGGGCCATAGTAAGTAATGGCAGTCAAAGACTAGAAATCATGGAAATAATCAAAAAGAAAATACTTCTTTGAAATACTCTTTTTGAAATTGTTACTGTTAGAAAGTGCCTACCACCACTACTAGCATTCTGTATGGAAATAGTTATCTCTGGATAGCAGTGAACATCTCTATAAAGATACATCATGATCCTTCCAGGGTTATTCCTCCAGTTTCCTTATGAGGATATTTCTATACTTTAGGAAATTTATTTCAGCAGCAGAATGTAGGATGGATTGGAGTAGTGACAGATTTGAGACAGGAAGACTAATTAAAAGGATGCTACAATGCTGTAGGTGAGTGGTGATAAAGGCATGAACTAAGATGATAGCACTGTGAGTGAAGGGAATAGTTGTTAGCTGTGAGGAAAGTTATGGAAGTAGAAATGGCAAGATTTGGCAACTGATTAGGTATGTGGGATGAGAGAAAGTCAGGATTCAGGGATAATGCAGAAGCCAGAAACCTGAGAGTGGAAGAGTGATTGTGCCTTTGATAAAATAAGGAAAGTTTGGAAAAGTAGAGGTTATGTTGGGACAAATAATATTTAATTTTGGATATATTGAGCATGAGATGTCTAGTTCATCTAGTTTAAAATATCTCCAAGGCAACTGGTGACATGAAACTTAAACTTAGGATACAGAATTGCATCGTACATACAGATGTATGTAGCATCTATAGCTATGAATCATCTCAATAAAAATCATAATTAAACCCCTGGGCATTGATGAAATTACCAAAAGAAAGTTGTGGGGAAGAGGGAGAAAAGGGTCTAGGGGAATGTTTTGAGTAAAAAAAATATTGGGGGACACATAGTAGTGAGTCACATAGATGATGAGCCACTAGAGGACACTGAGGAGATATGGTCAGAAAAGGTAGAAGAACCAAGAGAAAAGAATGTCTTTAAAAGCCAGAGATCATGAAATACCAAAGAGGTTGGTTAGTAGTGTCAAGGGCAGATAAAGTTGGATGAAAACTGAGAAAAGACCATTGAATTTAGCAATTAAGGGATAATTTGATAATTTTGGAAAAAACAGTTTCAGTTAAGTTGGAACTAAGCTTACAAAGAATTGATGAGCGAATTAGAGAGAGGAGAAGAAGTGAAGAAATTCTTTTTAAAGAGTTTGGCTAAAAATAGCATGTTAGAATCTATTAAAGGTTTTTATTTCTATTTCTATTTTTTTTATGTATGAGAGGCATCCTAGCTATGTTTGAAGGCAGTAGGGAAAGAAATTGTGGTTAGGGATATATGAATTGAGAATGCAATTTGCTGGACAAGATGAAGGGAATGGGATTGAGATGTAGAGAAACTGACTTTGGCAAGAAGAAGGGAAACGTTTTTGTCCACAACTGGGGAAAGAAGATGATTTTAAGAGCTTTGAAATGAAAAGAATGGGAGAAGAGGAAGTCTGTTGAATTCATTTTATTTTATTTTATTTTTTATTTTTAGTAAAATAAGAGAGACTACATCTGAAGTCAGAAAAACCTATGTGACTGTACAAGTCACTTAACTTTGATTACCTAAAACAATGTTACAGGTAAAATATTTAGCTGTGACAAAAGGAAGAGGGATCAGTATGGAAAATATGAGGAAGGTAGAAAAGCTCTGGAATAACTTTATGGGGAATTACTTAGGGAATCAATAGTGAGAAATAAAAGGATGGACTTGCTGTAGTAAGGTTCAACTGAAATTGTATGACATGATTTGGTAATAGTAGGGCTGTGAAACTTTCTCCAGTTACATTTAGCATTTTGTGAATAAAGACGAGGAGGAAGATGGTGGGACCTATCTGTGGCTAAGGTTTGAAAAGGGTTAAAGGTAATAGGAAAAGAGGGTGGGAGATTCCAGAGCAGAAGACAATGTAGAACTATGCCCAAAGGGCTATCAAACTGTGCATAATCTTTGTTTCCACAGTGTCTCTATTGAGCCTTTATCCCAAAGAGATCATAAAAAAGGGAAAAGGACCCACATTGCAAAAATATTTGTAACATTTTTTTTTATAGTGGCAAAGAATTGGGAACTGAGTAGATGCCCATCAGTTGGAGAATGGCTGAATAAATTTTGGCATATGAATGTTATGGAATATTATTGTTCTATAAGAAATGATCAGCAGGATGATTTCAGAAAGGTCTGGAGAGACTTATATGAACTGATGCTAAGTGAAGTGAGAGAACCACGAGGAGATTGTACACAGCAACAGGATTATGTCTTGATCAATTCCGATCGACTTGGCTCTTTTCAACAGAGGTGATTCAGGCCTATTCCCATAGACTTGTGATGAGGAAAGCCATCTGCATCCAGAGAGAGGATTATGGGGACAAAATGTGGATCACATAGTATTTTCACCTTTTCTATTCTTGTTTGCTTGCGTTTTTGTTTTCATTCTCCTTTTTTCCCTTTTTGATCTGATTTGTGTGTATATGTGTGTGTGTGTGTGTGTGCAATATGATAAAAAATATGTAGAAAAATTGCACATATTTAACATATAAAAGGTATTTTGTAAGTCTTAAAATACCACAAAGATTGTATATGTATATCCCCCAAGTTAGATACCCAAAAGAAAAGATTCTCTCCTTACAAAAACAATGTAGAATTGAAATGATTAACTGTTGGGTTGAGATTGGAAAGGGAGGAAAGTGAAGTCATATGAAGAATACTCTCAGTAAAGATCAAAGGATGGAGGGATTGGAAGCTTCCAAGAGGATGAAGAAGTTTCAAAGGGGTGAGGAATAAGGAAAAGTGAAATGATGGGATGATGTGGTCAGAAAAAAGAAATTCAAGAATTTATTAGCAAATTTATTAATGTAGTATGTAACCACTGACTTCTGGGAAATGGAAGATTACCAGGTTGTGGATCCCTTCTGTGCTATTCTAAGGCACTCAGATGATCTAATTTATCTTTTTTTTTTTCTCATGTGTTATGTATTATCTATTCTACATTGTTAGTTCAAAAGTAAGTCAAGAAACATGCATAGAATAGAGTTGAACCTAATGGATACCTTTGTAAAAGGTATGTAGGCTATCTGATTGTTAGGTGTTTACTTTAAAATTATATTTTTGGGTATGCCTTTAGTTTTTTCAAAATAATTTTTGGAAAAAGACATTCTAACTTTTTCCACTTTTCTTTCTTACCCATTAAACCTTCTCTTGCCAAAAAATCATAAGTAATTTGTTGCAGAATTTAGAAAAAAAAACATGACGGGTCATTTGCTAGAAAATTATGAACAAATGTAAATAGGTATAAAATAAAAAACTATTCAAATATCTTGATGTTTTGGGGAGAATACTTTGCTTAAGCTCAAAGGTTCTAAAATATCTGGTAACAAAAGTCAAATTCAACTGTGTGGTCATATTACTAATGGTACCCATGAAAAGCTAGGGGGTGGTCCAGGTTCCAGGGCAATTCTTTTTTTTTTTTTTTTTTTTCCCTGAGGCTATTGGGGTTAAGTGACTTGCCCAGGGTCACACAGCTAAGAAGTGTTGTCTGAGACCAGATTTGAACTCAGGAACTCCTGACTCCATAGAGTCAATAGGAGGATAGATTCAAGATCAACAACAGCTATTTTGCAATATAAGTGTGCTATCTGATTACAAAGTATAGACAAAGTGGAAGCTCCAGGGAACTCACTGCCTCAATTGCAAGTGATACCTGTCATCTTTTTATTCATTGACAAACTTTTTTGTCTCCCCCATCACAAAGATTTTCCAGTATCAAACTTGTTAAGGACTAAATGTGAAGGGGCAGGCCAGTTCTCTGGAAAGCCCCCACAACTGTGAATTACAACATTTGAAGGAATTACAACATTTGAAGGAATTGCAAATTAGCCTTTACTAATGCAGATATTCCTTGTGGATTGGGAATGAAATAAATGGAAGCAAAAGGGAAGAGGAGAGAGGTCAGAGAATATAACTGCCCCTCAGTCTCCTTGTATCATCAATCATCAGTCATCAATCATCCTCTAACATGAAGAGATCTATTTTGGTCAGAATTAGATCCCCAGCAGCACTATTAGGTGACTCCCATAACACAAACCTTCTTTGGCAAGCAATATTTGGTTCACCAAAATTACAATGCAAGCAAATAATTTGAACAGTCTTATAGGCTAACACTGACACCACAGAATTACGTGATTATTTTAAGGATAGAAGGATCTTTCAGAGAGCATCTAGTCTGCTCAATAATGTATGCTATCTGCTCCAAAGCATGGCATACAAAGACATATTAGATGGAAGAAAGAAGATGAAGTGTATGATTGTTTTAGGTATACTTGAAAACTGCACCCTCTCCCAACCTTACCTTTTGTCCTCTGGGGACTTTAAGACTTTATTTTAGTCCATCCAGTCAACTAGCATTTATTAAATACCTGCTATGTGGTAAGAACTCCACTAAGCACTGACATTGCCAAAAATTAATCCTTGCTCTCAAAGAATTTACAGTACCTCATTATCACAAGAAAAACACCTTTATGCCATAGGGAGTGGAATTTTTCTGGCATATAAAAATAACATTAAAAAATGTTCTTATAGTGTCTTCTCTTTTCAACCTCTTCCTTCCCCTCCTGGAATGTTATACCTTAGAATGTCACCTTATTTATGCCTAGCACCGAATTAGGTGGCAGATGTACAAGATTATCAGTCATATTTTCAGAAGTACAAATGTGCATAGATCCCAAATTCATTGGCAAATTTATCATTAGTTGAATTTTGGAATGATAGAATGAGTACTAGAATTTGGTGATTTAGAAATAATCTTAATTTCATTTCCTCTCTCTAAATATATCCTTAGTGGTGTTGTAAAATTTAACTGGAAAATATATGCATATTTTGTTGTTTAGTCATTTTTTAGTCATGTTGAACTCTTTGTGACCCCATTTGGGATTTTCTTGGCAAAGATAATAGTTTGCCATTTCCTTCTTCAACTCATTTTATAGCTGAAGAAGTTGAGGCAAATAGGGTTAAATGACTTGCCCAAAGTCACACAACTAGTAAGTGTCTAAGGCCATATTTGGATTCAAGGAAGATGAATTTTCCTGACTTTATCAAGACTTGATCACCTAACTGCCCCATATGTACATGATATA
Source organism: Sarcophilus harrisii (assembly GCF_902635505.1). Lineage (NCBI taxonomy): Eukaryota > Metazoa > Chordata > Mammalia > Dasyuromorphia > Dasyuridae > Sarcophilus > Sarcophilus harrisii. The sequence goes on along the minus strand of NC_045426.1, from coordinate 184,123,778 downwards.
TAACTAAATAACTGTTAAAGAAAAGGTTTCATATATGATTAATGAGTTCTTGATTCCTATGTAACCTTAAGTACTCTTGCTTCACTGGATTTGTGCAGTGCAATCCAGTAATGTTTGCCCGTATTTGTGACCGTTGTTCCTGTTGTCCCATCAATTCACCAAAAGGGATACATATACTCAACCTGAGTGTATATATGTGTGTATGTGTGTGTGTGTGTGTGTGTGTGTGCGCACTTTCAAAATCAATGAAACTCATTGGTTGTTCATCAAATATCCCTCACTCATACAATTTCTGTGATAACAGCTTTTCATCTTTGGAGATTATAAAGAATCATTAGAAATAAGTATTTATTTGGGACAATAGTAAAAGATGACCAATGAAAGAAATCCTTAATTTTTGTCCACTTCCTCATCCAGACAAGATAACTCCAATGTTCTATAATTCTATGAGTAACAGTCCCTGGATTTAGAGGTAATTTTTTTGACATTGAACTACAGAATATTTCCTCTTTTTGATCTTTCTCTTCCATCACTTGCTCTGTCCTTTTTTGGAATGAGTTTCCCTATTTCATCTAGGCTTGAAGTAGAGAGAACAAAACTGGCCTGATCTCTATCTGATATTGAGCAAAGCCTTGACCTTATTTATTTCTGATCTCAGCTGCTTTGTCCTGCCTTAGACAACTATTTGGCCCTAAGTATGAAAGGACTTACTATACTACTGCTGATGAAGGGGGGATAGCAATTCCTAGTTCAAAATATGAGGCACAAGGCACATGTGAAGAATTCACAATGATGTTTTCTGTGCCAAAAAGGTATCTTTATTTATGAAAAGAGGTGATAGCCAAAATGAAGAGATAAAATAGATACCAGAAATGGTAAATATGAAATAGATCTGGGAGAGCAATAGAAAGAATATTTTAGTTAGCAAGGAAAGGGGTTTTAACAATTAACAATGGAAAAGACAAGTTCCCTAGTGGTTAACCAGAAGAAAGGGAATATGCCATGAGGTAGGAATATGCCATTGATTGGCAGGCTAAATCCATAGAGGAGTTTAGCAGACTAACAAGGGGTTAGCAAGGGAAGAGAATTATATCATTGATTGGTGTGCTAAACCTACAAAGGATTTAGCACCCTAAGTGTTAGCTGTAACAAGGAGAAAGACATCATAAGGTATGGGAGGAGTGAGTGAGAAGAAAGACGCCATGAGGCACCATGATGGGCTAACCCCTAAAAGGGATTGGTCAAAGATGGCATAGGCCATGGCCAGATTTATAGGGGAAATTTAACTTTAGGGATTGACATCATAACTTAGTTTTCTAATTGTATACAGTGGGACCATAAGGCTGAGTTGATCTCATCAGTGCCCTTCCCTGATTGCCTCAGTGAATATTATAAACTTATCTTCAGGCTTTATCTGCTACTTTACTTAGCTAGTCAGGATCTCTTCAATGGTAGGTGTAATTGGCTTTAGAATTGCAACATAAAACATCTGAACTCAAGTGATTTGCTAGCTTTGTACTATCCAGCAATAGGAACTATACATGCTTGCCACCACACTGGGCCCAGAGTACATTCTCTAAGTCTTGTATTCTTGCTATTTGTAATGAGACTGGCCTCAAGAAAGTGATAAATGTCAGACGTTGAAATTTGTGAATATTTCTTTCTTTCGAAAGTTACTGGTTTGTTTTTATGCTGCAATTAGATCTCATCAGGAATTATTAAAAAAAAAAAAAGGCATCTAAGAGTTGACTATGGAAGTATAGTCTGTTATCTCTTCCTGAGCACATGGTGGAAAGAAAAATGCTAAAAACTGAAAAACATTTGTTTCTTGGTCACTACATACTATACAAACTTAAATAAATGGGCTTGTCTCCACTGGGCTGACAGCTTTGCTCTTTGATAAACTGAACAGAATAAATAGCCAGAAAGCCTAAATGCAGCTGTACCTTTTATCTAGTTGGTCACCCATCCTTCCTTTATGTTTTGTTTAATAATATTGGAAAACAGTATTGTGTGAGAGGAAAATTCTCCTTCATCATGAGCTCAGTAGCACAAGCACAGCATGTTTTGGTGTGATTTTAATCTCTGTGGAGCCATTGTGGGTTGTTAACTGAATGGCAGTCAAGTAACTATAGAGTCCAGGAGAATGTGGTCCTGTCCTTCCTATCCATAACTTCCTGAATGATACTCTAGACGAATTTTCACATTGGTTTTTGTGGTCTGCATGTTCCATAAAGTAGAAAGAAATTGCAGGCATTTCTTTAGCCATAAGTATTTTTAGATATGTTGTAGACTGTGGATCAATTACTTTTTAACATAGTTACTAAGGAATACACAAGACATATTTAGCACCCTTTGATAATATTTTAAGAGCTTTTGATTGTGGCATAGGCTGTATAATTTATAGGGATACATATTATATTACTAAAAGACATATTGGAAAATCTACTCTTCCTCTTCTTCTCTCCCATATTTCCCCCTTCTCTACCCAGTCCTCTTTGAAGGATGACTGAGGCATCTACCCTTAGAGAGAAAATGAATATTTATAGCCTACATTTCTTTATTTCTTTCCAAGTACAGTTTGTGGATTTCTCATCTTGAGAAATAGATGACTGAGTCAGGAGTGAATGTCAATGGACAGATTGGCCCTTATTTTTAATTCATTATTATTCTTCCCCTCTGGCAACATGGGGCACAGGGATGTGCTAGCCAGAGGCTGGAGAGAGAAAAGCACCTTCTTACCCTAAAGGAATGACAGGCAGAGGGAAGAATTCTTCCATCTTCTTATGAACTCACAGAAAAGGCTTCTTCCTACATGGTTATGATCAGCTAAGCTTTGACTTCCTTATTGATGAATCACCTTGACATATATCAAGTAATATTTATTTGAAGAGAGATATTTATGTATTATTATAAATATAAATGCTTATAAGCTTATAAAATATCTCATAAAATAATATTTGATATTTGAACAATACATTATGCTTTTCAAAAGGCTTTTACTGTTGTAACTTCATTTGGTGAAGCAAAAGGCTTTGATATAGTACAAAGGATTTAGTCTAAAGACTAAGGTTCAAATACTATGTGTTCCACTTAATATCTGTATGATGTAGGGCAAATTGTAATGTCTTTGGTTTTCATTTTTCTCATTTTTAAAAATGAAAGGGTTAGCAAGGTGGTCTCTTTCTTCTCTAATCTTCAATACTATTAATCTTGTTCAGTGAGATAGAGAGATGATTTTTCATCAGTAAATAAACCTACATATAGAGAAGCTAAATGATTTGTCCAATGTTACATGGAAAATCAGTGATGAAGAAGGACTTAAAATACATCTCTTCTGACTTCTAACTTCTAACTTTTTCATTGTATAATATTAAATATTGCATAATTTTAAAAATTGAGTTTTAAATTAATTATGTTTTAATGACAAAAATCAAAGAAAGAAATTATCTCCCCTGATTCCTTTTTTTATGACTTTTAAAGAAGTCCCCTTCCTCTTTTAAATTAGTATATTATCCTAGTGATTAGTTTTGCTTACACTATTTTGATAATAATTTATTGCTACATGTTTCATCCAATCCCTTTGTTCTCACTCTATCCTAAAATCTTGAAATTCACTGAAATTGTTAATATCTATTTAAAAATTTATTTAGTTATTGTTTTCTTCTATTTTAATCCTTATTTTCTCCTATTCAAGACAATGCTATAGTTCAAAAGTCTTCTCTGTCTCCTGTTCAAGCACATATTTAGGTAATTTTATTGAAGTATTCTTTTCCAAGAAGCTTTTCTTTGTTTTGTCTTCCTCAAGATTTTTTTTCTTTTGCATTTTTATCCTGAATATAATTTTTCTGACTCATGGGTTATAATCTTACTTTTCTTTTTAGAAAGAAAAAAAAAGAATTAAAAGTAGACAGAACAAACAAAAATATAAACTACTTGGAATATTAGCCTTGATTCTACAATAATTTCTATTAATATGAAAAATTAATGTATCACAAAATGCCATTTCAATCTAATATTTTTTTCAATTTTAAACTAATAAAAAACTAAAGATTTAACAGTAACATTTTTCCTACTAATTTCAAGGATAGCTCTAGAAATTATTATTCAAAAGTTAAAATTTGCACTTAAGGATTTTTAATAACCACCTTGATTATTTGCTCAAGCTTCGCTACTATGCAGAGGAGTCCAGACTGAACATTTTTTAAGCTGGGCACATCAGAAATTCATTGCAATATTCACATGCTGAATTTGGAACTCCCCTTTCCATTCCACATAACCAACTCAGATTGCCTCATGTTGACCTGCTGGTCAAACCTGATATAGATCAAGGTATACCTTCTGAAAAACAGCTCAGTGCAGAGATAAACTCATAAAACCATTATGGTATTATCTCCACCTCCTTGACCTGTGATTTTTGTTTTGATAACCATTATGAGATTACAGCCTTCATCTTCTTATGATTTTTGTTTTTATATCCCTGCTGCTATGCCCACCCTGTACTCAGTTTTAACTGTGTTTCCATGTATACGTATCTGCCTTTTTAGACACAGATACAACCTGTTTGTCTTTCTTAGATCAAACTCTGGAAAAAAAAGATTGATAATGTCTATATCCTTTCTTTGCTTTGATGACATATCCCTTTTTTCTTTTTTTCCTTCCTCCTCCCCCAAATATTCAATGGTAATTCTTAAAAACAAACAAACAAACTTTCTTCTATCTGTCAAAATCTGTTAAAAGGACTCATGACTTTAGCAGTAAGGAATAGAGAACTAATGATTAGAAGTGCTATTCCCTCACAAGGGGACAACCTAGACAGAGTTTAATTGAAAGGAATTGTTATTAAATAGTTGAAATTAATTTCAGAATAGTCAGAGGGTAAGAAAGGTGTTTATTGGTCAGTAGGACCTTTAGAATATACCTGAAATCTTATTATGAGTGTGAGTTCTAGTTCTTAAGAATGGTCCTAGATAAAAATTATGGGATAGGCATAGAATAAAAGTATTATTGTTTTTATTTTATAGATAAAAAAACTGAGGCACAAGAAACTTAATTTACCCAAGTTAAATAATTTGATTCTGGATAATGGTGATACAAGTTTTGATCATCTTCAAATTATGAATTGATAGATTGATTGATATTTGAAAAACTTTTGTGTTTTCAGAATACTTATGTATTTTAGAAGAGGGAGTGCTATTTTGTTTGAGAATTAGTAAACGATTTAAGAAATAAAACAGTAATATTGAGACTAGAAAGTAAGAATAAAAATATCAAATAAGTCCTCCAAATTACTGTCATTGGCCAGTTAATGAATATCAATAAATGTATATGAAATCACTGAAAGAACACTCTGGAGTGCCTAGAAAGCAAATATGTGGGTGTGAACATAGTTCCTATATTTTCAGGATTATAGTTAGTGGACAAAAATCGGAGCTACTAAGAATGAAGGTTCAGTGAGAATATCCTATAATCCTTAAAAAGCATCTTCAATTTACATAAGTGACAATGCTTGAAAAGTATCCTTATCTCTGATGCTAGAAAGTGTCAAGACATATAAAATGCACCTATACTGGAAAAGTCACTGGAAAAGTTAAGTGATTTGTTCCGTGTCCTGACTTCAGAAATAGAAACTGTACCCATACAAGGCAATTATATTGTGTCATTTGCCCCCAAGCAATCTTTTTCTAGCTTTGTATAAATTATCTACCTGGCAAAAACAACAGAGACTGGAAGCAAAAATACCCTTCTGTGGGTGTAATTGTATTCATGGCCAGTTGGGTTTAGACTTTTTCCATTTGCAAGAACACCCTAGTGGTAGCACTAACTTTAAATCCCAATTTTGTCAACACACAGAAGGGGTAGAAGGGAGGGGACAAAAGAGAAGGCATAGAAGACAGGAAGAAACACAAATATATAGTGGAGTTCAGAGTCTGAACTTTAGCAGTTCTAAGACAGAAATAGATTTATATTAGTGATTCATTTCCTTCTTGCTACCCCCTTCTACCTTTTTACTCTCTTGTCCCAATTTCTACCTTTTAGTGCAGGGGAGTGAAACCTGAAGCTAGAGCTAGGAATACCATATAGATTTAGAGTATTTGCTTTCAAATCTTGGTTTTGCTTCTAATAGTCTGTGTAGACTTGGAAAGCTGATTTACCCTATCTAAGCCTCAGTTTCTTATCTATGAAATAAGATTTCAGACTCTTCAGTTCCTGTTAAGTTCAAAATGTATCATCCTAAGCTAAGACACGTTTTCATTGTCAGGAAAGGCCATTCACAACTATTTTAATTTTTCTGAGACTGAACATTTCATTGCTTTGCCTTATTGAATCATTGATTTAAAGGCTTAAAAAGCACCACAAATACCCCCAAAATTAAAGATTATTCTCTCTGAAGTTATTTGCTGACCTTCCATAGAATTGACAAAATTAAATAGTATTTTAAAATGTATTACCTATTATTACCTATTGATTAATGATTCTAAAAATCGAAACACATTTTTAAAAAGTTAAAGATATTATTTCATTGACTTCCACTTAACACACAAGAATTCAAGTCTGCTTACATATAGAGATTTCACTCAGTGGTATTGTTTTTCAGGGAGACTTTAAGTTACAATTCATGGGAGAGCAATAAGGCTCCAAGAGACTTTTCGTCAATTGTTTTTTCTAAGGGTTCAGACCTTTTTATATTTGTTAATAAATAAACTTGTTTTTGGTTAATGCCTTTGTGTGCCTGCATGTTTGCAAAGGAGATAAGAGCTTTTTGATAGATATAAGCTTGATTCTGATTTTTTTTCCAGGGGAAATTGAGAATTTGCATTATAAAGATTGTTATCAGAGGTCCAAATAAGAGAAATAATAAGTTCCTTCTTTTTTATCTTTTGTCTCCCTCCTTAAAATGTATTAAGATAAAACTGAATAAAACCATACTCAGGCCTTATATTTACCTTTCTTTGACTATGTCTTTGACTTTTGAAGACGAGGAGATTCTGGGAGGACAATGAGTTTTTTCCCCTCCTATTTGGATATTAGTATCTTATCATCATTTAGCCCCTTCAAATCATCTGAATGTATTTAACCTTCTGAGGTTTCTTTTGTCTTCTGTGTTTATATTGCAATGATTCTATCTACTTTTGTAATTTTCAGCCAGAATAATTGAATGTTATTTATTTTAGCAAGGGTCCATCTTTCCCCAATTCCCACTATCCTCCAAAGATTATAATCAGCTTTGCAGGATAAGTCATTCTTGGTTGTCAATCTTTATTTTTCTGCCTCATATTATATTGTAATTAAAACTTTTCTCTACTACAAAATAATAGCTACATAATCTTGTGTGAGCCTGACAATGGTTTCTTGGATTGGATAGATGTTTCTCTTTGCTTTTGTTGAATCTGTTTTATCTGGTATTCTTCCACAAAGAATCTGAGGTGTTTCTCAGGGCTGATATACTTAACTACTTAACTGGGAGCTTTTGTATTAGTATCTTTGTCAAAAGACTCCCAGTTCAACTCAAAGTTTTGAGGCCTTTTTATACTTTCTGGGCACAGTAATGTTTATTGGATTGAATTATTGAATATTGAAGCAAAATTTCTCTAGGGATTGACACCTTAAAACAGAAATGGGTTTAAAAGATACTGTGATTAACTGTTTTAACTTCATAGGCAAAAAAGGCTGCTGAACTCTGTCCTAATTCTCCTGAAACAACTATCACAGCCTAGTCTCTCTGACTTCTCTAAACATCAAAAAGGATCCAATATTTTTATTTTATTCTTTCTCATTGTGCTGTTGCACATCACCAGCTTAAGTAAGTTTAATACCCAGTAGATTTACACTGTAGGTTTACTAATAAATCTTTTTGATCTTTAAAATAAGTATAAGGGATCTGTGAAGGAAGAGAGAACTCAGTTTCCTCATCTTTCGAATGAGTGAATTAGACTGGGTGGGTATTGTCCTTTTCTTTCTAAATCTATGATGCTATATAGTTTTGCCTTTAGAGATTTTGTTCTGTCACATTCAATTTGAAATATTACTTTAAATATTTAAATGGTTTCTGTTTAAACTATGGATTACATATCTTCTGATCCATTCCTCCAGGGCTGAGGTTTGTAAAACTTCTCTTCCCAATTTAATTTTCTTTTCATTCCTTGAATACCCCATATATCAAAGTAGCATTAGTTTGTTTAAAATATATGTAAGAATTATGTTAGATTATAAGTGTAATGCCCCTTATTCCTTAACAACAGGATATATAACAAGAGTGATGTGTAAACTTTAAGATCTAAATTTTGCCACTGAAAGACCCAAATGACTGGGGGCGGGGGGAGTAGTGAGGCTGGTGAATTAGATAACTCACCCTCACATAAAGCCAACTCTCTTGCATGCCATGGCATCATCTCCCTAATATCATGGTGCTCTTTGAGAATGAAGGACAAACAACCATGGTAACAACCACCACCTAAAACCCTATTAAACTGGCAGGGTAGGTTCCCAGAGAGTGGCTGATTATTTGTGCTCTCAGCATCTACTAGTAGCTGAGAGTTGTCTTTCTAATATTTTAGCTCATAAATCCTCATTGGTATCCTTCCATCCATGCTCATCAGTTGGCTTCAATTAGTTAACCAGACTTCATTAGCTTTAACAAAGGAGTATTTATGAAGTAGTAGAAACAATTGGTTCAAAACATTCTGCTGTGAAGCCTTAGCATATTCTACCGCAAGTATTTATTCAGTATAGGGAAAAATAGGTTGAGATTTACAGTTTATGAAACAAAAGCTCTTACAGGTTCTTTTGTTGGAGTCCCCAATATGTTCTCTTTAAGTATGGCATAGATATTTTATTTTTCTTCTCTAGTGCAGTTGTTCCTAAGCTCCTGACAGACAATGTTATTAACTATTGTGGATGCATTGCTATGAACATGGGGACAAGCTAAGAAAATGGTGAGTCTTTATTTTTAAAGAATATTTAAACCTTAAAGGTTCTCTTCTGGTTGAGGGAGATAGTAGAAGGAGACTAAGGCTGAGCTACCCTACTCCTCTATCTGACCATATCTCTGGTGATTCTTTTAAGGATTTGGTTGGGATCTTGTCTTATGGCTAACCCATTACTCGAAACTCTAGGATGCCAAACAACACAATATTTTGTAAATGATTAGCACAGTGTGACAAAATTTCCTTAGGCAATTTGAACATCACTCCCTTTGATCTGGGACTTTTCCACACTTGGTCTAAAGGCTATTATTGATTAATTCAATAGAGAAGTGTTCTTATCATGATACTAACTTTAAATAGGCAAAAATATTGATTTATTCAATTGGCCTTCCCCTTTTAAACACTGAAACCTTTTAAACATTGTAGCAACCAAATTTCTTTAATATCAAAAGCAGTTTTATGATGAAGCAGCAATCAATATTAGCCTTTCAGTTGGTAAATACAGTGTAACATATAAAAGTCCCAAAATGCATAAATTGATAATGTAAAAAATCTACAGAAAGAAATTCAGTTCAGTAACTAGTCTTCCAAAAATTATTTACTTTTAAAGAGCAGTGATATTCTTTGAAGATTTTTTAAAAATCCCCTATATTCTGGAGTAGTAGATTTTTATAAAGATCATACTTGTGAAATTTAATCTGATTCTCCCAACATGTTGTACTTAGTATTCAGACTCTTTTTGTTGTCCCTGAATATTCTATAGTTTGCTGAGTCTTCAGTCAACAATTGGTTTGTGTGATTCTTGGAGCTCAGAATTTTTATTTTTCTAGAAGTCTTTTCATCTCAAATATTATGTCAAAGTGTATACAGAAATGATTTAAATGTGCACTTGAAACAGAAATGACTTCCTTATGATGAGCTGTGTTTGTGCCCCATGGGAATATTTGTTTGATGTTGAAGCCATTTTTCTTTAAAAAGGCACTTTTATGGAACTGAAAAAATGACCTGCACGATTTTTGTAACTGTAATTTAGGCCTGCCAAATGCTCACATTCTGATGGTTCCTCACAGCTAACTCAACAAATGATCATGATGCTAGACCACAGGCAAGGCTTTGGGAAGGTTGAATTTTATGTAACTCATCTCATTCTCTTGAAAAGAAAAATCTGTTTTGGAATAAGTTGTTTAATTCCAGCTCAGGACCTTTGTGAAAATATTCTTAGGTTTGAGAACTATTGCCCTTACCCTTCTGTTTTTATTTCCCTCATATCCTCATTCCCTTTCTAATTAGGTCCCTTCCCAAACTAATTTTCAGCGTTGGCACTAAAAGTGATCCAAATTCTGTTAATTTTTTTTAAAGCCAAAGCCAATTTAGCATAATTTATATTGCACAAACAAAAAGGTGTTTTTGCCTTAGCTTATTTTCTTTTGCCTGATAACAAAATTTATATAGGCACCATCCAGGGAATACATTTGGAAGTTTATTGCTATTAGATCTTTGGAACTTGGAATTGATTTATTTAAAGAATCAAAGTAATTGGTAGCTATTCTCTACTGATCTTCAAGACAGATCCTTTTCCGCCTCCTGTGAGTTCAGTACTTACTTGGCTTAAAGTCTTTCTCTTGCCCTCAATTTCTGCCCTCATGCAAAAGGACTTCAACATATATGTTGATATCCTCTCAACCACTCCAAGTTTCTGAACTTATTCATTTTATATCACCTACTTCTATACCTAATCTCCTCCACATACAAACAATGTCATTGCCTTTATGTTGCCATCATCTACAAAAGCACTACTTTTATATTCATGAATTCTGAAATTCTCTTATTTGATTACAGCCGGTGGTCATCCTACCTCTCTTCCTTCCTTATAACCCCCAAATCGTTTTCTTTGCTCACACCAAGACCTTTAAAGTTTTTGACTCCTTAGTTATCTTCCAGGCTCTCTCTTGTACTATCTATATTTTCTTTTCTTCATCTTGACCTCTTGCTAAACTGGTTTAACTTACATTGTCCTCTTCTTTTGAATCTCTTGTCCTCTTAACCTTGTATTACAACTACTACACTGCCTTTGTTCTTACACATATGCTACTGAATGAATATGCAGAAAATCATGAAATTATGCTAATAGGATCTGTCAAAGATGTGTGTTATATTGCCTCAATGGGGCCTTCACTGCTGCAAGGTAATCCCTTTATATCTCCTTAATTAATTCATCATCTCATATTACCCAGATGCCATCTACTAGTATCTTCGCTTTCATTCTTGTCTCTTATGAAGAAATTGCTCTTCTCTTTGCCAAAGCCCACCTCTTACTTAAATAAATGATTCCATTCTGTTTCATCTTCTCCAACGGATTGTTCCCTCTATCATCTTTATTCTCTGACTTAACTTCAATGTCCCTTTATCGCCTCTCTTTTCTTACTACCTCTAACCATGTCTATATCACTCTAATCCTGGAAAAAAAATGCCTCACTTGACCTGTCCATTTCTGAAAGCTAATATATCACATCTCTCCTGCCTTTTGTGACAAAACTTCTTAAGATGGCTATCAACAATTGATACCTTTACTTCCTTTCCTCTCAATCTCTTCTTAACCTTTATGATTTGACTTCTGACCTTATCTTTTTACCAAAATTACTCTCTTCATAATTACCAATGACCTCTTATTTGCAAAGTATAATGGCATTTTCTCAATTTTCATTCTTCTTGACCTCTCTTCTGCACTTGAAAACACCAATCACTCTCTTTTCCTTGATATTATTTTTCTCTACATTGTTATGATACTGCTTTCTCCTGTTTTTTTTCTCTTACCTGTATGCCTATTCCTTGTCAGGTTTCCTTGATAAATCTTTACCCAGGTAAGACCTATTAATCAAGGATGTCCCACAGGGCTTTGTTTTGGTTCTCTTTTCTTCTCCTTCCATACTATTTTGCTTGGAGAACTCATCAGCTCCCATGGCTTAAATTATCATCTCTATGCTGATGATTCTCAAATTTATTTATCCAGTTCTAACCTCTCTTCTGGCCTTCAGTTTCACATTCCCAATTACGTATTATATATCTTCGATAGATTTCCCATAGATATATTGAATATAACATGTCCAAAACGGAACTTATTTTCCCTCCCAATAACCTGTTTTCTGTCCTCCCCCTCTAACATTTGAAATTGTCTTAGATTTTATCTGGTACCTCCTCTCACACTCATACTCTGTCATCTACTGACACTAGTTTCTTTGCTATTTCTCTTACTAGATGCTTCACTAAAGACTCTGGGCATTTTCATTGGTTATCCCTTATTCATGAAATGCTCTTTTTCTTCATTCTCACTTCTTGACTTCTTGACTTGGCTTCTTTCAAGTCCCAGTTAAAAATCCTTTCCCTATTTCTTGATTATTTCAAATTTATCATATATATTTAATATATGTGCATATACATATTATACACATACATATATATCTTGTTTGTACAGTTTTTTGCATATTGTCTAACTGTTGTAGTGTGAATTCCCTGAGAAAAATGATACCTTTTACCTTTTGTTGTAATCCCAGAACTTAGCACAGTCCTGGTATGTAGAAGGTACCTAATAAATATTTATAGACTAGATGACATTTATTATTGTTAATTTTTTCTCCTATTTTGATTATTATTATTTGTGTCAATAGTAATAAGAAAATTAAAAAAGAGAGAAGGTTCGGGATGAAAGATAAGTTTTGTTTTGGACATGCTAAATTGTATTTTGTCCTAATCCTCCTGACCTTCCCCCTAGTCAGTAAAATAAGTATACATAGCTAGTATAAAGTGTCAATAGTAGGGAGTAAGATTGCAAAGGTGAATTTAAAAGTCACATACAAATTATTCCAAAGATCAAAAGAGCATGATTTATAAATTTTATCATATATTAACTAAATATCATATATTCTGGTAATATGTGTGGAATTAGAAGAAGATATCTAGGTTCTGCTGTGAAGGTTTTTGATTTTATGATATGTAAATCATAAGTAAAATAAGTTCTAGACATCTGCAATAACACTAGCAGAATCACCAAAAGATGCTGATAAATTCAAGATGATGGGGAACATGTAAACTTTAAAGTTTTATTGACAACTTTGAGAAGATTTGGATAGGATAATAAAGTAATCCAAAGTGGCATAGATAATTAGTCTGGTTTCCCAAAACCTCATAAAAACGACCCCCCAAACTCTTGCTTCCCCTTCCCCCAAGTACTTTTTATCTCCATTGGGTCTATGCTTCCTAGTGCTTCCAATGGTTAGATGAGTGATTCTCCCTTTCAGTTATTCTTTGCTTCTTCTTCTCCTTCCTATCTTCTTCCTCATGGTTCCTGTCTTCCTGTTTTCTTTCTCCATTCCATTCCTTGTCCCCATGTTGTTTGCCTCTGTACTCCTTCTTTTGATAGTAGTCTATGTACTTTTTGTGCTGTTTGTCCCTACATCCTCTGCAGATATTAAAGTGTGATTACAGTTCTGTTTTCTGTTGTCATCGTGGTCTTTCTCAATGAATACCAAAGAACCAAGTGTGCTTGCCCACATTTCATAATTTCATAAATTATAATTTATTATTATAAAAAATATTTGGCACATAGTCTTTAAAATTTTCCTTTGAAACATTTTCACCTCAATATTTTAGAGGCCATAAAGCCATTTAATCAATAATGTACATTTCATTTTTAAAATAATTTTTATTAATATCTTTTTTACATCAACAAAATTTTGCGCCATACTCCTTCTTTCTTCCAGAAAGCATTTCATATAATAAACAAAAATTTTTAAAGAATAAAGTCTATAAACTGATTAATACAATCAAAAAGTTTGAAAATTTGTGCAATATACCACATTTATGAACCTCTCCCGCTCTTCAAATATGTGGGGCACATTTTCAATAACAAAGTAAAATAAGAGAAAAATCCAAAAATATTGGATAATTATTATAAGATTATTTGTACCTTAGCTATAGGATAATTCAGCATATCAAAACATTAATAAAAACAAACATATAGGCCAGCAGACTCTTAAGGAGTGACTTGCCTGCTTGATTCTTGGTCATTATGTGGAATTTTTCTTGTTGCTGCTACTAGTCTTCTTACTGAGGGCAACTGATAGGACTCAAACATATTGGTGTGTTAGAGTAATGTCTACCCCAAACATGTGAAGCCTTTTCCTCGTAGAAAGAGCAGAGGAGAAAAATTTCTTGCAATGGCTATGGTGGTGATTAAAGCAGATGCTTTGAGGCACTTGAACTTAGTCAGATATCAAAAATGCTAACGTCATCTACTGTAGACTGGGCCATCATCAGTTGTCTCAACTTTTGTTTTGCTACTGTATGTTTTGATCTTAGAAGTTTTGAGTTGTAGTGGGATATACCAATTGGGTGTTCACACTAAATTTGAGATATGATGGAAATGGGGGGCTACCAGGTTGACTTAATGAAGAATAAACTAGTTTATTCTATTATTAAACTATTATATTTAGTTCCATATAAGAAAAAGGAGACCAAAGCTCTAGAAGTGAGGTCAGGTATAAGAGCAACTTTCCTGCATTTTTAGCCTGGGTGATAATCTTAAAAATTAAAAAAAAAGTTTACAGTTATGTATATATGATGCTTTGGAGATTTCTTTTTGAAAGGAATAAACTAATATATACAAGAGTAGGTGGTTGTGCTAGCATACAAATGAATTTACCTAAGGAAATGTTTTACCAAAATAACCTGGCATGTATGGTGGGTAATTCTTATTTTTGTCTCTACATTTATGTCATTTGCTGTTTCCAAAAGACTTCTTGGAGCTTCTTGAGAATAATCGCTTAATGATGTCAAAAATTTAAGTAAAAAAATCCCTCACACTTAATGGTTTACTTTTTTACAAGTAGAGAACACTAGAGATTAGGAAATATATTGATTTCCCAAAGGGGGAAAATGCATTTTTAAAACAATAGGCCAGGAAATTTAATGCTAATAAACAATATTCTTGAGAATATTATAGTTATAGTATAATAAAATCATGGATTGTTAGAGTTGCAAAGGATCTTAGAAATTATTTCTGTCAACCCCATTATTTTATCCATGGGAAAACTAACTTCCAGAGAAGTAAATGACATGCCTAAGGAACCAAAAGATGACCTGCAGGATATTGGATAGCCCCTTTATAGAAGATCAAAGAGAAAAAACATGGACAAGAATTGCACAGGATGAGAAATCATGAAGTGACTTTCAATTACATTTGGTTTAATCCTGCTACAATTATGAAACCATGGATGCACCAAAGTACTAGGACATTAAACAAATTATTTGTGAACAAAGAAATGAGTGGTTACTATGAGCTAGTAGAAATTCATTAAAAATAAATTATACTAAAATAATTATAGAATGATGTAGAATAGTGACATTATATGCAAATAGAAATGGATCCCTGCCAATTTCATGATGACTTAGAAAACCACAAATTAATATTATTTCTATTGCTTGTATTTTGCTAACTATTTCCCAATTATATTTTGAGCTGGTTTGGGCTAGGAATGTTGTAATCTAAGCTGATGACTTTGATGTCTCTGTTGTAATAGATAGAGAGTTTGCTTTGCAATTAGAGAGACTTGGATTTAAGTTCATCCTTTGACACTGGATTGGTTATAGGATCCAGTGCAAGTCATGTAACCTATCAATACTTTAATTAAGTCAATACCTAGAAAGATGTATTCATCTTTCTAAGAATAGAATTGTAGAGAATATTGGCCTAGGTTGGTAGGAGTTTTTACAAGGGAGTTTCCTATACCAGTAATGTCACCAATCTAGTCCCTATCCTTCCTTTCTCTCCTCCTTTCCTTCCTTCATTTCCTTTCCTCCCTTCCTCCCTCCCTCTGTCTTTTCCTCCCTCCCTTCCTCCTTCTTTCCTTCTTTCCTTCCTTCCCTCCTTTCCTTCCTCCCTCCCTCTGTCCTTTTCTCCCTCTTCCCTCCCTCCCTTCCTTCCTCCCTCTCTCTCTCCCTTCCTCCCTCCTTCCTTTTCTTCCTTTCCCCAGTTTAGGATAAAATGATTTTCTAATACTGGAAATGCTTAAAAAATAAATACCTACCATTAACAAAGGACATTTAATAAATGTCATTTCCTTTAGGAAAAATGAACACTTGTGAGTTGGGGATAACAGTTATGTAGATTCATTGTTGGTTGAATAACTATACCCAAACAGTGGTGATTAACTGACTGATATCAATGTGGAGGAAGATCTCTTGTGGCTTGCCTCAGGCCTCTGTCCTTGGTCCTTAAGGACTTCGCAGAAAATATAAATGACATGTCTATTTAATGCATATATTTTAGGAAACTGAGAAGGATACATTGAATAAAAGAATAAAGCAAAGGTTTAGTTACTGCAGCTATGATAAAAGGTCATCATGGGACCAGGAGCAGGGCTAAGTTGCTATAAGGCTACCTGAATTATAACTCCATAAAAGATTTATCCTTTTAAGGGCCAGATTGGTTCCAGATCTGGGGTAGAGCTAAAACTTAAGTGAGGGATTAGTAACAACTCTGGTGATTGAAAATGTATATACATAATATTTTTTCTCAGTGTGGGGGTGTCTTTGGGTATCAGGATGACCAAAAACTGACCTTTTTAGGTAGGATAGTCAGTCATTCTGTCAGTCAAAGAGCACTTATTAAGTGGTTATTCCCATGTTGGAGGCCCCCCAATTTTTCCTATTAATTTTAGTAGAAAGATTGCAATGTTAGGTCAATATGATATTTTTCTTAGATATTCCATTTTCCTTGCTTGGTGCCAATATCTAATGATGCCTTAAACAAAGTAGGTGCTTAATAAGTATTCATTGAATTGAATTGGATCTTGATAATAATTTTTTCCATTCTTATTGTTTTTTTTCCTTTGTTGAGGTGGGTGAGATAATAAGGAAGAATTAAAGAGGATTATACTTTAGTTCTATTATTGACTCTAGACAATTGCAGAGGCATACCACAGTTCTCTATCAAAGACATATGCAGATTTTCCTTCCATTTCTTTCCTTCAAGACCCAAATCAGATATATGACTTTTGCAGAGGAGGCAAAATGAGACTGAGGAAGAATGAGAATGCCATGTTGGTTAGAATGTTGAGTTAGTGAAGAGGAATGGTATAAAATAAGTCAAGATAGGTAGGTTGAGGTCAGAGAGAAAAGCCTTAATTGTCAGAATAAGAAATTTCTATTGTACTTGGCAGACAATTTCTAGCCATATAATCATTCTTAAACATAAGGAAGATTACATTAGCATTAGGATTAATAATGGATTAAAGAATGGAAGGAATAAAAAGTAAAGAAACTAGTTTGGAGAGGGACTTGGAACAGAAAAAAAGAGACATATGCAAGAAATGTTATGTAAATAGAATTGATAAATCCCAATAAATGACTATACATCCACATCCACATCCACATACAAACATACATAAATGTATACACATATATACATATATATATCTGTATGTAAACACATACATGAATACACATATGAGAGATATTATGGAGACAGAATTGATAAAACCCAGCAAATGATTATATCTTCTTTGAAGGAGAAAAAAGAAAAACTCTCAAGTTTTGAGCCTGGTTGTTGTTGCAATCAATAGAAATAGAGAAGTTAAGGGAAGTAAGGGAACTTTGAAGAGGAGTTCATATTTAGACTTACTGACTTTGAAGTTCCATTAAAAACAGGTGGCAATGTCTTCCAGGCATATGAAAATGAGGAACTAGAGTTCAGAGGAGAGGTAAGGGTTGAACTTTTACATTTATTAGTCATACATACATAATGACAATTACAATCATGGATATAGATGAAATTACCAAGTGATAGGACATATATAGAAACTAAAGTCTCTGGGCAAAACTCTGGGGACATTAAATTTGAAAAACATTTATTAAGATCCAACCATTCTGGAGAGCAATTTGGAACTATGCCCAAAGGGCTATAAAACTGTGGATATTCTTTGATCCAGCAGTGCCACTATTGGGTCTGTATCCCAAGGAAATCATAAAAGGAGGGAAAAGGACCCACATGTGCAAAAATGTTTGTAGAAGCAATTTTTGTGGTAGCAAATAATTGGAAAGTTAGTAGATCGCCATCAAGTGGAGAATGGTTGAATAAGTTGTGGCATATGAAGGTACTGGAATATTGTTATACTATTAAAAATGATGAACAAGCTGATTTTAGAAAGGCCTAGAAAGATTCATATAAACTGATGCTGAGTGAAACAAGCAGAACCAGGAATATTATACACAGTAATAGCAAGATTGTGGGATAATCAACTATGAAAGACTTGGCTCTTCTCAGTGCTTCAGTAATCTAAAGCAATCTTGTTAGACTTTGGATAGAAAACACCATCTGCATTCAGAAAAAGAACTATGGAGATTGAATATAAATCAAAACATGCTATGTTCATATCTTTTTTCTGTTTTTTTCTCTTTCATGATTTTTTTCCTTTTGTTCTGAGTTTTCTCTCCCAACATGATTCATAAAGAAATGTGTTTTTAAAAAGTTAAAATATATGTATAGCCAGAAGAAATAGAACAATTAAACAATTTAAAAAAAGAAAAGCATTTATTAAGCACCTGCTATGTATAAGGCATTCTGATAAGTGGTAAGCACTAAGGATATAAAGACAGAAATAAAAAAGTTATTGTCTTTAAGGAGCTTATAATCAACAGGAGGGCCCAAAATGTAAACAGATAAATATAATTTGAGAAGGTGATAGAACTAATAACTATCTGGAAAGAAAAGACTACTCATAAAAAATAATACCCGAGTTGAGCCTTGAAAGATTTTCAATGTTAAAAGGCAGAACAATGGAACACAGGGTATGAAAAGGTGTAGTCGTGGAGTTAACAACTTGGACAGATAACTAGCAGAGTATAGTTGAAGCATAGAGTACTTAAATGGAAGTAACATAAAACAAGTCTGGAAATATAGAGTAGTACCAGATTGCAAATGTCAATTAAGAATTATATCTTGGAGATGATAGGGAGGTATTGAAGATTCTTAAATAGGAGAATAACATGATTAGCCCTGAATTTGAAGCTTACTTAACTGTATTTGTGGAGTCATTTTTAGGGTGAAAGGAAGATCAATGAGCAAAAGGGATGAAGAAGCAATGTGAGGTGAGAGGAGAACCAGGAATGACCAGATGCTACTTCAAAATCAAAGTCAAAGGAGGAAGTCAAAAAAAGGATAGAATGTCTAGAAGTATAAATTGAATACCAAAAGAAAGTTCAAGGAGGATAAGAACTTAGGAAAAGTAATTGGAGTCTTTGGAAGTTCAGTTTCAGTAGAGTGTGGAGGGGGAATAGAAACAGATAAAATAGAACATTACTAAGGAAAGGTCATTAGGATTATGAAATATAAAGAGCTATGTGATATGAGGTATAGTTGAGGGACAGTGAGAATAAAAGATGATCTTACTCAAAAAGGGAATAGACTTCTATAGTTCTTTGAAGGACAGAATGGAAACCAATAGGCAGAAGTCATAAAAGGTTTGTTTTTTTTTTCCATCTCTGGGGAAGATTTCTTTTTTTTTTTCTTTTCTTTTTTTAATTTAATAGCCTTTTATTTACAGGTTACATGTATGGGTAATTTTACAGCATTAACAATTGCCAAACCTCTTGTTCCAATTTTTCCCCTCTTATCCCCCACCCCTTCCCCCAGATGGCAGGATGACCAGTAGATGTTAAATATATTAAAATATAAATTAGATACACAATAAGTATACATGACCAAACTGTTATTTTGCTGTACATAAAGAATCAGACTCTGAAATATTGTACAATTAGCTTGTGAAGGAAATAAAAAATGCAGGTGGGCAAAAATATAGGGATTGGGAATTCAATGTAATGGTTTTTAGTCATCTCCCAGAGTTCTTTTTTCTGGGCATAGCTAGTTCAGTTCATTACTGCTCCATTAGAAATGATTTGGTTGATCTCGTTGCTGAGGATGGCCTGGTCCATCAGAACTGGTCATCATATAGTATTGTTGTTGAAGTATATAATGATCTCCTGGTCCTGCTCATTTCACTCAGCATCAGTTCGTGTAAGTCTCCAAGCCTTTCTGAAATCATCCTGTTGGTCATTTCTTACAGAACAATAATATTCCATAATATTCATATACCACAATTTATTCAGCCATTCTCCAACTGATGGCCATCCACTCAGTTTCCAGTTTCTAGCCACTACAAAGAGGGCTGCCACAAACATTCGTGCACATACAGGTCCCTTTCCCTTCTTTATGATCTCTTTGGGATATAAGCCCAGTAGTAACACTGCTGGATCAAAGGGTATGCACAGTTTGATAACTTTTTGAGCATAGTTCCAAACTGCTCTCCAGAATGGTTGGATTAGTTCACAACTCCACCAACAATGCATCAATGTCCCAGTTTTCCCGCATCTCCTCCAACAATCATCATTATTTTTTCCTGTCATCTTAGCCAATCTGACAGGTGTATAGTGGTATCTTAGAGTTGTCCTAATTTGCATTTCTCTGATTAATAAAGGTCATAAAAGGTTAAAGCTTGTTTTGAAATCAGAAAGATCTAGATCTGCTTGGACTAATCACTAATTCCTCAACTTGAATAAACTCTTTAAGAGTGTAAATTTCAGAGATTGTGACAATCTGCATTGTTGGAGTTTCTTAATCTGAGAGTGCCCTGTGCCACTGAAATCACAGATGTAGTTCCTATTCCTATGGGGAGCCTTATTAAAAAATAAATATAAAAACATTTCCTTCAATAATGGAATGGATAGCTTTGTGAAATAAATGGTCCCTGTTAATTGTAAGCGTGCAATCACAGAGAATGGATAAACCTATCATAGAAAACATTCTACTAATGGAAATAAGTTTAGACTAGCTGACTATTAAAATCTTTTGTTATTCAGATACCTGGTAACTTACAGTTAAGTGATTTTTTTCCCCATGTTTCATTGAATGGTTTGGAATTAAACTAAAAAATGTTTAAAATGGAACAATTTTAAAAAAAGAGATGTCTCACACTCACATTGATATAAATTTCTGGGATGTTAGTTGAATAAAATGTTGTCATCTATACTATGTCTAGCTTATAACACCTTCACTGAAATCAAACAAATTTCAAAAGCTACATGATTGGAAATACCATTTGATAATTATTTATTTAGATGATTTTTCCTTTCCTGCCATTTTATTATCCTGTGCATCTAATAAAAATGATTATGAACAATAATCAAATTATTTACCCACTTCTCTGCTTCTGGGGGTGATTTTAATATCCCCTCTTTAAAGTCTATTTTTGCTATATAAAAAAATTGAAAGAATTTTATGTTTATCTCAATGAGGAATCATTTTTCATCACAAGAAAACATTGCCCCTACATTATATTGATTTACATTTACAATTAGCATTTATTTACTAATGTAATTGTGTATGTAATAACATTAGCAGATTTATCATTTATGTTCATTGCAAGTATTTTAATGTCTTAGTATTATTGGCTTATTTCTCATTTAATGAATAGACTAAAAACAGTAGCCATTTTCTTGACTTTAAAAAAATCTTAATAAGAAACAGAAAAGAGTACAATAAAGTAATGACAATGTAGGACAATGACAATGATTGCATTTCAGTTCATTGCTTTTTCCACATTTTTTTTTTTTCTGCAAAGCAAGATTTCCTCAAAGCCCAATGGAGAAACAATCACAGTGGTCATTGTTTTCTTTGATTCAATTTTTGATTTTCAAGTCCAAGAAGTTCTAGCAAAGAATTTTGGAAATTAGGTATAAATTTTCTCCCTTGGCTTTCCAGGTCTCTATGCTTGTGAGTGGGTCACAACAATTTATTTTAACACAGGACAATAGTTAAAATTATCTTTATTCCCAACTTCCATTTTATGGTAATAACCCCTCTTGCAATGCCTTCCCTGTGACATAAATATAACAACTATTGATATAAATGGTATGAAACATATAAGTTAGCACTCAGTGGTGATGATCTTATGATGTGTGTCCCACTCAGAGTTCCTGACTACCATCTTGATGGATATAATTGAGCAATTAGCTGAAATTTAGCATCTATGATGTTAAAAATATTTAAATGAAAGGGATTCCCTTGTGTATTTAGTTCTACTACTGAGGTTATGTCCTTTCATTTAGTATTAGCCAGTTCCCATCTTAGATATTTACATATTCCAGCATGAACAATCTAGGGAAAACCACCAACAACTAAATGCTCTACCTAAATATTTTTCACTTTTTCCCAATACTTATTTAGGATGTGGGTAGGTACCATTTTGTGCTTATTACAAAGCTTAGGAATAGAGTCTTTAAAAAACCATTTTAAGAATGAGCAACTTTGATTTCTAACTTTGAATCCAAAAGTTTTCATTGAGGGTTTCAGCAGGTTGATCAATTGTTTCTAATTGAGATTGTGAGGAGATAGAGTATTTTAGCAATTTCTCATGGTTTTTTCTAGAATGAATTTAGAATCAAGAATGGTAGATCTGGAAGAAGCACATCAGGGTTCTATTGGTAAATGTTGAACAGCAAGCTTTCAAAAAATGTACATGTAATACACTTTTTTTTCCCCCCTGAGCTAATTGGGGTTAAGTGACTTGCCTAAGATCACACAGTTAGGAAGGGTTAAGTGTCTGAGATCAGATTTGAATTCAGGTCCTTCTGACTTCAGGGCTGGTGCTCTATCCACTGTGCCATCTAGCTGCCTCATGTAATACACTTTTAAATTTAATTTCCATTATAAACATCTCCTCCATCATCAATTTCTGAGGTCTAAATATTAACATTGAAAATTTAACAAATGAGTATTTTGAGATCCTATTTGAAGTAGTTCTAGCACTCTTGGTCCAATTATTCATTCTACTGATGAAGAAACCAAGGTTAGAGTGATATAATAACTCAACCAAGATTACATAAGTAGGAAGTAGAAGAAAAGATTTTCAAAACCAGGGCTTTTGACTCCAAATCAAAATTCCAATAGTTTTTGCCCTTTTTTTGTATTCCTAGCACTTATTAGTATAGGCCCAAGTATAAACCATAAGAGCATAATAAATATTTGTTGACTGACAGCCAATATGTTTTCCACTATTTTGCAAATTTCTTTGAGTTTATAAGGCAGTGAAGAAAATAGCTCTCCTACCAAATTAAAGAAGTTTATATCTTCCCACAATGATTTCCCCCCTTTCCTAACTACTTAGTTTAATTATATAACTACTTTGTCTCCACAATTATAACTGTGTCCACATCATTATGCATGTTCAAAAGCAGCATTTATAATCATTGCCCCACAGAGTTTCTATGTGTTATAGAACTATCGTCCTTTTCTTGAAAACCATTGTGTCCAGCTGGATCCTTGCGGCATGGCCCCCTAGAAACAAGTTTCAATGGCAGAAGTACAGGTCTCTTTTAAGCAAAGGAGTAGGAAAAACTCTTCCTTTTTAGAAGAAAAAAAACCCTAAATTGGTCAGCCAAAGAACAGCTTTTTGTGAATAAAAGATATTCCCATTTTAGCAATTGCAGGAGAATTTCTATTCCCTCCAGTCCAATGCAAAATGTTGTTATTCCTTAAAATTCTCTGAATGCTGTATTCAGAATATAGCACACAGCCCAGTCCTCCTCGTCACTCAGAATGTTTACAGTCTAAAAATGAGAACAGTGAGAAGGTTGAAAGGCATCTGGGACCAGGAACAGATAGGTACATATGCCCCCTCTCTTTAGCAGCTGCAGCCCTGTAGATGGCTCAATAGCTAATGTCGATTCCCCCCCCCCCCCCCCCTCCAAGTTTGGTAAGTGACTCTGCCGTACACCGCCAAAAGACTTGAAATGTGAGGATGTTAAGTAATGTCTTTTTGCTGTGCCCTGCTGTTCAAATGTTCTCAGCTTTGACAAGTCATCTCACTGGAAAATGTCTTCAGAATGTCAGTCACTCTGGCTTCCATGCTTGCCATTTGCATGCTATGCACCTGCTGGTATATCTTTGGTTGAAATGTATTGTTTTTATTTGTTATCCTCCCTCCATAGCCACTCCTTGTCAGGGCCCTGCAAAAGTTAGATTACAGGTTTTGTTTTTCTTTTATGCATGGCTTGGAAATATTTAATTTGAATATATAAATTTTTCCTTGAGTTATCAGTGAGCAATATCCAAAATTATACCAACATATAATTTGCTTAGTTTTTAAAGCACAATGCTGTACTAGAGACTT
Source organism: Sarcophilus harrisii (assembly GCF_902635505.1). NCBI lineage: Eukaryota > Metazoa > Chordata > Mammalia > Dasyuromorphia > Dasyuridae > Sarcophilus > Sarcophilus harrisii. The sequence goes on along the minus strand of NC_045426.1, from coordinate 184,099,630 downwards.
AGGTAGATAATAGAAAGCTAATCAAAAGATAAGGATTCTTTTGTTCAACATATCTACTATCTACTACTATCTATCTATCTATCTATCTATATTTATCTACTTTCTCTATATTTTGCTTTTACTCTTGTTTGTGTTTTCTAAATTATCATGTGTATATGTTTTAGAGAAGATGGAATGAAATGATATTTTTAAGGCAAAGTAACTTAATGCTTTCAAATCCCACTATTGCTTAGTTAAGTCTCTTGGCTTTGAAAAATCGAAGGAGTTATTGGACAAAAAAAAATCTCTCCCTCTCAACAGAGAGATATAACTAAGCATCACAATGCTTTTCCATAAAGGATATGACTGCGTCATAACCAGAAAGAATTAACAAATGAGCATTTTGAGATGCTATTTGAAGTAATTCAAGGATTTAAGATCCTTGATGCTAAGAACCATTTTCCTTTTGTCTTTGTATCCCTAGAACCAAGCACAGTTCCAGGAACATAGTAGGTGCTTAGTAAAGGCATTTTGAATTTTATTGAAATCCTGATTTTGTGCAAAGCACTTAGTTCTCCTCTATGTACAATGTGAAGGTGACATAAACATTATCCTGTCTTTCTGGTGAGGCAAATAAAACTCCAAAGAATCAGTTTCTAGGTAATTAATAATCCAATTGTTAACTGGGCTAGCAAATAGTCAATAAGCTGAAGGTGTCTGGTCTCTGTCACTAACCGAAGTTCAGAGAATGTAGAAATCATTGAATGCTTAAATACCTTTGTAAACATGTGTACCCCAGCAACAGGTGAAGATCAACCCTGATTCATAAATAATCAATGATGGGGTGGACTTTCCAATAACCCTTGGCTCTGGATGCCGATAATAATTTATTTGTTTATTTTTTGCTAAAGCAATTGGGGTTAAATCACTTGCCCAGGGTCACCCAGACAGTAAGTATTAAGTGTCTGAGGCCAAATTTGAACTCAGCTGCTAGTGCTCTATCCACTATACCAACTAGCTTCCTCAAATAATTAGTTATTAATAAAATAGAAAAATAATTACTTTTCTCAACAGAATATATACTATAACATTTTTTCTTTCCCTTTCATGACTACAAATGTATACATTACCACATCCATAAAACATAAAACAAAAGAGAAAACATGTTTTACAAATAAACAAAAAACTCAGCAACATCTTCTAAATGTAAGGGTCTATGTGTTATGTTTTTACCATGTAGATTATATAAGACCATATAGGTCTGTCTACCTGTGGCTTTTTGGAATAAATATCTCTCAAGTCTTCTTCATTTGCCCTTTTCCTAGGGAAACTGATTGCTGCTGAGACAATAAGGAGGAGTTTAATATCAGAGGCTGATTCTCTTCTGAGCAACAAAATGATGTCTCTCTGCTTCCCTAAATATTGATTATGTAGGGATAATATTTTCTAGGTTCCAGTTATGCCCCTTATTGCTATCTTTTAGTGGTGAAGGAATGCCTCAAGCTATATATATCCCTTTCCACCTAATACCAGCTCCACAATGAACACACATAGCAAATAGCAAGCCAATTTATCCAAGTCAATAGAAAAATAAATCAGAGAATGTATACATCCAAGATATACCAGAAAACATAGAATGAATGAACATTCCCACTAGGAGTATATATCTTAGTTGAACCAAAAGTTCCAGATTTTCCTTCTTTGAACCCATTCAGTGAAAATAAGGTTCAAGTATTGCCTGTCCTTTCCCATTTTCTCTTTCATTATAAAAGCTCTTTTTTACTTATGTCTGTTATGTGGTATAATTTTTCTCCATTTTACTCTTCCCCATCTCCCTGTGCAACATTTTTTCTTACCTATCCATTTTTTTGAAATCATCTGAACATAATTGACTCATATTCATGCCCCCTTTTAATGTAGGGTCCTACTAACTGCCCTAATAATGATAAAATTTTTGAGGCGTGTGTGTGTGTGTGTGTGTGTGTAATATTCCTATATAGGAATGTAAACAGTTTAATCTTATTGGGTCTCCTATGATTTCTCTTTCATCGTTACCTTTTCAATGCTTTTCTTGAGTGCTGTATTTGAAAGTCAGATTTCTATTTAGCTCCAGTCCTTCCATCAGGAATGCTTGAAAGTCCTTTATTTTATTAAATATTTATCCCACTCCCAGCTCCCTGCTGAAGAATTACTAAATTTTGCTGAGTAAAAGATTTTTGGTTATAATCTTTGTTTCTTTGCCTTCTGTAATATAATATTCTAAGTCATCTACTATTTGAATGTAAAAGCTGCTAAATTTTGTGTGATCCTCACTGTGGTTCCATAATATTTGAACCTTTTTTTTTTTTTTTTTTTTTTGGCTCCTTGAAATATTTTGTTTTTTGACCTGGAATTCTAACATTTGGCTATAATATTTCTGAGAGTTTTCATTTTGGGATCTCTTTCAAAAGGTGAATGATAGATTTTTCCATTTCCTATTTTATCTGTTAGTTTTAGGAAACTGGGACATTCCTCCTTGTTAATTTCTTGAAACATAATGTCTAGGCTTGTCTTTTTCTCATGAATTTCAAATAATCTAATATTCTTAATTATATCTCCCTGGTCTATTTTCCAGGTTAATTGTTTTCCCAGTGAAATATTTCACATTTTCTTCTATTTTTTTTTATTTTTAAATTTTATTTTATTTTTCTTGGTGTTTTACAGAATCATTAGTTTTTACTTGCCCAATTTTAATTTTAAAAGAATTATTTTTTCAGTGAATTTTTGTAACTTTTTTTATTTGGACAATTTTTTCTTTAAAGGTGTTGTTTTCCTCAATGAAGTTTTATAAAATTTTTTTTTTTGCCTTTTGGCCAATTCTATTTTTTATAATGTTATTTTCTTCAGTATTTTTTGTTCCTCTTTTGCTAAGCTATTGTCTTCTTCTTTTTTCTTTTTTATTATTATTATAGCTTTTTATTTACAAGATATATGTATGGGTAATTTTTCAGCATTGACAGTTGCAAATCCTTTTGTTCCAACTTTTTCCCTCCTTCCTTTCACCCCTTCCCCCAGATGGCAGGTTGACCAATACAAGTTAAATATGTTAAAGTATAAGTTAAATACAATATATGTATACATGTCCAAACAGTTATTTTGCTGTATAAAAAGAGTCGGACTTTGAAATAGCATACAATTAGCCTGTGAAAGAAATCAAAAATGCAGGTGGACAAAAATAGAGGGATTGGGAATTCTATGTAGTGGTTCATAGTCATCTCCCAGAGTTCTTTCCTTGAGTGTAGTTGGTTCAGTTCATTACTGCTCTATTGGAACTGATTTGGTTCATCTCATTGTTGAAGAGGCCCACATCCATCAGAATTAATCATTATATAGTATTGTTGTTGAAGTATATAATGATCTCCTGGTCCTGCTCATTTCACTCAGCATCAGTTCATGTAAGTCTCTCCAGGCCTTTCTGAAATCATCCTGGTTGTCATATCTTACAGAACAATAATATTCCATAATATTCATAGACCACAATTTATTCAGCCATTCTCCAAGTGATGGGCATCCACTCAGTTTCCAGTTTCTGACTACAAAGAGGCAAGCTATTGTCTTTTTATAATTTTCTTGCAATTCTCTCATGTCTTCTAATTTTTCTTCTACCTCTTTTTTTTTTATTCTTAAAATCAATTTTTAGCTCATCCAGGAATTGTTGTTGAGCTTATGTTTCAATTTACATTTTTGTTCTAGCAGTTTTGTTCTAGCAATTTCAATATTATTGTCTTCTAAGTTTGTCTTGAGTTTCTTTGGTCAAGTTCTATTATTGTTGTTGTTTGCTCATTTTTTCCACACTATTTCTTAACTTTGAACTTTATATCAAATTTGGGGTTCTATTCCTGGGTGTCTGTGGAGGAGAAGGGTTGATATTTCAAGCTTTAGGATTTTTTTCACTTTTGTTTTCAGAGTTAGTTCTGGGGGAGTTTGAATATTTTCAGTACTTTCAAGGTATATGATCTAGGGAGAGGTATAGTTACTGCTTTCCTGGTCTATATTCTTAATTCTCACTTAGGAGTGGTCCCTGATTCTCTGAAGGCACAATATTTCTCCTTAGGAATGATGGTCTCTTGGGACTAAAAACAAGACTGGTTTACAGATCTTTGACCCCTTGGAATTGCAAGTGTTCTTCTCCTCCATGGAACTGTAACCTGAAAGTAAGGATGGGTAAAGGAAAAGCAAAACAGCACTCAGTGCTAGTACAGGGATCCCCTGTACTCTCTTTCTGACCAATTGCTAGATCCCCTTACCATCTCTTCTTTGAGAATCCCAAAGCTGTTGCTGCTAACTTTTAAATGTCTTAGCCCACATGGCCTTTGGGCTACTCTCTAGTATGACAGATATCTCCTTCTCATCTTCTGTGATGTCTTGGGCTGATCTTTTGTTAGTTCATCTGCTCCGTAATTTGAAGCTTATTTTAAAGTTGTTTGGAGGAAACTTTGGGAGAACTTGGCTTCTTTTTCTACTCTGCCATTTTGGCTCCACCCCTATAAGTCCCCTTCATTAAGACTTAAGAAGCAACTTCTTTGAGTCACTTCTTATACTAAGTTATCTTTGTGTCATTAGAAATATTATGTTAATTCATTATCACCTAAGATATTGCTATAACAAATCATGGAGAAAAAAATGGATGAAGAATGTACCTTGCCTAGAGTCTAACTTGCATCCCATCAAGTTCTTTTTTCAATATATACTGTACATAATGGAAAGTCACTGCAAATGGACAATAGGTTGGGTCCAGCACCGAATAAGAAGAGAACAAGCTAGAATTCATTTGCCCTGTTGTGCAGTACACAATCCCTTACTTTTCCCTGAACCCCGAATTCATCTTTTTTATTCTAAAGTTCTTCTTGTGATGCTCTTGACTGCAAATTGTGGAATAACACACTCTCTGAACAAATTTTTTAAAAAATCATATAAAATTTAACTTAAAAAGTGCTAGAAGGCATTATATCTACATGAACTTTATCCATTATAACTATCTACTTACAATGGCTATATCTTTGTTTTTAAGGCAGAAATAAAATGAAAAAAAAAAAAAAAACTCCATCTTTTTAACCAAGCCAAACATATTCCTGTTGTTGGCTTCTACCTTCTGCCTCTCATCTTTTACCCTTTTCCAAATGCATTTTGCCCTAGTCTGCTGATACCCTCAATTTACTGTCCCCAACTGTCCTTAAAATTTGATAACTTCTTCCATACCATTTTACCTAATGTTATCCTCTCTGTCACAGTCCACAGTGCTGGCCATTCCTCCATAAGCCTGCAAGCTTTACTGTCACTGTCTTCTCTGCTTAGAGCTATATTACTGAATAAATATACAAGAGAAGTGTCTCAGGAACTTTAAGGTACAGGTTTCAAGTCATTTGTTTACATGCTACCTCCAGTTTATATATCACATAATTCCATTTATATATTTGATAACTCTAAATATTTCTTTGTCTTTTATCTTTCTTGAAGATGTGGCTTGTATGTAGGAAAAAACACTGGACTTGGATTCAGAAGATATGGATTCGAATTTTGGACCTGCTATTTCTTAACTCTATGAAACTGAGTAAATCATTCTGGCCCAACTTTTGTGGGCCTCAGTTTCTTTAATTGTAAAAGGAAAGGATTAAATTTAATTATCCCTAGGTCTCTATGATCACATGCAGATAGGCCTCTCAGGCTGCAGATCCAGAAGTTCATTTGGTTATACAGAAGTTGTGGATGCTTATGTATTGGTATTACAACGTTTCTGCATGTAGAATTTAATGCCAAACTTCCCAAAGAATCTAAAAACTATAGGAATGTTTCTTGTAGATTTACTTGTCTATTGACCTGCCATCAATACAAAGACTATTTCTTAGTGATGTGAATATCTATGAAATAGGCAAGATCAATAATCTATGCCTTGAGTTTTACTTTGCTTTGCTTTGCTAATCATTTATCAGCTACAATTATTTTGATAGGATAAGAAATATAGTTCCAGGTAAGAAAATTTGTGTGTAATCAAACTATAATGTAATCCCAGCAAAATTCCTGTGCTAATTGACCTATGGAGTATAACTGTAATCATTATAAAGTTTATAACCATATTAATTATCTTTATATTAAACTGTAATGAACTGCCTTGAGCTTAAGAGTTTAAAAGGTTCTTGCCTGAGCCAAAAGCCTGCCTCAGAAAAAGGGCACTGACCATTTACAACATAACTAGACTATTTGCACCATACATGAATCAAGAGAAGTATAAATACTAGGTGGATTGCAGACCACCATTTTTGTTTTTCTTAATAAAGGTTGGGTTCTTTACCCGGAAAGGCTATCTGGTTTGTTTGTTTGTTTGTTTGTTTCTTTTTTCTTTACTGCTAACAATGGTTTTGTTTTTAGAACTCCCTTGAAATATTAACTTTTAGATTTGTTTTTCCTTGATCTCAGTTCTGATTTTAGGGAGGTAGGTAGGGCAATTATTATCATCCTCATTGCATAAATGAATAAACTGAGGTTCTGAGAGTTTAAACAATTTACTTATATTCCAGTTAATGCTATTGCTCAGACTAAAATCCAGGTTACTGTTTTTTTTTAATTGAAAGCATATTTCCATTTTCAGCTTGCCTATTGCAAAAGTAAAAATATAGGAGGGTATTTTTAGTGTTAAAAGGCTTTTTTTAATTTAAAATTTAAGCAGAATTTTTTAACTAAGAAAAGCTTATGAGAAAATCTCATCTAAATTATGATTTTCAGATTTTGACATTTGGTAACAAATAAATTGGATAAAATGTACTATAACTTTATAAAATATCATATGGTAAAACAATTATTTTCTGACATTCATTTCTCCTCTTTTTATTGCTACTCTTTTGTTGCTATTGGTAATTTGGGAAACTATTATTCTTATGTTATTTGGGAAAATATGTTATTTTTGTAGAATGCTTCATTTCATTCAATGACTGTTATCTTCACTATTAAAATATGAGCTCTTTTAGGACAAAGAGTATCTTTTGCCTCTTTTTTATCTACAATGCTTGGCCAGTAGTTGTCACAGAGATAATGCTTAATAAATATTTGGGATTTGATTGTCATTTTTTTCTCTTAGTTCCTTTTGTTTTTTAATAATTGTTTTATATATAAAATTTTAGTTTCATTGCTTCACAACACTTTTTCATGGCATGGAGGTAATATTATTTTCTTGAGAGGTATGGCACAAGGGAATAAGCTCTGCATGTTCTGTCTTTTTTGGAAAGTCCTAGAAGCTCTTATTCTCTGCCTCTAGGACTCTTTGCTCCCCATTGCCATTTCCAAACCGTTCCTTAACTGCCATCATTTAACAACTTCTTGTCCTTTGAGATTTACTCCATCTATCTATAGTGTTCTCTCCAGAAATTTGTTGCTGCCATCTATCAGCCACTAGTTTGCTTTCCTTATTTCTCAAAGAATCTTGTATTTGATCTTCCTCTTAATTTCAATGTTTTCTTTTTAATCAACCAACCAAAAAATGAAAAGCATTTATTAAGGGTCTATTGTGTTCCATACAATATTCAGGTATAGATGATGAAAAGACCATATGTACTCTCAAGGAATTTAAGATTATATTAGACTATTTCTATATTCACATTGATGTTGTTGTAATTTAATCCAATTTACATATTAAACACTTATTTTGTGTAATTCAGAATGCCAAGAGTACAAAAAATCCCAAACCATTCAACAAACATATTTTTCTTTGAATCTGTGGACTGTGGGGAGGACAAGTCAAGAAGATAAATACTTGCATGATAACTTGAGGAAGGAAAAAACAAGGGAGTCAGGATAATATTTCTGCATAGAAAAGGTATTGTTCTTTTAGTCACATTGTTGTGGTTATTGTGTAAATTGTTTTCTTGACTTTATTCCATTCTGCCTTAGCTCATCTATTTTTTTCCATTTTTTATATATTCATAACATAGATAATTTCTTACAATATAGTAATATTCTATTCCATTCATGTACCAAAGTGTGTTTAGTTATTCCCCAAGTGAGGGATATTTACTTTGTTTCTAATTTTAGCTATCACAAGTATTGCTACAAAGTATTGCTACAAATGTTTTAGAGCAAATGGAGATTTCCCCCCCCTTCCACTTTACTTATCTTGATAATGGAATCTCTGGTTCAAAGTGCACAGACATCTTCATTATGTTATTTGCATAATCACAAATTGTTTTCTAAAGTAAGTGTACTATTTTATAATTCTACAAACAATAAATAAATGTGCCCATCCTTCCACAACCTCTCTTGCAATGAGTGTTACCATTTTTTGTTTCTTTGTCAATTTGTCAGATATGAAAAGAAGTTTCTGAATTGTTTTTATTTGCATTTCTCTTATGATGACCATTTTGTAAATTAATAGCATTTCAATTTTTCCAAATAACATGTAAAGATAATTTTCAACATTCATTTTTGAAAGATTTTGAGTTCCAAATTTTTCTCCCCCTTTTAACTTAAAATGGCATACAATCTAATATAGATTTTAAGTGTACAATCATGTAAAACAGATTTCTACAATAATTGAAAGAAGAAGCAGTACCAAAGGGAAAACCATGAAGAAAACAAAAATCAAAAACAAAGAAAATAGTACACTTCAGTCTACATTCAGATTCTATTAGTTCTTTCTCTGGATGTGTATAGTATTCTCCACTGTGCCTTTTGGAATTTGTTGTATTGACAAGAATTTCAGTCTCTTATAGTTGATCATCATATAATGTTGCTGTTACTGTGTATGGTGTTCTCCTCATGCTGCTTATCTGTGAATTCTTTCAACTGGTATTTCATTTTCTATGTTTAGAAGTTCTAGGTAGTTCTCTTATTATTTCCTTCATTATAGTGTTATGTTTTTGTCTTGTTCTTTCGGGAGCCCTATGATCCTTAATGAATCTCTCTATTCTATCTTTAAGATCTTGTTTTGTTTACATAATTACCATTTTTTCTCTTAATGTTATTGTTCTTGCTTGTTTTTAAAATAAATTGTCCTTCACATTGGTGTATTTGCATTCATAATCTATCATTTGCTTTTGTTTCTTTGGTGAAGCTTGCCATTGCAGATTCAAGTTCTAATGTGTTCATTAGTTTTGCTCTGCAGGACATAAATTCTGCTCTCATAATTTTCATTTCTTTTGTAAACCAATCAGGAACAGTATGTTTTCATAAAGTATTGGATCATTTTTCTTTATTTTTCAGTATTATTCATAAGGCAGCTAAGTAGTACAGTGGTTAGAATGCCAGGTCTAGAATTAGGAAGACTCATTTTTCCTGGACTTAAATCTGGCCTCAGATATTTACTTAGCTGCATGACCCTGGGCAAGTCACTTAAATTGGTTTGCCTCACTTATAAAATGAGCTGAGAAGGAAATGACAAAGCACTCCCGTATTTTTGCCAAGAAAACCTGAAATGGAATTATAAAAAGTTGGGCATGATTGAAAAATGACTGAACAAAACCCAAATTTATTCACAGATGCCAGAACTTGTATACTTTTGTTGTTAATGCTTTTCTTGTTGATTTGTCTGTTTTGTTCAAGATCATTGACTTTTTTTCTTCCTGAAAGTTTTGGTTCATTCAGTCTTCTTTCTTTCTTTTTTTTTTAATACCTTATTTTCCTTGTCACTTACTTTTTGACTCCTTCCTCTCTGATTGTGATTTCCTTAGGGGTTGGATCTCAAAGTGTGTCTCACAGCCTCCTTCCAAAATTGACAATTCATGATTCACCAGCCTCAAATGACTTTTGGGTAGTGAAGATTAACCTCACCTGGATGCTAAGCTTATTCCTTTAGACTTGATGAAGTGTATTCACAGCCCCACATCCACTGTGAATTTTTTCACTCCTTAGTTTTCTAGTCTAGTACTAGCAGTTGCTTTTTTCAGCACTAGTACTTCCAGGATGCAGCCACATGTAGGTTTTTGACCAAGCTGACTATCAAAGCCTGAGCAAACTTTCATGGCCTGAAACTGGGGTCACTATGGAAAGGGAGAACAGGATGCAGGAGTGGGTTTTGATATAAGCCTGCTTCAGCTCCTGGGACTGTGAGTGCTACTTTGCTACCAATAGTGTGCCAGGTGCAGGAGCAGCACTGAGTGAGTTCAGGATCAGTGTGTCAGTTGCTGGATATGGGGGAATTTTTAAAAATCTTTTTTAAAAATTCTAGATGTCCTAGGCCATGGAAACTGCTCCAGTTGCTTTATCTTTGGCCCATAATTTCTGTTTTGGAGATAGGTCATGAGAAAAATTCTAATTTCCAAGTTGTTCAAATAATTCTTTCCACTCATTTTTCAACTACTTCCAAGATGACTTCTGACCAATTTCAACTCTGTGTGTGTGTGTGTGTGTGTGTGTCTATCTCTGACTTTGTATCTCTCCCTCTTTCTTTTTGTCTTTCTTTCTTCTTCCTATCTTCTCTCTGTCTGTCTCTGTCTCTTTGTCTCTTTCCTTCTTTCTTTCTGTCTCTGTCTCTCTCTCCCTCCTTCTTCTCTGTCTCTTTTCCTCTTTCTCTGTCTCTCTCTCTTTCATAAGAACATCTGATTCTATCATATTAGACAAAACTTTAGGTATTGAGAAGTACTAAAGTGATAAGGGTATATCCTGCTTTGCATCCCCTTGGGTATTCATTGCTATGAAAAAAAAAATGAAACAGGGCTGTGTCGGATCTTGATTGCCATGTTGCATGTGGGATCCCTATGTATCATGTCAATTATGAAATGGAATCATATTTGGAAAGGAAATGTTTTCCATATTACTTTGAACTTGTATGTACTCTAGGTACTTCTATTCTAGCACCCCAGCCTCCTCAGCCATAACTAATACATTCTTTACACTGAGACAAGCTTTACTAAGTACTGGCCTGGGTAGAGAAGTGTTCCTGGAGTGAAGGCATTTGAAAGACATTTTAATATGGTGGCACCATGCAGAGGACATTAATCTTTCTTGTGATTTCCTTTTATTGTAACAATGAAAAGACTTCTAATGTGCAAACCTCGTTAAATCAATCATCCTTGGGAATTTAGATGCACAGTATGATAAAGGCAACAACTCTCTGTACCTTGAGGCAATTTTCCATATGCTTTGAATGTTGGGATTTTGGAAAAATAAGCATTTTGATGAATTTGTGATAACGTTTGAAAAATGCAGTGTTCATGTTGGATTTTATTATCCAAAGGAAATACATACATAGTCCTAAATTATTAATGTTTTAGGCATCAGTTGTAATTAATATTTGTTTTCTTTGATGTTTGGGAGATATTCTTTTTCCTCTTTTGACTTTTTCCTTTTTTTTTTTTTTTTTTTTTTTACTCTGGAGGGGTACTTGACTTCTCAGTAAGGCAAGTAAATTCTCAGTGCTTTAATTCCACTTCTTTCCTCAGTTTCTTAAGCAACAAGATATTTTTGGTACTAGTTTAAGGGCCATGAAAAGTGTACCCAGAAATATGAATCAGATATTGAACAGATAGTAGTACGTATCTGAATTTAAAGTCATGAAGCCCTTAGTTCAAATTTAACCTCAGTCACTTAGCTACATGACCCTGGACAAGTCATTAAATCCTCTTTGTTTCAACTTTATCATTTATCAAATGAGCCAGAAAAGGAAATGGAAAGCCACTACAATATCTTTGCCAAGAAAATTCCAAATGGGGACATGGAGAATTGGACATGACTGAACAGAAACCACATACCTACCAACCTACCTACCTCTTAAAATTGTTAGGAGGATAAAATGAGATAATATTTGTAAAGTACTTAGCAAACTTTAAGGAACTCTATAAATGCTAGCTACTGTCGTTATTCCTACAGTGAAATGGGGATTGCTGTATAATAAAGAATCACAGAATGATTATAATTATTTGAGAGGCTAGCATTCAAGCCTTGCTGAGACATTAGCAACAGGACTACTCATTAGCTATTTTACATTTCACCTCTACTGAGTGCATACAGCCCCATCAGTGCCAAGGGAGTTCTTTCATTCCCTATTGTCAGCTAGTTTGCCTCTCTCACTGTTTCTGCTGCAACTGCTTTGATAGCTGATGCCCCACTGCTCAGGTGCCTAGAAAAGGAGGAAGACGCCTTATCCAAGGAAAGAAACTATAAACAGGAGCATCCCTGTCCCAGAGACAAGATTGCCTTGGATGCCATGAGTTTATGGCTTTAAGCCCATTGGGGAGATTCCCTTCTCTCTCAATGACTTTTGGGGTCGCAAGTCAAGGTCAGTAGGAAGAAGGGACCCAAAAAGTGGGAATTGCTCCTTTATTGTTTGTCCTTCAATCTTGAAGAGAACCATGACATCAGGGAGGTTATTCTGTAACATGCAAGTGAATTAAATTTTAGTGAGGGTTGATTGAACAAAGTCATCAGACTCATTTTCTCCTTTGGCACCATTTAGCTCCAGAGGCAAGATATAGATTGGTATATCACAGAGTTCTATCTCAGTAGCCAATTCAGATTCCTCATACCTCACAAGAAGTCAAAAAATATTTATATCTGCTCCAAAGTATAAATTCCCTCTTCTTCCCATAATAAAACTTCCTATATTCACTTTGTTGAGAGGCAATGGTTGTGGATAGGGGGCCAGTCTCATTGTCAGCATGATTTTGGTTCAAATTCTTTATTTGACATTCATAGGCACTGTGACTTTGAGTAATTCTTTTAAGTTTGCAGGCAGTTCTCTTAAGATTATAAAGTGCAGAATTGGTTATAATCTATATTCTCTACATTCCTTACCAAGAGATCCCCCTTCAGATAAAATTCACAGGTCCAGATTCCAGATTCTATCCTTTTCCCAGTCTTCTTTATCCTCCCCAAATCTAATTCTACTATCTGAAAGAAATGTTAGTTCAAGAAAGAATGGAAATGACAAGGAAAGTCCTACATAGAGATAGTTTCTAAAGACAGTGCTTGGTATATATAGAAAGCACTTAATAAATGCTTTTCTTTCAAGATACAATGACTTCGGGGATTCATTAAGCCAGATTCTGTCATATTTAACTTCTCTTTGGTTTTAAATAAGGTACTTTGGAAAGTTACAATAAATCTAAGATTCTATTGAATTACTTCTTATATCCACATGGGCCATGTCTACATAATAGTAACAATAGTAACATAATTTTGGGAAGGAAAAACCAGAGTGTATATATAGTTGTGAATTCTAGAGTTTTAATGCTAGAATCAGATTGATCAGAGAAAATGTTTAATACAAATATTTGTGGTCAATTATTTCATTTTTCAGTATTTTTCAGTTGCTGGACTTGTTGTAGGGTACTGATACACACTCAATGAGTTTGTTGCTGTGTGTTACACTCTGGTCATTTTTTACATATAGCATGTACCAATGTAGTGAGCCATATGGGACATCTGTGAACAAAATGAGGAGCTACTTGTCATAATTTTCACAACTTTTGGTTCATAATCTATTCTAAATTATGTTGGTTGAGCCAGAGACCATGGAGAGTGATGAAAGGGCATCAATGTTTACTCCTCACACTTAGCAAGAGGGATTACTAGAGAAGTGTCTTGGAGGTCAAGATGGAGTGAGGAACGTGACCTTGATCCTGACCCAGGAATTCTATAGATTAATAACATATGGTGAACTAAATTTTCCCAATCTATAAACTTCTTGATCACAAACTTGATATCCTGGGAAGTTATGTTAAGTCTAAATTTATTATCATGCCTATGTGAGGCCAGAACCTTATATATGACACTATCACTCTCTGCTTTGTTTTGAATCTCCCTCATGTTAACACTGAGTTATTAAAAGCAGAGACAAAATGTACAGAAAGTGTATTCTTAAAAAATAGAGCATGTTTAATTTTATGAAACTTTTAAAACCCAAGTATCTCATGTATAAAGAGACACCATTCTATGAGATATTTATAGAATGAAACATTTTGCAAAACTGAGATTACATTCTACACTCTGAGAAAATAGGAGGGAGCAGCCATTTTAAAGAAGTCAATGATTGTGCCATTTTGCATCACAAAGAGATGGCTGACTCAGTAATCCCACAAGCATTTGTCAAACACAGGCTTTCCTTGGGAGAATGTTTTTACTAAGCACCACAGCCTTGAAAGAGAAGTAGGACATTTGATGTATTTACTCCTGGATAACAGCATTACATGACATCTTAGTAAACTTACACTATCTGTTAATTGACAGTTCAGATCTCCCTGGTTCAGGGGAAAGCAATAACTGTGTGAAAGAAGTAAACCATTCATTTACTAGGTTATAACTGTTCATCTAGTCACTTAACATATATATTATATACATACATATGGATGTGTTTATATATGGTAACTTTTCATGCTTTTTTTATTCTGTAAAGATAGTTATAAATAGCTAATATATATTTCCTCATCATTATCTTGATGATGATGCATTCTTTTATATAAAGTACTTGCTAACCCTAAAGTCCTGAAAAAATGTTTATTTGATATTTATTGATATATTTTGAAAACTATAATAGTTATTGCAAATTAGAATAATTATTACAATAAATACAAGGATATAATATTTAAATATTACATATAATGACACTAATGATCATAATAGACTTGTGTGAAGCTTTGTAAAGCATTGTAGATTAAGTTAAACAGATCTGATTTCTGTATTAGGATTGTATAACTTGAGTTCATCCAATAGCCTATCTTAGTTGACATTAATTCTAAATCATTTTGGACAGAGGAGGTTTCAATCTGTTCTTAAAGATGTTTAAAGAATGAGTTAACAGGGCTTCCTCTAGTAACCAAATTCTTTTTATCTAAATCAAATTGATCATGCTGCAGTGCTGGGCCATTTCCTCTTGACCTGCCCTCTGGGGAGATGGAGGAAAGGTAGTTGCCATCCTCTGTGTAACAACCCTTTGTATAATTTTAGATTTCAAAGCTCACATTGGCTGGTAGGGTGCACTGTTTCATTGAGCTGATGCTTAGCTGGTCACATTCAAAGACTGTTCTGCAGAATCTTTTTCTATTGAGCTTAGAAGGTTTATATGTCAAATGCTTCATGTGACCTTACTTTTACCTTCTACTAATTGCTCTGTATCTGATTCCTTTCCAATCCTGCTAGCTGTAGAAGCAGCAGAAAGATCAGCAGTAACAACAACCATAGAGAAAGAAGGGGCAATCATGTAACTGTCTTGTAGGGAGGAAGATCAGTAGATAAAGATCCTCTTTAGGACTCTGAAGATTAGGGTTCTAGGACGCTCTATGTCATTTATCACCTGTATGATTCTGGCAAATCAGCTTAATCTTTCTTTATTCTCATTACTCCATATATAAAATATTTAGTCTGTAGAATTTAAAAGGTTTAGGTTTACAAAAGGAATAATTTAGTTCACTCTCCTTATATTACAGCTGAAATTCTGTAGTATGTAGGTGTTAGATTCAATTAGTGGCAGAAGCAGTCCAGAGCCTGAGGCAAAAGTGTACATATTTATGATTTATTTAAATTAGGTCCTAAATACACCCCCTCCTCCCTATAGAATTGATATGTTCTTATACCACATTATATGTAAATACGATAGAACTTTGGTACAACATTGTTCATTATTCACTGGCTTCAGATAGGATGCATGCCCTTCAAGCTCTGGGACTAAATGGATTTTTTGGATTATTCTGCTTCCTTGATCCACTTCTGACTCCCTAGACCTTCCTATCTCTTCAGCAGCCTAACTTTCTTTTTTCAATCCACCAGCAGGCTTTTATGTATAGTCTCTTACATTACAATAGAAACTCCTTAAGGGTAGGGACTGTCTATTTGGTTTATATTTGTATTCCTAGCAATTATCACTATCCTTGGACACCAGCTAAATGATATAGCTGGGCCTGGAGTCAAGACAATTTGAGTCCAAATTTGACCTTGGACACTTGATTCTGGGTTAGTCACTTTGCTTCTGTCAGCTTTTGTCTCCTCAATTGTAAAATGGAGTTGATATAGCACCTTCCTCACAGGGAAAGTGTGATGTGAGCATCAGTTGAGATAGTATTTATAAAGCACTTAGTGCCTGGCACATAATTGACATTAAATAAATCCTTTCTTCTTTCTCTCCCTCCCTTCTCCCTCCCTTCCTCTCTTCCTTTCTTCTCTCTTCCTCCCTCCCTTCCTCTTTCTTCTCTTCTTTTCTTCCCTCCCTTCCTTCCTTCTTCCCTGCCCCTTCCTCCTTTTCCCTTTCTTCTTTCCTTCTCTCCTACATTCCTTTCTTCCTTCATTCTTCCCTCCCTTTTTCCTTCCTTCTTTCCTTCCTTCTCTCTCTCCCTCTCTCCCTTCCTCCCTCCCTTCCTCCCTCTGTCTTTTCCTTCCTTCTCTTCCTTCCTTCCTGCTTAAGAACAAAAGGTACACTTACAAATAATCCTATCTTATTGCCACAGAGAGTAACTGTGGGAATTCAAATAGGGCCCCCAAACTCACTTAAATTCTACTTAAATTTACTAAAAGCCTTCCCCTGTCAAAATCCTTTCACATGGTCCACCTAGATACTGGGTTGGGGGACATAGGCTGGGTCTTATTGACTCCATCATATCTATGTATCTATATATCTATGTATCTATTTTTCTATCTATTTATCTATATGTATCTATCCATCATCTATCATCTATCTATCCATCCATCCATCTATCCTTGGTTTAAAAGAAAGGTTGGGTACCTTAAGGATTCTAGGAGCAAAGAGCAACACAGAAGTCACCGGAAAGTCACACATAGCAATCTGAGATATTGTCTAGTAGGGAAATGAGGGTGTCTTCCAGGACATTTGGCTTTAATAATGACTGTTTTTTTTTTTTTTTTTGACTGCAAAAGGTTGAAGGATATATAGTATGTGCTGGTACTTTACAAACTTCTAGTTTCTCTAATAAAGGTAAAGTACTGTTGTCATTTAAAAACATTTTCAGGAAAACAGCAAGCAGGTCATACTTTATCAAGAAATGTTCATGCCCTATTCATATAATTCTGGTTTAAAATAAACAAAGCCCAGAACAAATTGTGTGAGAGAATCTGTGGAAATCCATGAGAATGGAATTCTTAAAGCTTAACTTTTTTTTTTTTGGGTAAAGGAGAGCACAGACTGTTAGTCATGTGGCCCTATTTCCTCTTTCCACTCCTTCTGGCTGAATGATTCTGTTTGTAAGGGCAAAGTCCTTGAACTTGGCTCTGATTCTTGTCCCATTCATCCTGCCCTTGTCATCCCAGGGTTCTTTTGGCGGCTTCTTGCACATGTATATATTTTTCCATATAAGGAAAGGAATCTAGTTGTTACTATTGTCATTTATTTACCCTTTCACCCATAATGTCTATTTTCTTCTTTTGGTGGCTGCCCTATTCAGATGATCTATACCTAATGACTGACTTATGGGGCCTCTTAACACATTCTTTGATCCATCACTCTGCTTACATAGTTAATGACATGCCCATTTTTATTCTCAAATATTTCTTTAGTTGTTTTCCCACATCTGGATTTCATACCTTATTTTGGACCAAATATTAAAGTTTTAAGTCTATGCGAAAAGGAGACTAAGTAGAACCAGAAGCCTCTTTTGGGCCCAAATCTGTTTACTTCATTCTATTTACTTTTGCTCTATGGGTTATGAGAATATAGACTCAACCTGTGTTTCCAAATTGTGTACTGGAAGCCCCTGATTCATGAATTAACAGTATTAGCAAAGTTTGTTACATATTTGGGCCTTGGAACATTTTTCTATAGAAATGAAGTCATGAATAGATCATATTTGTATTGCATGTCCTGGGAGGGAGGAAGGAAAGAAAAAGAGGGGGAAGCTATGTGATAACTCTCTCTCTCTCTCTCTCTCTACATATATACATACATATATATTTAAAAGGAATAGCAGGTCATATGTAATATATTTGCTGTTTCATTTGCAATCTTTTTTTGGTATTCTAATATGTAATAGAAATGCTTGTTTTATTTAAGTTTACAATAAAATAAATAAAAACAACTACCACTATATACACACATAAAATTTACAAATTACTTTATTTATAACCATCCTTGAGAAGGAGTTTGAGAGACAGGACATTGATTTTTTTCCCCATTATACAACCGAAAAATCTGAGGCTCATAAATAAGGGTTACGTGGTTTTCCCTTAGATACATAGCTAATGGCAGAGTAGGGACTTGAATTCAGGTCTTCTGATTCAAAGTCATATACTCTTTCTATTTTACTACACATGTTGTCAGAATAGTTGAAAGACTGTTCCTAAAACCAGGAAAGAAGGCTAATTGATCCCATGAGTCCTAACAAAGAGTCTCTCTCTCAGTTCTCTGTAAGCATAATAGATAGGATGGGAGAAACGGAATCTCTGGGCTGGTATTAGTATAACTGTTTTAGATAGTTATATTAAAGTAAAGGGAGAGAGAATTAAATGAGACTTGACTGGATAAGGCATAGGTGCCAATTCTTGGGAGTCTGCTTACCTGAAGTGGGGGTGGGACTTCCTTCTATTGACCTTTGTATTCCAAACATTGTGTTTCTTTGCTAGGGGAAAAATCCTGTACTCTAAAATGTTTGAAATCTTAGGTACAGAATTCTATAAAGGGTTGGATACTCATGACTGCCCAGTCCATCCCAGTCTGTCTCAGTCTGTCAATGATAGTTGTGCTCTGGATTATACCTTCTATAATCCAGATAGTTCCCTTAGGTTTATCTGTATCAGAGATCAAGCCTATTTGACTTTCCTTCAAAGATCATCTAATGATGGACTTACCATTCATATCTTTGTATCTCAGGACTGATTTGATTTATCCACCCATAATATCTGGGACTTTAACCCTGTGGGGAAAGTATTGATCACTTTTCTAGTGGAATTGCTAAAAAAGAAACCAGTCTGTGCCCTCTCTTGGGAAATAGATGGGTAAAAAGGGCAGACAACATTCACTTTTAGAATGATTCTTACTGACTAAGGGGAGATAGAAAGGGGACCATTTGGAGTCTTCATCTTCATTGTTGTCATCATTGAGGTATATGTAAAATGTTTAGAATGATGCCTGGAATATAGTAAGGGCTAATATAAATGCTTCCTTCTTTCCCTTTTCGCCCTTCCCCCTAATAACAGCTAATACTTATATAGTATTTTAAGGTTTACAATGTCCTTACAGCAACTTTGTGAGATAGGTTTTCTTATCGTCATTTCAATAGATAAGGAAACTAGGCCTGAGAGAGATTAAGTGACTCATATAGGGTTATACAGCAAGTACCCAAGGTAGGATTTGAAATCAGGTCTTTCTAACTCTAAATTTAGTACTACTTCCCACTGGACCACCAAGTTGTCTCAGTTTTAGACTTTGTTCTTTCATTTTCCCAATACTAATATCTTCTTGATATTAATAGCTAGAGTCCTTGCACAGTGTCTTACAGATAGTCATTTAAGGCCCTTGGTAAATGTTTGCTGAATGAAATATAGCAGTAGAGGGCCTCATATATCTAGTGAGGTTCCATGTGTAGTGAGGCTACTCTGTATTATGATTTTAATGGTTCAAAGGGCTTTAGCTTCTTATTTATTCACACTTCTCCAAGGGAGACTTTAATCCCTGCTAGAAAGAGAAGAAGATAGGCCACAGGCCAATCTTCTATTCTCTCAGAGAAAGAGAGTACTGGGCTCAAAATGTAGCCACATGCCTTCTGTCTCCATCTTTAACTACTCTATTGTGTATATTTGAAGACAAATTCAACCAACAAATATTTCTCATGGCCTGTTATATATTTAGCTTAGGCTAGGGGCTGGAGAGGGATGAAATTTAAAGAAGTAGAAGAGTCTTACTGGAGAGACAGCAAGGGCACTCTCAAAATAACAGTAAACAAGACTGGTATCTATCTAATTTAGAGCTAATTAAGAGCTAAACTAAAAGGAAGAGTCCATAGAGTGCCTGCAGTAATTCAGATAGATGAGAATAAACAAAGGCAGGAAAGTATAGGAGAGGCTTCAACAAAGAGATGAGACTTGAGTTAAGTCTTGAAATAGAGATAATATTTGATTAAGTGGAAGAGAGGGAATTTTATTTACGTGGTGGCAGTGGTCCTTGTTTGTCTCAAAGGGAGGTAGAATAAATCTTTTTAGCCTATTTTTTCTTCAAGGGATTCTTTAATTCCTACCAGGAGGAGTAGCAGGAGGGTAGGGCAAGAGTCCATTTCACTTTTTTTTTTTTCAGAGAAATGGGTGCTGGGATAGAATTATATTTATCTGCTTTCTTAAATATTGTTGATCTAGGGGGATATGATGGGCTTCCATCTGACTTCTTATTGGTGTTTCATTAATGGGGGGAAGCAGGACCCCCAGTTTTATATCCAAGGCTTAACTCTTCCAGAAATGAATAACGATGATAGCAGTTATCAAATGATAACAATCATCAAAGAAATTTATCCAACTTATTGTTGATAGAAAATTGGAGAAAACATATATAGAATATATATCAGCCAGTACAGTCATATCTCAGAGATATTGCATATTTGGTTCCAGACCACAATAATAAAGTAATATTGCAACAAAACAAGTCACACAGATTTCTTTGGTTTCCTAGTTTGTATAAAAAGTTATGTTTATACTATACTGTAGTCTACTGAGCATACAATAGCATATGTCTAAAAGCCAGTGTATATACCTAAATTAAAAAAAATATTTCTTTGCTAAAAGAGCTAACCATCATCTGAGCTTTCAGCAAATTGTAATCATTTTGCTGGTGGAGGGTCTTGCCTTAACATTGATGGCTACTGACTGATCAGGGTAGTAATTGCTGAAGGTTGGGGTCCTCGTGACAATTTTTTAAAACAACACCACAATGAAGTTTGTCACATTAATTAGCTCTCCTTTTCACTTAAACAGAAGCAATTGTAAAGTTATTACCTGACCTAATTTCAATATTGTTGTGTCTCAGGAAATAGGGAGACCTGAGAAGAAGAGAGACTGGGGAATAGCTGGCCAGGAGCAGTCAGAACATGCACATTTATCAATTAAGTTTGTGTCTCATACGGATGTGGTTTGTGGTGCCCCCAAACAATTATAAAAAGTACTATTAAAGATCACTGATCACATATCACCATATCAGATATAATAATAATGAAAAAGTTTGAAATATTGCGAGAATCACCAAAATGTACCACAGAGGTACAATGTGAGTGTATGCTGTTAGAAAAAGGTTGCTGATAGACTTGCTTGAAACAGTGTTGCCTCAAACCTTCAATTTGAAAAAAAAAATGCAAAATTCAATAAAGTAAAGCCACAATAAAATGAGGTATGCCTGTATAGAGTAAAGGAGCTGTCCCATTAGGAGCAAGCTAACTCAGCTCAACCAAGAGAGCTCTAAATTTTACCCAAGGGGAAATTCCTAGATGTCTCTATAATAAAAGCTGTGGATATAGGCATGATGAAGTTCTCCAGTTCTTTTCATGTTAGTTTCTTCCCAGAGTCAGCAACCTGAAGTAAAGTTGGTCTGATTCATCGTCTTTCTTGAAGTTGGAAGCCAGAAGCTTGGGAAACCTGAAGAGATGGAAGAAATTTGAAAAGTCTTAGGAATAAGAGAACTGATCAAAATTAAAGACCTTTTTTCTCTACTACTCTCATCAATTTTCCCCACCTTCCCTCACAGAACTGATCTCCACAAATAAGAAGAGTCTTGTAGGCAGAGGCTTCAGGATTAGTGTTACACAAATATAAATCACAAGAATTTTGATATTAAAACAAAGAAGAAAAAAAGAGTTGTAGCAAAGAGAACGCTGAACTATGTTACAGAGTGGAAAACTGGAGGAATAAGACATAAAAGAGAGAAGGAAGAGGAAACTTTGGAATTCAGACTAAAGTGGTAAATATGAGAGGAAGAGGCTAAATGTGCTGAGAAATGAGTATGTAGTCTCACATTAGTGAAGTAAACAATTAACTTATAAGGGTTAGAGTTAGAAAAGATAGTTGATTGATTGTAGTTAATCAATTCTCTCTCTGGAAGTGGATAGTGTGGGTCTTCTGGAATTGTCTAGAATCTCTGATTTGATTAGAGTAGATAAATCATTTACAGTTGATTATCCTTAAAATATTGCTGTAACTCTGTACAATGTTCTCTTCAGTATCAAATTATTTTAATGATTACTTTATTGTATAGTTTGAGATCTTGCATTAACAACCTTCCAACTTTTTTATTATTATTTTTGAGATTTTTAACCTTTTGTTCCTCCAAATGACTTTGTTATTTTCCTCAGGTCCATATTCTTTTGAAAGTTTGGCACAAAATTGAATAAGTAAATTAATTTAGATTGTATTCTTATTTTTACCATATAAGCTCAACCTGTGAACAATTAATATTTTCCATT
Organism: Sarcophilus harrisii; assembly: GCF_902635505.1. NCBI lineage: Eukaryota > Metazoa > Chordata > Mammalia > Dasyuromorphia > Dasyuridae > Sarcophilus > Sarcophilus harrisii. Next base: position 184,077,311 of record NC_045426.1, on the reverse strand, counting down.
TATTTAGGTCCCTCCCAGACCTATTCATGACTTTTTTTTGGATTTGAAACTCATGCCCCCTATATTATTTAAACTTTTCTCAGAGCTTGGGGCTTCCTTATCTTTGAGCAGCCTATCACCCCCACAGCCTATTCATCTTGATATATCTCTCTATAATGCCTGCTTTCTTTATTCCCTTGGTGAGTTCCTCCTGGAGCCTCCTTTTAGTGGAAAGGGCCAAGTTAGCTTACTTTTATTCTCTTCTTAACCCTTCTCCTGATTTCTTTCTGGACAATAAAATTACCTCCCTGTGCTGGTCCCTTCATTTTACCCTCACCTCCCCAGCAAATCCCAGCTTTCCAAGTCCCTTTTATAGATTGTCTTTTTGAATTTGAATGTAAGTTTCTTGAGGGCAGATACTCATATATATATATTATGTATGCATGTATATATATGTGTGTATATATATATATATATATATGTATGTATATATACTGTACTAAGCATTAGGGGGTTCAAGTATATATATTCGAGTATATGGTGCTTAGTACAGTGTCTGGCATGCTAATAAAACATCTATTTCCTTTCTTCCCTGTCTTTATATCTATGAAGAGTGTTTTCTAATTAGATTCATATAATCCTTGGGAGAATTTTGGTAAATTCCTTCCCAAATATTTTGTAGTTACTATAGTAACTTTGAATAGGATTTCTCTTTCTACTCTTCTTGTTGAGCTTTGTTGGTTACATATAGGAATGCTGATGATTTATGTGGATTTATCTTGTATTGGGCAACTTTTCTAGTTATTAATTATTTCAATTATTTTTTAGCTGACTCTCTAGGGATCTCTAAGTACATCATCATATTAGAGATAATTTTGTTTTCTTTGCTTAAGCTTCTTCTTTCAACTTCTTTTTCTTGTTTTAGTGCTATAGTTAGCAATATGATCAATAGAGGAGATTGTATTTTATCCTAGAAGCAGGGGGGGTGCCCCTAAATCTTTGCTCACATATGGAATATTGTGTTAAGTTCTAGGTGCTCCATTAAGGAAGATATTATTAAGTTGGACAGTTTCCAGGGGAGGGCAATCAATATGGGAAAATAAAAGAGGATCATTTGTAGGAAGGGGAGATAAATGAACTGAGAAGAGAAAGTATAGAGAAAAAGGAGATTTGTCTTTAAGTATGTGAAGAGGTATACGATATATGCTTTAGACTTATTTGACTTGGACTCAGAAGGCAGAAGAAAGAACAAAGAGGTAGAAGCTGTAAAGAGAAAAAAATATATTTTAATACAATACAATAAAAATCTTTCTTAAAATGACCTTTTCTTTTTCAAAATACATGCAAAGATAATTTTCAACACTTACCTTTGCAAAACCTTGTGTTTTAAAATTTTCTCTTTCTCTCCCCACTTCTCCCCTTTCCTAGATAGCAAGCTATCCAATATAGGTTAAACACATGCAATTCTTCTAAACATTACAATAAAAATCTTAAAAAAAATTTTTTTTTTAACAATAAGAGTTTTCCAAAAGTGGAATAGACTATCTGGGGAGTTGATGGCTTTTTTTCCAACGGAGATCTTTAAGCAAGAGCTAAATGGTTATCTGTCAAGAGTATTATAGAAGGAAGCCTTGTACATGTATGGGTTGGACTAATCTGAAGCCCCTTCTAAAATTCTGAGATTCTGCAATTCATCAGGAATTTGTTAATTAGATAATACACAAAGCAGGGAGAGGGGGAAATTGTTCATTAAGTTAGAATATGGGTTTATATCCCACTTTCAAAACTTATTATAGGTACAACCAAAACTAATGCAAACAAGATTAGAAGGGAAGCAATAAATTGGGAAAATATTTTTACATTTAAGGATTCTGATAAAGGTCTCATTTCTAAAATATAGAGATAATTTTCTCAAATTTATAAGAATTCAAGCCACCCTCAAATTGATAAAGGGTCAAAGAATACGAAAAATTTTCAGATGAAGAAATTGAAATTATTTCTAGTCATATAAAAAAGTGCTCCAAACCACTATTGATCAAAGAAATGTAAATTAAGACAACTCTAAGATACAACTACATACCTGTCAGATTGGCTAAGATGACAAGAAAAGATAATGATGAATGTTGGAAGGAATGTGGGAAAACTGGGACACTGATACATTGCTGGTGGAACTGTGAACAGATCCAACCATTCTGGAGAGCAATTTGGAACTATGGTCAAAAAGTTATCAAACTATGCATACCCTTTCACCCAGCAATGTTTCTACTGGGCTTATATCCCAAAGAGATCTTAAAGGAAGGAAAGGGACCCACATGTGCAAAAATATTTATGGCAGTCCTTTTTGTAGTGGCAAGAAACTGGAAAATGAATGGGATGCCCATCAGCTGGAGAATGGTTAAATAAGTTATGGTATCTGAATATTATGGAATATTATTGTTCTATAAGAAATGATCAGTAGGATGATTTTAGAGAGGCCTGGAGACACTTACATTTCTATGTGAAATGAGCAGAATCAGGAGATCATTGCAACATTAATATTATATGACGATTCTGATGAATGTGACTCTTTCCAACTGATGCCAGTTTCAATGATTTTGTGATGAAGAGAGCCATCTACATCCAGAAAGAGGACTGTGGGAACTGAACATGGATTACAACATAATATTCTCATTCTTTTTGTTGTTGTTTGCTTGCATTTTGTTTTCTTACTCATTTATTTTCCTTTATGATCTGATTTTTCTTTTGCAACAAGAGAATTGTAGAAATATGTTGGATTTAATATATATTTTAATATGTAAAAACTCAATTATTTTGATTAGGTTGTTTCTCAAAAAAATACTATGGGACTTTGGATACTTAATCTTTTGACTGAAAGGGGAGGAAAGAAAAGGAATATGTATTTATATAGTACATACTTACTGCCAAGCACTGGACTAAGCACTTTACAAATATTATATTGGATCTTTACAACTACCCTGTGATATAGGTGATGTATTATGCTCATTTTGCAGTTGAAGAAACTGAGGCAAACAGAAGTTAAATGATTTGCCCAAGTCATTCAGTTAGTTTCTGAGGCTAGGATTGAATTTAGGTCTTCTTGCTGACAGATACAGCACTTGCACCACATAGGTGCTGCTCCTATGAATAATTTGAAATATCTGATGAAATAATGCATTTTTTTTGATATTTGTTTATGTGCTTGTTGGTAAATCAAAAGCACAAAGATAATTAAGATGTATAAATGCTTTTAAGGTATTTTACTGAGGAAAGATGAGGTACACACATGGGTAAATATAACACAAATTAGAATATAAATGATAAGAAATAAGCTGAGTCAAAAATGTTAGGAGATCAGATAGGGAGAAAAATTCACGATGATTAGACAATCCTTTTAATTAAGATCTCAAAATTGCTATTTTGGTTTGTACTATTTGATACAAAATGTATTTGTGAATTTTAAATTGTGAAGTGAAGTACTTCACTTCCCCAATAGTATTTATTTATAAAGAGAAGGAAAGTCTGAGTGTAATAATTTTAGTGATGTGCTGTGTCAGCAGAACCTAGACCATTCAAATCTAACTCTTCTTGTAATTTGTCTGGGACAGGTCATGCTTTGGCTCAGTCTTAATACATATAGACATAGAAAAGACAAACAGGTTTTTTAACATCTGGACTCAGATACACTTACATAGATAAAGAAGGGAAGGAATGGAAATTCAATGCTGCTCTGAATTCAGGAGTTTTTTAGGTTCTACAACCCTTTCCTAATATACTATCTAATATACCTCACTGGGTCTTCAAAAATCTTCTGAATCATGTCAAACAAGATGATTGTTCTTGTCTTGTGTTCCTGAACATTCAGATGCTGTTAGTTTGCTTTCAATCAGTGGCCCTGGAAAGTACTCTGAAGCAGGTGTCCTGGGGCTGTTGCCTGAATTGCTGTTCCCCCTAGGCATTTGCTTCCAGTGTCAACTGGTTTTTATTCTTGGATCTAAATGGGCACCTCACTATCCCTGACTTCCTCAGAATGTAGAATTTCAGAGCTGAGAAGCTTCCTCAAAAATCATGTAGACAAATTTGTTCCTGTATAAAATCCCCTCCAGGATGTCCTCAGTAAATGCTCATCTAGCCTTTGCTTGAAGTCTTCCAGTTAGGGGTAAGAAGTTATTTCACTACTTATACATTTGAAGATTTAGAAATCATTAGGAATTTTTTCCTTACAGTAAGCCTAAATTTGCAATTGAGATACTACTATCTTTCTGCTGTATATCAGAATGGAAACATGGAAACATCTCCCTCTTCAACTATTTCCTATGAACTGAATTCTACTTGGCCAAATGTTATTTCTATTGCTAAATAAAATACAAGGATATGCTCCTGAATTTTATGGCTGCTTTGCCTACCACTACTGACATCTTTCAGTTTATGCCCAGGAAAATCAATACCTATTGTGCCCAAGTGCAATATTTAGGTTAAGATCATAAAATCAAAAAGCAACTTTGTTTGGCACAGATATTCATAATGGAGCTCTGATTGCAAAATGAATGTACTGTTTTCATAAAATCATTAAATTGAAGAGCCCAATGGAAGTTAGAGATCTTTTAGTCTGATCCCTTCATTTTAAAGATGAATGAAGTAAAGAACAGAGAAGTTGACAGTTGTCTAATGTCACCCACTTAATTATTTGGTGAAATGAAACTAGATATCCAATATTATGTTTAGGTTTGTAGCTCTCTTGATGTAAAAAAGAGCTTCTGTGAACTGGGCTTTGCAATTTTGGATTACATCATACTCAAGAGCATTTCCTCCCTTCCCTTATTTTTATCAGTGTTTGTGAGAGTTGTCAATGACATTATTGCTTTTTTCTCTATAGTGGCTTGTTGTATCTGGCATCTGTGACTTCTTGAAACCATCAAATGGAAGGAGAAGATCACCTTCATCAAGGCTCAGAACATAGCCAGTCTGTCAGAACTGAAGCCATGCCCATCAAGACACACCTCCTGTGGGTATGCTGTGAACACACCTACCAAAAACAGTACCAAGCTACCCCAGAACTGTTGAAGGCAGAGAGATGAAGAGGAAAGACAAGCTTTAATAATAGTCTCAGGCAACGTAGAATAATATCCACTCAAATTATTGGTAGGTCCTTGATAAATTCTTGCTGATATGAATTGAGTTCAACTGTGGAGAATAGAAAACCAGAATAGCTACATTTACAGATGAGCGGTAATGTGGTATAATGAACAGAATGGTGGACTTACAATTAGGAAGACCTGGGTCCAAATTTTACCTCACTTATTGGCTGGTTAAATTGCTTAACCACTATAAATCTCAGTTTCCTCATCTGTAAAATTAGGGGAATAGCTTTGATAACCTCTCAGGTCCATTTCAATTATAATCCTGTGATTTTATCACTAAAATACTTACTAATGGGATCATAATGTAAGGAATAGTGCTGCTTTGTTAAAAAGTAAAGCTTTTAGATCAGATGCAACTCTGCCCATTAGGTTTGCAAATCGTCATGGAATTTTTAGATACTGCTTTTAGATTCCACTTGAAGGATGAACATATATGTATAGTATTCATTGATCTCAGTCATACATGAGAATTCGATGTACTCTATGCAATATATAAAGTAATTCTTTTTAAGCATCATCTTCAAAACTGAAGGACAACAATGCTCATCTCTGATACATATATATATATATATGCAAATTAATACACACACACACACATATATATATATGCAAATAAATATACATTTATGCTATGTACCAGCTAGAAAGCTACCCATTCAGATTTAGGTAAGACTAATTGTGATTTGATGTCCAGAGAGGTCCCTTCTTTTCAAAGTGTCAAAACACTTCAAGAGTTATTAAGAATACAAGTATTCTTAACATTGATTTGAACTGAGTGGTTTAAAATCACCAAGTACTTATGAGGCTTTGGGAATGTTGTTGATACTGAATGACAGAGAACAGCAGCTGAGCTAATTCCTATTGAGATGGGAATTTGTTATTCTGTTTAGTTTGGCAAGTATCTAATAGTTTTGACTATTTGACCCTAAATAAATCTTCCATCTTGTGTATAATCCAGACAGTCATCTATGCACTTACAAATATAAAAATTTCTGCATGTATATGCATGTATAGAGCACATATAGATGTAGAGAGCTCCATTCAATTATGGGATTTTATGTTTCAAGGCATGTATATATATATGCATATTTATTTATATAATCCTTTAAGTGCTTTGCATATATTGCCTCATTTGGTTATTGCAATAGCCCTTTGAGGTAGACATTATTATTAGCTTCATTTTATAGATGAGGAAATTGAGGCTGAGAAGTTAAATAGCTGACTTACGGATCACAGAGCTAATAAGTGTCAAAGGAAGAATTCAAATTTCAGGTTTTCCAGACTCATCTAGTGCTCTACCTAGTGTGTGTATGTGTGTGTGTGTGTGTGTGTGTGTGTGTGTGTGTATGTATACTTTCACATATTAGAAAATAAACCTATTTCAGTCAGTCTCAGTAAGCCTCTTACTCATGTCCTTTCCAACATAATCTCTAACATTTTGGATATATTTAGGCAGTCTCTGCTATTACTTTTGCTTTACTCTAGGACAGGGGTTCTCAATGTGGGGGGGCAATAAACTTGGTTTTTTAAATTGATAATTGTATTTCAGAGTAATAATTTGTAATCTTTTTTTTTTTTTATTCTTAACTTTTTTTTTTTTAATTTATTTAATAGCCTTTTATTTACAGGATATATACATGGGTAACTTTGCAACATTAACAATTGCCAAACCTCTTGTTCCAATTTTTCACCTCTTACCCCCCCCCCTAAATGGCAGGATGACCAGTAGATGTTAAATATATTAAAATATAACTTAGATACACAATAAGTATACATGACCAAAACATTATTTTGCTGTACAAAAAGAATCAGACTCTGAATTATTGTACAATTAGCTTGTGAAGGAAATCAAAAATGCATGTGTGCATAAATATAGGGTTAGAATTCAATGTAATGGTTTTAGTCATCTCCCAGAGTTCTTTCTCTGGGTATAGCTAGTTCAGTTCATTACTGCTCCATTAGAAATGATTTGGTTGATCTCGTTGCTGAGGATGTCCTGATCCATCAGAACTGGTCATCATCTAGTATTGTTGTTGAAGTATATAATGATCTCCTGGTCCTGCTCATTTCACTCAGCATCAGTTCGTGAAGTCCTCCAGGCCTTTCTGAAATCATCCTGTTGGTCATTTCTTACAGAACAGTAATATTCCATAATTTTCATATACCACAATTTATTCAGCCATTCTCCAACTGATGGACATCCATTCAGTTTCCAGTTTCTAGCCACTACAAAAGGGCTGCCACAAACATTCTGCACATACAGGTCCCTTTCCTTCTTTATAATCTCTTTGGGATATAATCCCAGTAGTAACACTGCTGGATCAAAGGGTATGCACAGTTTGATAACTTTTTGAGCATGATCAACTACTCTCAAAATGGTTGGATTCTGTTCACAACTCACAACAATGAATCAATGTCCCAGTTTTCCCACATCCCCTCCAACAATCATTTATTTTTCCTGTCATCTTAGCCAATCGGCAGGTTGTAGTAGTATCTTAGAGTTGTCTTAATTTGCATTTCTCTGATTAATAATGACTTGGAGCATCTTTTCATATGACTAGAAATAGTTTCAATTTCTTCATCTGAGAATTGTCTGTTCATATCCTTGACCATTTTTCAATTGGAGAATGGCTTGATTTTTATAAATTAGAGTTAATTCTCTATATATTTTGGAATGAGGCCTTTATCAGAACCTTTGACTGTAAAATAATTTCCCAGTTTATTGCTTCCCTTCTAATCTTGTCTGCATTAGTTTTGTTTGACAAAAACTTTTCAGTTTGTATAATGAAATTTTCTATTTTGTGATCAGTAATGATCTCTAGTTTTGCTTTGGTCATAAGACCTTCCCTTCCACAGGTCTGAGAGGTAAACATCCTATGTTCCTCTAATTTATTAATAATTTCATTCTTTATGCCTAGGTCATGAACCCATTTTGACCTTATCTTGGTGTACGGCGTTAAGTATGGATCAATGCCTAGTTTCTGACTATTAGTTTCCAATTTTCCAGCATTTTATCAAACAGTAAGTTCTTATCCCGGGATCTTTGGGTTTGTCAAAGACTAGGTTGCTATATTTGTTGACTGTTTTATCCTTGAACCTAATCTATTCCACTGATCAACTAATCTATTCCTTAGCCAATACCAAATAGTTTTGGTAACTGCTGCTCTATAATATAATTTTAGATCTGGTAAGCTAAGCCACCATCATTTGATTTTTTTCATTAATTCTTGAAATTCTTGACCTTTTGTTTTCCATATGAACTTTGTTGTTATTTTTTCTAGGTCATTAAAATAGTTTTTGGAGTCTGATGGTATAGCGCTAAATAAATAGATGTAGTTTAGGTAACATTGTCATCTTTATTATATTTGATTGCCCTATCCAAGAGCATTTAATATTTTTCCAATTGTTAGATCAGACTTAATTTGTGTGAAAAGTGGTCTGTATTTGCTCATAAAGTTTCTGATTTTCCTTGGCAGATAGATTCCTAAATATTTTATATTATCAGTAGTTACTTTAAATGGAATTTCTTTTGTAACTCTGACTGTTGGATTTTGTTAGTGATATATAAAAATGCTGATGACTTATGTGGGTTTATTTTATAACAGCAACTTTGCTAAAGTTGTGGATTATTTCTAATCTTTTAGCAGAATCTCTGGGGTTCTCTAAGTATACCATCATGTCATCGGCAAAGAGTGATAATTGGCTTCCTCATTGCCTATTCTTATTCCTTTAATCTCTTTCTCAGCTCTTATTGCTATATTAGCTTTCTAATACAATATTAAATAGTAGCATGATAGTAGGCAACCTTGTTTCACTCAGATCTTATTGGAATGGTTGCAGTTTGTCTCCATTACATATGATGCTTACTGATGGTTTAAATAGATGCTGCTGATTATTTTAAGGAAAGTCCATTTATTCTATACTCTCAAGTGTTTTAGTAGGAATGGATGTTGGATTTTATCAAATGCTTTTTCTGCATCTATTGAGATGATCATATGGTTTTTGAATTTGTTATTAACATGGCCAATTATTGATAGTTTTCCAATATTGAACCAGCCCTGCATTCCTGGTATAAATCCTACTTGATCATAGTGTATTATCTTGGAATGATTTTCTGTAGTCTTTTGCTATTATCTTATTTAAGATTTTGTATCAATATTCATTAGGGAGATTGGTCTATAATTTTCTTTCTGTTTTCAGCCTACCTAGTTTAGGTATCAGTACCATGTTCGATGTCCATAGAAGGAATTTGTAGGACTCCTTCATTCCCTATTTTATCAAATAATTTATATAGCATTGGCCAATTGTTCTTTAATGTTTGGTAAAATTCACATGTAAATCCATCTGGTCCTGAGGATTTTTCTTAGGGAGTTGTTTAATTGCCTGTTCTATTTCTTTTTCTGAAATGGGACTATTCAAGCAATTTACTTCTTCCTCTGTTAGTCTGGGAAGTCTGTATTTTGGTAGTCATCCATTTCACTTAGGTTATCAAATTTATTGCATAAAGTTGAGCAAAATAACTCCTTATTATTTCTCTAATTTCCTCTTCATTGGTGGGAAAGTTCTCCTTTTCATTTTAAGACTACTAATTTCATTTCCTCCCTCCTTTTTCTAATCAGATTTACTCAAAGGCTTATCAATTTTATTGGCTTTTCATAGAACCAACTCTTAGTTTTATTAATTAGTTCAATAGTTTTTTACTTTCAATATTTTTAATTTCTCCTTTTAATTTAGAATTTCAATTTAGTATTTGATTGGGGTTTTAATTTGGTCTTTTTTAGTTTTTTTAGTTGCAAGCTCAATTCATTAATCTTTTCTTTCTCGTTTTATTCAAGTAACCTCTAAGGATATAAAATTCCCTCTTATCCGCTTTGGCTGCATCCCAAATTTTGGTATGATGTCTCATCATTGTCATTATCTTAGGAAATTATTAATTTATCTATAATTTGCTGCTTCACCCAACTTTTTAAGATGAGATTGTTTTAGTTTCCAATTACTTTTTGGTCTATTTCCCAACTTTTGTTGAATGTAGTTTTTATTGCATCATGATCTGAAAAGAAGCATTACTATTTCTGCTTTCTTGCATTTAATTTGAGGTCTTTATGTCCTAATATATGGTCAATTTTTGAATAGGTTCCATGAACTGCTGAGAAAGTATATTCCTTCTATCTCCATTCAATTTTCTCCAAAGATCCAACATACCTATTTCTAATATTCTATTTACTTCTTTATTTCTTTCTTATTTGTTTTTGGTTTGATTTGTTAATTCTGAGTGCAAGTTGAGATCTCCTACTATTACAGTTTTGTTGTCTATTTCTTCTTGCAACTCTCTTAACTTCTCCTTTCGGAAGTTGGTGCTATACCACTTGGTGCATATATGTTTAATATTGATATTGTCGTTGTTTATGCTACCCTTTAGCAGGATGTAGTTACCTTCCTTATCTCTTTTAATTAGATCAATTTTACTTTTGCTGATCTGAGATAAGGATGGCTACCTCTTTTTACTTCACCTGAAGCATAAGATTTTGCTCAGCCTTTACTTTACTCTTATGCATCCCCTGCTTTAAATGTGTTTCTTGTAAACAACATTTGTAGGGTTCTGACTTTGATCAGTCTGCTATCTGCCTCCTCTTTATGGGAGTTCATCCTATTTACATTTACGTTAGAATTACTAAATCTGTATTTCCTGCCATCCTAATAACCCCAGATTGTGCTTTACTTATTCTTGCCTCCCCAACCCTCTTTTCCCTTTTAAACTTATGTACCCCTCTTGTATCACGATACTTATCCTCTTTATAATCCTCCTCCCCCTTTGAGTCTTTCTCCCCTTCCTTCCCTTATTATTCTTTTCTTTCCCTTTTCCTCTCCCCGTTTTTAATGAGGCGAGAAAATTTTCTCTAAAACAAATGTCAATTATTTTTTCTTTGAGCAACTCTGATGAGAGTAAGATTCAACAATGTTCCTCCCTCTCTAAATTCCCTCAGATATGATAAGTTTCCTTAGCCTCTTTGTGGGTGGTTTCTTTTATCCCTCCTTCCCACCTTATTCTGCCATCATCCCTTTCCATATCTACTTCCCTTTTTATGTTATATCAATACAATCAAATTATACATGTATTCTTTTGTATATCCATAACAGAAATACAATTCTCAAGAGTTATTTTTACCTTTTCTGCATCTCTTGAGTTCTATTCTTGGAGATCAAATTTTGTTTAGTTCTGGTTTTCTTCAGAAACAAATGGAATTCATTTGTTTATAAATGTCCATCTTCTTCCTGGAAGAAATGCTCACTTAGTGGTAGTTTATTCTTGGCTGCATCTCAAGTTCTTGTGCCTTTCGAATATCATATTCCAGGCCTTCTTTCCTTTAATGTAGAGCAGCCAGATCTTGGGTGATCCTTATTGTCCTCGGTATTTAAATGGTTTTTTTTGGCTGCTTGTAAAATTTTTCCTTAATCTGATAGTTCTAAATTTGCCACAATATTCCTTGGGTTTTTATTTTGGTTTCTTTCAGAAGGTGTTCGATGAATTCTTTCAATGCCTATTTTACTTCTGATTCTATTACATCTGGGCAGTTCTCTTTGATGATTTCTTGTAAAATAGTATCTAGGCTTTTTTTTTCATCATAATTTTCAGAAAGTCCAATAATCCTCAGTTTATCTCTCCTAGATCTATTTTCCAAGTCTGTCGTTTTTGCAAGTAGAAATTCGTGGTTTTTCAGTTTGTCATTTTTTGTTTTTTGTGACTGATTCTTCTGTCTCAATGATCATTAGTTTCAATTTGTTCAGTTCTAATTTTTTAAAGATTATTTTCTTCAATAGCTTTTTTACTTCTTCTGTATATGTCCAATTGAGTTTTTGAATGTATTGTTTTGGTCTGTGAATTTTTCCATTTCACTAATTTTTTTTTAGTGAATTATTTTCTTTCAATTCACAGATCCTACTTCTTGCGTGTTCTTGTCTTTCCAATTCACGGATCCACTTTCTTGAGTTCTTTGTCTTTTCCAATTCACAATCCTACTTTGTAGTGAATTCTTTATTTTTCCAATTGTATTTCAGGAAGTTGTTGCTCTCTTTAAGCTTCTTTCCTTTCCCCATTTATCTTCTAACTCTCTTTGAGACTTTCAATGGTCTCTTCTATAGAGCATTATGTAAAGGAGGACATCTGATGCATTTTGTGTTTGAGGGTCTCTTCAGGTTTGTGACCTGCTCTTTTTCTGCATAGAGCTGTCAGATTGTTCTTTTCATCTTTTTATTTATGTTTTAAAGCCTTTAGGGTGGTCTCCTAGCAGGGGTTCCCAGCTCCTCTGCAGAGCAGGGAAAGATGTAAACCGATTTCCGGCCCGAGGTATGGGAGTGCTCTGGTGAGATTTTCCCTTCCCCAACAGGAAGTGGATTCAGCACTGGCCAAGCTTATCAAACTGCTTAGTAGGGCTGGAGTGGATTATCCCGATTGCCCTCGGCTGAGACTAGTGGTGAAGTGTCACTGCCCCAGGCCGGAGCCTCTTGTGGGACTGTGGTTTAGCAGCTGACGGCAGACCGCCACAAACCCGCCCAGGGTCTCTGCCTGATGCAATCGCCCTGGAAAGCTTCCTGACCCCAGCCGGAGCTCCCCACTGCGAGATTGGAGGCTAACCGGCTGCGCCTCCTGCTGTGCAGGATCACAACTGCCCCAAGGAAAAGCCCTTACTGCGGGTTGGGGCTGCGCGCTTGTGTGAGACTTCCTTCACCCTCAGTTTGAGACTCCTCGAACCCAATTTCTCTTCCCAGTCTCTGATCTCCCCTGGCCCCAGAACCAACCTTTTATGGACTGCAGATTTTCTCGGTTGGTGAGTTGTTCTCTTATCTTTGAATTGTAGCAGTCAAGACTATTTTTGAGGCTCGATATAATATTGATAAAGAGGGTAAGAGAAGAGCTTAGAAAGTCGCGTGTGTCTTCTCCGCCATCTTGGCTCCGCCCCCTCAATAATTTGTAATCTTATGAATTTTATTTCTGTATTTAAAAACTTTATTCTGATAAGGAACTTATAGGCTTTACCCTGATTTCCAAAGGGGTCTATGAGACAAATAGGGTTAAGGCCCCCATTTCTTAAACTGTGGTTAGCAACCCCATGGGGTCTTGTAACTGAATGTGTGGGTCACAAAATTATGATTTATTATCTGTAAATGTTTGATTTTGTATGCCTGTTATATATTTATATAACTAGAGTCATATAAAAATTTCTTGGGCAAATAGGTTGCAAGTGGAAAAAGTTTAAGAAGTCCTGGTCTAGAGGGTAGTGTGGATAGTTGCCCTGACCTGGATAAACTAATTCACTTCCTTTCCAAAGTACTTTTAATACTCTGTGAGTCTCTCCAGATATAGTTTGTATGTCCCTATTTACATATATGTATATATTATTAAGCTAATAAACAGGCTAAAAATAAAGCTTTGACTATAGCTCCTAAAAACAGAATAGTGATTAGCAAGTTCACTAATTTTGCCCATTTTATGCACAGAGACACATTTAGTATCACACAATTATAAATGGAATTTTACTCCTCATCTAACCAGCTCATTTCTATTTATTAACAGTCCCATATTTTCTGCCTGATGCAGATATATGGTAGTTTCCTCCAAGTCTCCTGCTCTTTGTGCTTTCTACAGACTTTCATCCCTAGTGGCCACCTGGTTTATCTTCCTTTTGTTCAGGCTCCAGCTCCCATCTCACTTGGTTATGAATGGTTTTGCACAGATCAGCGTATTCTATTTCTTGCTGAATGCTTCCCTTTTTCTGAGTTACATTTTGTTGTTTTTGTGATCTCATTTATCTTTTTTCTTTTCTCTCTTCCAATTAACTCCATTGCGTCCCTCATTATGTTTGCAATGAGGTCACTGAGGCATTCCATCACTGCTGACTCCTTGTCTCATCGAGATTGCTGCTGGTCTCTTAGGACACTTGAAGATTCTTTCTAGTAAAGTTTACTTGTACTCTGATAACTGAAAGAATCAGGAAGGGTTTCCTGTAGGAGATGGCATTTGAGCAGAGCCTTGGAGAAGGTTCGAGATGCCCTGTTATGTAAAAGGTATATCTCTTTGATCATACATTTCCCACTATTTCCTGCTTAGTTCCTTATTTATAACATATTTCAAATTGTTCATACCCACCCCATGCTTCTCCATTATCCTTTGAGTGATTCCCAACTTAAGGCTTTCCAAAGATTGTAGCATTCTAGGATTCACATTCATAAAACATCACTAGGAGAATTTTTTTTTTTAAATTAAAATTGTGTTTTAGGGAACTCAGAGCCATGAAAAAACTTTGCTATTTCCCCCAAGCAATCTAAGCCTGCTTTCTTCTTCCTATTCAACTATGGGACTAGCTCATTTTCTTTTTAAAATATCAGTACAAGAAAATATGTGTTATAGTTGTAGATGTGTATAGTTATAGATATGCTGCATAAATTCTTTATAGATTCTCTATCTAGCTACATATTGTAATCTGGACAAAAGCCATTCTTCATAGCTTTTGTTTTTACTTTATGGATAGTCCAAAATCTTTCATATAGTTGTGGGTCTCATTTAGGAGGCTCTTGTTATGTTAGGAGGCTCTTTGATCTACTTTGCTCAGTGTACATAGAGGAACCTCTTGAAGCTCTCACCAGATATGAGGAATATCTTTTCAGTGTATGGGCCATGTTGCACTTCCTCCTCAACAAAAGTCTTCCTCATAAAGAAATTAGACATGAAGCTTGGATACCCACCTTAAATGGAGGTTATGAAATAGTTTGTTCTTTGATGTCAGTTTTCTTGGGGACTGGATCTTAAATCTATCATAGTGTCTTCCTACCCTGGGCAATTTACATTTCATAGTCCCAAGGGAGTTGCAGGAGAAGAGAAATGATCTCAGCTGGTTGCTGGTGTCCTTTGTTTCAGACCTGAAGCGCGCGCATACACACACACACATACACACACACACACAGATATTGGGACCCAATTCCCTCTGTGATGTTTTAATGGAAATATAAGAAGATTTAAAGATACTTCATGCAAGTAAGTCTTTTAAAAGACTGGCCTGGTCCTCTTTGTCCAAGATAATCCAATTTATAAATGTTACACATGTCCTCCTTGGTCTTTGGTCACTGGAGCAAAATCTCTAACATTTCTGCCAAAATAAAAGTACAGTTTTTCTGTTGTTTAACTTGGTTGAATAAGTCAATAAATAAATAAATAAATAAATTGATGAATGTATAAATGAAGGAATGGATGAATTAATAAATGATGAGTAAATGGAAAAAATGACATTTTCATTTCCATCCAGTGAGAGTCTTCTGGGTCTGTTAATTTGGTAGTATCTTAGAGACTTTCAGTGACTTGTTGAACAAAGAAGAAAAGCTGAACAATAGTTGCTAAACCTGAGAGCCTATTAATATAATTCTAAGTTGATCAACTAATTTGCTGATAATTTCTGGTGTTAAGACTCATTCCTTTTAATCTTATTGATTCATTATCTTCTCCATACAATCAATTCTTTCCATCAACATTGCCACAATATAATAATTTCTGTGTATCTATATCCATGTCTGAGTCATTTAAGAATATCATGTTTATTTTGATTTTTTAATGACATTTATTATTGACAAATAGTTCATGGAGAACTGTCTACTTAATGTTCATTCATCCAACAAATATTTCTTGTCTATAATATTAAGATACTATCCTAGGTGATAAATGTCACTCAGATTTTCACTTCTTATAGAAGCCTCTTTGCAGTCTATGTTACAAAAAACAGAGAGCTGTAAAGCTTTATCCCCTGCTGGTGGGCATTTGTTTCCAAGAAAAGGACTTTCAAATGCATGTATGTGTTTGTACTTAAAAAAAAAAAAGCTTTCAAAATCACACTTTCATTTCAGCATGAATTGTGTGCTTTGAAACAAAGCTTTAGAGGAGTATAAACATGAAACAAAAATATTTTCTTAGATATTGGTTTGTATTGAAAAAAAAGATGGAGAACAAAATCCTCATTCATTTTTCTATTTGAGGTCTGATGCTATGAGCAGGAGAGTAGGTGGCTTCTTAAGTTTAACAATATGGAGGGTCCCTGCATAGAATTCTCTACACTTAATGGAGCCATCCCAGTCTCTTTACTTATGTCTTGCCACTGGATGTCAATGATTGGAGAAGAGTGAGGCTGATGACTTTGCACAGTTTTCCTTCACTTAAATGCAATTAATTTACAAGTCAAGACATATCCTTCCTGATGTCATTGTGGTCCTCCTTGAGAATGAATGCTATCGCAAACAATCTACCCCTAAATTTCTTGCCAACTAATTTGGTCCAGTGATCTAAATTCAGAGTTTAGGGATTCATTCCTTTTAATCTAGTTGATTCAGTATCTTTCACATACAATCAGCTTTTTCCATAACACTGCCACAATATTAGTTCAGGCCCTTATTATTTCTCATTTAGGCTTTTTTCTCTTCAATTTGCCTTTTATATACATGTTAAATTACTCTTCCCAAAGAACTCTGCTCATTTTATTTCTCTGCTCAAAGATTTTTATTCATTGTCCGTTGTCTATTCAATGAAATTCAAATAACCCAGTCTCCAATCCATCTTTCTAGTCCTATTTCACAACGCTACCTTCATGTATTCTGCATTCTGGGCAACCTGAGTTTCCTCTAATTCTTGGATCTCATTTTGCCTTTGAGCATCTGTATGGTTCATCCCCTATACTTAGAATGGACTCCTTAATCCTACTTCCAGCTATTGAAAGCCTCTTCCTTGAAGACTCATATCAAAGCTCATTTCCTCCAGGAGCTTTATCTGATCTACAGAATCCTGGGATTTCAGAGATGTCCTCAGAAGTTTAAAAAAAAGCAGTCTAAAACTGAAAAAGAATGCTTTTACTTTTTTCTTTTTCCATTTTTTTGGCTGCTACATTCTAGCGTTCTTGTGATAAACCCAATCCTTTCAGAAGACACCACATCCCTCTCCAGTACTGGTTGACACTTTTGTCAAGTCCTCTGACACAATTTCCAGGAAGATATTTTGGCATACTTCTTGGTTCCCACTACTGGTTCCAATCAGTAGTATCTTCTCCTTTGAGCTTATTTCACTTACCTGCAGATCTTTGTTCCTTCTCTGAGCTTCAGTTTCATCACCTACCTTTGCCAAATAGTTCAGTACCTGGCTTACAGTTTTTTATGTTCAAATAAACTTCTTCCTTTCTCATTGTGGATGTCAATCTACAGGCCCACATTCCCTCAAATGTCCTGTCAGTTCATCAAATTCCCCACCCTCCCTTAATTGATAGTTTCTCTCTACTTCAGCCATGTATTCAATTACTAGCTATAATTGTCTGGGATTTTGAATTCTAAAATTCCCCTCTCTGACGAAAATCTAGTTCTTTCTCTGCCTTATTTATTTTTAAATTATTCTTATCCTCATCATAATCTTCACTTCTTCTTCCTCTCCCTGTTCTAATTGTCCATCATTTCTGATCTAGCCACAGATCCTCTCTTTACTGATTTGATCCTATAGATGACCAGTTTAATTACTTTTTACTCTACCCTGATTTACTTCTTATCCTTACTATCTCCTTATCCTTAAGTGAAGGAAAACTGTGCAAAGTCATCAGCCTCACTCTCCTCCAATCATTGACATCTCCTTATCCTTATGAATGAGAAGATTTACTTCTCATTCATACTTTGCCAAACTTCACTCTGGATCACCCCCACCATTTGCTTTCTTTGTCTATCCTTTTGAGAGTTTAATGCCTTTGGAAGAAGCTATACCACTGTGCTCTTTTGGGCCACCAGAAATTCAAGTGATTGGGCCCTCCTTAGTAGGTTGCTAGAATCTTCATTCTTCCCCAATTGGCTATTTTGTTTTGCTTAGCAGCTGTTCCAAGCCTTCTCTGTCCTCCTCAAGTACCTATCTCTTCCCCCACCCATGTCTCTCTCAACAAATGTTATCTTCTGCCTTACCATGGATGAAAATAGATGCCATCTGCCATAAGTTCAGTCTTCCTTCTTTTATATCTCATAACGTTCCTACTTCTTCCCTCATTCTCTCATCTTTTACTCCTACCTCTGAAGAAAAAGTAGCTTTTATTGCCAGAGGTAACTACTTTCCCTGTGCACTGTATCTTTATCTTTTTCATATCATCTAGGGACTTGCTCCATCAATCATATTCATTCTCTCGTTTTTTTCCCTTTCTTTCTCTATTTGTCAATTTGTTCTTTCTCCATTGCTGATAAATAAGCCTAGGCCTACTCCAACCTTATAAAATTATTACTTCGCACTTCCATCTCTTCAAGCTATCATGAATGAATGAAAAAAATTTATTAAGTGTTTATCATGTGCCAGGTATTGTGCTAAGTACTAACAACAATAGAAAATTCAAGGAACTCACTCTGTAATTGGGGCTAATAGGACATAAAAAAAGTTCAGCTGCAGGACAGATGGAAAGGGCTGGAAGCCTTAAGGGTGATGTAATAGGGTGAAAGGCACGGTCATTACCTTATTTGTTTTTTCTCCTTCACAGACTCCTAGAAAGTTATATAAATTTATGACCTTCATTTCCTTACTTTGCACTAACTTTTCAATCCCTTAAAATCTGTCTACTGACTTCACCACTCTTTTGAAACTGCTCACCAAATTTAATATAATCTCTTAACTACTGAATCCCATAGCTTTTTTCTTAATAAAAACAATGGTGACATGGTGAATTGGGTGATCCCTAGGCTGGGGATCACAAGGATTTGAGTTTGATTTCTTCTTTTATCTTATACCAGCTATATGGCCTTTGATAAGAAAGTTGGTGGTACTTCTTGTAATGACATGAGCTAAATTTGGATTTAAGGCTGAGTTTGAGTCCTTGCTGTCAGTCATGTGGTCTTGGCCAAGTCATTTAAGTACCTTGACCATTTTCCTACCTGTAAAATGAGAGGGTTGGAATAAGTGACTTTCAAGGTCTCTCTTCTTAATTCTTTGCAGTCTGGCTTCTTACTTTACCATTCAATTGAAACTGTTCTCTGCAAATTTGCTGATGAGCTCTTAAATGAAGCTTTAATAGCCTTTTAAAAAATTCCCAACCACAGTCCTTAAACTATAGATTTGTCAAATACTTTCTGTTTCTGGATAGTCTCTCTTCTCTAGATATTCTCTGGATATTTTGATCATTCCTTAGTACCTTTCAATGACTGATTGCTTTTGCCATTGCCAATTAATGTGGATATATCTTGAGGCTCAGCTTGAAAGTTCCTTTCTCTGATTGTTTTATTTCCCCAAATTAAAAATAAATAGACTAAAATCACAGACTTGATGCATGGAAAAAAAAATCCTATTTGGTACAATCCACCAGGAAAGGCAAACATGAGCACATTCTTAGGACTGATTCTTCATAGGTCATTTCCTTCATTATATGTTTTCATTTGAAGGTTACCTCTGTTGCCCTATCATCCATAAATTCCTTCCCCACTCTCCTGTAATTGTTAGTCGTTTCTTTCTTTGAAATACAGGATACTTATGCCTACATAAGATAGGTGGTCTGTGCATACTCTTAAAATGTATAGAGATGCTCACAAGTGACATGGCTAGATATCTTTGGAATCTGACTCACTTTCTCTAAGGGAGACTGCAATTTTTACCTGAGGGATGCAGGACAAACAAGTTGCCCTTTTCGTTCGATAGACCTTCATATATTTGAATATAGATCTCATGTTCCTCCTCAGTCTTCTCTTTTCTATGTTAATGTCCCCAGTTTCTTCAACTGGGCACTTGCTATATCTCCAACTATCTCTAAGAGGATCATTGGGTTAGAATGATATTTATCTTACTCCTCAAATATTTGTGTTTTAGTATAGGGCTACAAACATGGTTCAGAAAGAAAGGTGTTTCCCTGATTAGGATAAATATTAGCTTACACTCACTAACTTAATGCCTTTTTCACTTTACATAAAAGACCATCACAAATAACATGTAGCAAATAAATCCGTTTATCCAATCAAATAGCAAAGATGTTATAGAGATCATAATACACCAAGTATGAACGAGATCTTAAATTAAGAAAGATATTAGATCCCACCTCAAGCTAGGAGAAATAGCTCAACTTTTCTTGGATCTAAGAAAGTTCATTTTGTAGTCTCCAGGGAGGCAAACTTGAAATCAGGGACATGTTGAGAAGCTGGCTTCCTCTACCCAGATTTAGCTTCTTTCTCCACATGGTTCTCAATAGAAAAATCTCTGGAATTACACATCTCCCAGGAGCTGTTGCACGAAATTGTCTCTTTAGGCAGGTATTCAGCCTTCAATATCATTTCCTCCAATCTGGAGTCATATATTCTTCTCCATATACAGTTGCTTGCAAAATGACCCAGGTTGGATTAAAATTGGTTTACCTCAGCTTCCCTTATGTAATTATTTATACATATGTTGTAAAATCCTATGGGAGAGCTAAGGTGCTTTGATTTGTCAGAATCTAGCACAATGCTTAGCATGTATTTAAGACTTAATGTTTGTGGAATTTATTTGAACATTACCATCAAGTAATCCAGTTTTGGCTTGAGAACTTTTAGTGTGAGGAAGTTCACTACTTTCTGAGGCAAATCATTTTTATCCTTGGTTTGCTCTAATTGTTAGAAAGTTTTTCCTTCTATTAAGCCTAAATCAGCTTTTTCCACAATTTCCCCCCCATGACCCCAAGCCATGCATTCTGGGGTCAAGCAGGACAAGACAAATACCCCTTCCTTTTGATAGACCTTCAAATACTTTAAGATAGATCTCATATTCCTTCTCAGATTTCTCCAGGTTAATGTTCCCAGTCATTCTATGGAAAACAAATCTAATTTTTCTCTCAATATTTTTCATGCTTCTTTGACATGTCAGCAAGCCGGAGGATCAAATCAATAGTGGAATGGATTCTATATAGATTCCATTTTGTTTTATTTTATTTAGATAACTAAGAAGATGATGAAGAATATGAAATATTTGCATTTGAGTGATATCATCAGGTCACTTTTTATTTTATTTGAATATTAGGTGGAAAATAAGAATAAAAAAGCAGAGTTTTCATCGTTACCATTGGCTTAATAGTCCTATTCTTCTCTTAAAGATATGGAAGAAGATGGGTGTCCACATGATCAGAAAGTGTTTGAGATTTCCAAATGTAATGCCCTCCTCCAACACATACAATCAATATATGACATGCCCTTCCTACTAATATAACCAAAGCAAGATCTCTTCTCTCATGTCTCCCCTACCTTTTTAATCTGTTACAGTTTTACATTACATACATTTATAGATTACTCCAATGAGAGTTCTCTTGCAACAAAATTTAAATTTAAAAATTAAGGTAATTAATAATATAGTGACCATACTTCAAAATACACGAATAATTCCATATCTAAAGTACTATAGCCTCTCTATTAAAAAAATAACAGGTTTATTTTCTCTTCCTGTCTCCCTTAATCTCATTAAAACAGAAAAACAAATTTCTTGTAACAAATATGTATAGTCAAGTAAATAAATTTTCTCAAGTATGCATATAATCTTTTATTCTGCCCCTTATACCCACCACTTTCTATAAAGGATTGAATGTTTCATCATAGTCTTCTGGAATTTTGAATAGTTGTTTATAGTTCTGATAGCTTTTCATATAGTTAGTTTTATATTATCCCCCAAAAGATGTGACTTTTGTATCTTCCTTTTCTCTTTAAGTCTATCCATGGTACATAGCTTAAGCTGATTTTACTAGAGTTAACCCAGGCCATTGTGGTGCAGTGGATTGAGAGCTAACTTCAAAGCCAGGAAGAGCTGTTCAAGGCCTACTTTTGACAAGTACTGATCAATCTCTCAATGCTAGAGGCTACTCTTTAAAACTAAATTGCATTGATAAGAGGGGATTTCCAATGAAATTGCTGGTCTTGTTCCTGTCCCTAAAAAAAACACCAGCATTACTGATATACAGTGGACACATATGGCATATAATGTGATGTCAGGAGCCAAGAACCCTAGTGGGAATGACTATGGGTGACTATTACCTACCCTCGGTCACCAGAATTTACAATTTGTCAAATTAAGATAATAGTTTATTCCCCTAAAAACTTTTTTTGAAATGTACAGCATACATACTTAGATCTTGAGGATATAAATATAAAAAACAAACAAATACAAAACATCCATGATTTCAAGGGACTACATTCTAAAGGAATTTTAAACAGAGAAGTGAATACAAGATAATGAGGATACCTCATTGGGAAGTGCTAACATGAGGCTCTGGAAGGGCTTCCCATTGATACCCAAATTAAATCTTGAAAAAAACCTAAAGATCCTAAGAATTGGATATGAGGGGAAATGGATTTTAAGGTATGGGGAGAGTTTCTTTAGCTTTGCATTCAATAGCATGATATTTTCTCTTTGTTCTGAATGGCTAGAAAATAGGCTCATTTTTTTCTCTTTGATAATAAAAATTCAAATTAATACTATTAGCTCGCATTATGTATAGTGCTTTTAAGGTTTAATTGCACAGTCAAATTGAAAAAAAAATCCTTTAGCCTTGATTTTTCTTTCTCTTCCTGTGAATGGTGTTTTTATATTAATAGAATTAATTTCTATATTTCCTCTGAAATAATTTATTTGTTGGAAATAAATACTCTGCCTCTTCCCCCCACCCTTACCCAGAGAAATGAAGTTGAATGACTTTAGAAATAAAGTAGATATGAGTCTGTGTTTTTGTGTTTCAGTGAGATTGTTCTTGAAGTTTAAAAGATTGATTAGATTCCAGATTCAAATTTAGAACTCATGTTGTTTGCTTTGTTCTGCTCTTTCTTAGGTAGAAGGTTTCAACAAATGGACTCTCTAAGTTTAGGGGAATTCAATTAAAGAAGGTGTCCAAGATAGTCATCAAATAATTTAAGGATTTTAATGATGATTTTAAATTATAGATCTGTGATAAACTTCAGATCAGTGTCTTAAAATGTTTTCTACCAGATTCATTACAGTAACAGAAAACAAAGGTTATATCTATATGTAAAATTTTTTGGGCCCATTTTCCAGCTATAATTGGCATTGCTTGACTTTTCTATATTGTAGAACTTAGATAGATTTAGAGTTAAAAAAAACCCAAAAAACAACTGGACTTAAGTTCTGCCTTGGATATGTATTGTCAGTGTGACCCTGAGCAAGTCATAACCTATCAGTGCTTCAGGAAATTTTAAAAGACTATAAGTTTCCTGCAATCAAATAAGTAGAGGGTTTCCTCATCCATGAAATTATGGATCAGGTAACCAAACTCCAGCAAAAATGAAAATAAAACTCAGGACTGTGTAGAACTTTACAATATTATTTCCTCTGCTAAAATCTTACTCTGTGTAGGGGTATTAGGGTGTAAGGTTTACCCAGGGTTCTTGACTATGCCAGTAGCAATATGGTTTGAAAAGTTGTACTAAGCCACAAAGACTTTAAAACATACTCAATGATGGACTGTCTCTCTTGTTCAGAATACCGTCTATTTAAGTTCAGAAAAGCTCATCAACGAAAGGCTGGTCATGAAATAATGAATTTTTTGGCTGTGACAATCCAAAAGATCATGTACTAGGACACAGAAGGGTTTCCATTTCAGGAGAAGGACATTTAAGTAATGTCAGATCCCTGAAATATTGACTTCAGTTGCAAAATGCTCTTACTATCCAGGGCTAATATATAATATTTCCAGTAATAAAAACACTTGTGGAATAGCTAGCTGGCATAATGTAAAGAAGTATGAGTCCAGCTTCTAATACTTATTAACAGTGTTAGTGGTTAGTCACTTAACTGTTTCCTTGTCAGTAAAAATGAAGATAATAATAGTAACTACCTCATAGGGTTTTTGTGAAGATGAAAAAGATAACATGTATAAGATTTTGTAAAACCCTTTGAATGTTATTGCTGCTTCTCTATTCTTATTTGAGATGATAGATCTTTCTTCTGTTTATTATCAGAAGTGTTTTAATATTTTGTACTTTCTATTATTGTGAAATTTATTTTAGAGAACAAAATTACTTTCCATTCATTTTCCCAGGTGTTGCACTTTTATTGATTAAAGAAGACAATTACAATTTTTCTATATTAAATTTCAAATGTTTTCAGGGATGAAAATTCAGCAGAATCCACAAACAACAATAAGAAGGTCAATAACATAGAAAACATAATTAATAAAGTGATTAGATCAAATGAAAACAAAACAAGTGACCTTGTGAGAGAGGTTAAGGCTGGAAAGACTTTGTAGAGAAAGGCAAATATGCACTTAGAAAGTGGAAAAATGTTTCACAGAAATTTTAGACCATGCTTTCAGATGATTTGTTTTGATTGTTGTAGATTTTCAAGGTGGACAGATTATTCCTGAGGTACACATGAAGAGAATTTCCTGGTTACACTTAATTAACAGTGGTTCAGAGGCTCCCTATTGGTTTCCATCTTCTGACAAGGTCTTATCCAAACCCTAAGGCAGGAACGATGTAGTTAGAATCTTAAGGCTGGCTCACAATACTTTGGTTTTCAGAGAAGGAAGGGAGGGGATTAGCAAAGGAAACTATCCTGGTGGTATCAGGTTCAGGTTTCTTTTCTAACTGAGAGAGAAATAAAAATAGCTAGATCCAAAGGACAACAATAGAGGCCAAACATCTGTTTCCCCTTTTTTAGTAATCACATCTCACTGACCCATTTGTTCAATGTCCAATATGTTTGAGTTTGACTTCTGAGAAACTGAATTTAACTCTACATGGGCTTTGTAGTATATGTGTGAGTACATGTGTATGGGTGTATGTACACACAACACATAAAAGATTTTCATATGACATTGTTCTTGAGAATGTCCACTCTAGCCATTATAAAATTTCAAGCAAAGAAAAGTATTTTCAAGCATCTAAGAGCATACACATTGCAAACACCATGAAGTAAAAATACTCTCTTCACACTTTCCCACTGGCTGTTTGTCAACTTGTTCCCTTCCCACATTTGTACATGAAGTGTCCCTTCATAGCCAGAAATCCCGTGGTGTTTTTGGCTCTTGTTTGGACAGTAACTTGCTTATTTTCATAGCTAACAGCGCAAGCAAAGAAAAATGTGGTTCACTATCATGTTACATTATGTAAAGAAAACAAGATTGCTAAATGCTGCTGCCCAGTTTAGTAGCCAAGCATTTGTTTAAGCTTTTTCCTTTCAAATCAAACATTCTATCCAACTACATTGACTATTAGAGTTGAGAAAATTAAAGATGTGCTGTGTGTCTGGAGGGAGACTGACCCTTTTGTTTTTATTTTTCTTTAAAGCCTAGTCTTTAAGCAACTTAAGCTCCAAGAAAGCATTTGTAAACCATAATAACAACTGCAAATATTGACTATTGACTTTTCCATTTCCTTTTTCTCCTAAGGGAGAAGGGGAAAGCAATGTGAAATTTTATTTTACCCATTGTGGCACGTATGGGTATAAATTGTAGGCATATGGATATGAATCACAGTGACAATGAAAGACTGAATTACTGAGTAAAATATGTTGTTGGATTCAAAACTATATGTAATCCAAAGTTCAGCATGCCATAAGCAGGTACAAGTCTTATATTTAATTAGTAAAGTGAGATCAACAGGAATCACTATAAAGGAAAGGAGATGGTTTCAGAATGCTGGCTTAGGCTTGTGGCAAAGCTCAGCTGAGGTCAGTGGATCATCACTATTGACCTATTTCCTGTTGATGTCCTCCATGGTGATTTATAAGGATTGTAGATACACTCAATGTACTTAGTAGAACACTCACAAGGCACACTGCAGGTTTCCACCTATTCTAACCAACAAGGTACAAAGATGGGTACAAAAGATAAATCACTTATGTTCTCAGAAACTATGCTATGATTTAATGTGACTGAATATGTTGCCCTGCTCCTTTTGCTTTCTTCCTTATACTTATTCTAATGCTTTAGGTCTATGGAGGATGGTTTAGAAATCAAACACTAGCAATGCCTGTTTTCTCCAGTGGCTTATGCAGCCACCACTAAAATTATGCTTCCCAATTCAGTATTAATAGCTGCTTCCTCTCACTTCTGTACTCTGGATATTTTGCCTTCTTTGTTGTGTTAACAAAAATGTTGGTACCATGTAGATCTTTATTTTGACTAATACTTGTTGCTGTCAGGTGGACTCCAGAAAGGTAGATTAACTTTAGAAATAAAGCATTCTGATTCCTATTTCAGCAGTGAATCATGTGTTAGGGAGTAGAATTTATTAATGATTTTCAGGTCAGCATTGTTATTCTTTTTTCTTCTTCTGTGTAGAGAATTTGGTCTTCATAAGTTGAATCACGGAGTTAGAAAGTTACTTAATCCTATCTTCTAAGAGGGAAATTAGATTAATTAGATTTAGGATTCAATTCCTGATTTTTGCCCTTACTGTGTGGTTTTGGGCAAACAGTTTCTTCATTTAAGGTTACTTATTGCTCTAAAATTCTTAAACTGATGCAAGATAGTTGCTTATTCTATCCTTAAATATTTCCTCCCCATAATGAAATTCTTTATTGTACTACATTCATGATTGAATGGAAACTCCATTAGGACAGGAATTATATTTTCTCCTTTTTATTGTATCCCTACTCTATAGCATAGTTCTTCTACTTAAATGCTTCTTGATCAAATGTTTGTTAATACTTAATGTTGAGAAATATTTCCTAATGTTTAGCAAACCTCAAAAGGATTTAAATTCATTTCCTTTAGCTTTGTTCTTAGATTAAAAGGGGAGAAAGTTAAAAAATTCCCCTAAATATATCATAGAGCAATGGCATTACCATGACTTACTGGGAATCAATCACTTATGGGAAGACTAACTTTGCTTGTGGGAATCAGAATGAGATGGAGTTTTTTTGGGGGGACAATCCTTTGGAAGAAGAAAAAGTTCTTTACCAATGCCAAATTTTGTGACCAATGACAACAGTCATAAACTTTATAAGCCATAAGATAGTCTTTGAATGTAAGAATTGTGCAGTGGATTGTGCATTATTATGTCCTGATGTTTTCAGGTACACATTCTACTACATAGTAGCCACCTTCAGGAGTAGCTCTTCCCACCTACCCCCACTCCAACCCTTAACACAAGAAGTAAGATTATAGTATTATGATGGAGAGACAACATCATTTAATAGCAAGCAAGAATACTGGGTACGGGATAGATTTAACTAGGATTCTATTCCTAGTTCTGCTTAAGTCACTTGGCAAGTCTTTTTACTTTTTTGTACATTAGTTTCTTCATGTACTAGTAATCTCTAAGGTCCTTTATGACCCTAAAGGCTATTGTCCTGGTTAATTCATTTCTATTCACTAAACATTATTAATTATCATTAAAAAATTTTTTTTTGTAATACTAGATTTTATTTGTAAAATATGTCTCTGCTCCAGGCATGAGAGAAGCTCTTTCTCTCCATTTAATACAATTGCAAAGTCCATCAGTTTGAGGTTCTGAGGTTGGTCCTAAGTGTCAGATAATATTTTTAACCTCTTGTTTTTAATTAATTATCATTTTCAAGGCACAGTACTGGTTCTTGCAGGGGTTCTTTAATTGGAATCCTTGATCTTGTTTTGAAAAAAAATTTTGGTAACTATATTTCAATATAATTGGTTTCTTTTTTAATCCTATATATTTTATTTTATAAATTTAAAAACATTAGTCTGTGAAAGGCTTCACCAGATCGTCAGAGAAGTCCATAATGCAAAATGGTTAAAAACGACTGATCTAGGAATATAAAAATGAAGACTCCCCCTTCCCAGAATTTTTAGAGTGTGTGTGTATCTGGTGTGTGTGTGTGTGTGTGTGTGTGTGTATGTGTGTATTTGTGTGTGTAAGTAGAGAAAAAGATACATATATGCCAAAATAGTTTCAATGAATTAAAATGAAGTGGGAGAGAATCCCACTGGGATGGCATGGGAGAGAACAAGCAGAATGGCTTGGAAGATTCAAGGAGAGAGGGATCATGACATATGGAGGGACTTAAGAAAGACTTCATAGATAGGTTCCACCTGGGTTGAGCCTTTAAGGAAGAAAAAGATTTCAACAGAGGGAGATATTTGTTTGGATGGAGATGCAGATAGTTGTTCTAGGCATAGAGAATAATGTATGAAAATGCATAAAGGTGAAATTAGGCAGCTATGATGGAGATTAGTGAAAAAAAAAGTAGAAGCTACTCCATAGGTACTTGATTGATTGGAAAATGTCAAGTGCATTGGTTTTCCTTTAGGTTAACTGATTGTGTTTGCTTAGGTTAATCTTAAAATTTTCTTTTCCTAGCCCAGTAACTGAAATGAAGGTGGAAGAATTGGCCCAAAAAGTACTAAGTGAGATAGACATAGAAGGTAATTGGCCTAAGAATAAAATTTTCTTCATTTTTATATTCCTAGATGAGTCGTTTTTTAACTATTTTGCATTGACTATCCAACATATAGAAGCTATTGTATAGTTATGGGCATAGGAAAAATCGGAGTAGCTAGAGAGATTTTACACAATTTAGAGAAATTTTTGGATTGGATAATATTCTATTAACAAATTAACAAAGCAAAGGATGGAATCTTCAATTTAGGAATAAAATTGGTAATGTTGTCTTTTTTTCTCTCTCTTTTTAAAAGAAGCAATCAAGGCTAAGTGACTTTCCCAGAGTCACACAACTAGTAAATGTTAAATCACATTTGAATTTGGATCTTCCTGATAACAGGACTGGGGCTTTATTTACTGGCCATCTAGCTGATCTTCTGATAACCTTCCTAAAACATTAATTAGAATCCATATTGCTGATTGGAGCTGAGTTCATTTGGAGATTGGCATGTATCTAAACCATACTCTTTTTCATTTTTAAGGTTTTCTTATTTTTTGGTGTGATTAATATCAACAAATGACATTGAATTACATCACCCAGTCTCTGAGTCTCAGTGTCCTCATCTATACAATGAGGGTGGTGAGCTAGAATCAGGGCTTCTTAAATTTTTTCCACTTGTGACTCTTTTTCACCAGAGAAACTTTTATGTGACACCAGGTACATAGACACACAAAATAAGTATATAAATGAAACATTTACTGATAATAAATCACAACTTCACATCACCCACATTCAGTTAGGAGACCCTATATGGGGATGCAAAATATACTTTAAGAAGCTGCAGACTAGATGACTTCTAAAATCTTTTTCAGCTTTAAGTCTCTGTTTCTCTGATTTATATCAGTTTCTGTTGCTTTGTTCAAGATATATTAACTAAGGAGCAGCTATGGGGTGCAGTGGATAGAGCACCAGCCCTGAAGTCAGGAGTTCCTGAGTTCAAATCTGGCCTCAGACACTTAAGGCTTCCTAGCTGTGTGATCCTGGGCAAGTCCCTTAATCCCAACTGCCTCAGGGAAAAAAAAAAAAGATATATTTGCTAAAATGAATGTTATAATCTAGCCTGGATGTGATACAAGTTAACCAATCAATAAACATTAAGTATCTGCGGTGTCCCTGGCATCTTTTAACATGGAATGACATGCTGCTTGGTAGGATCTACATAAATAATTATCTGGGGAGTTTGATCATGCTAAAAACTCTTTTCTTTTGCTTAAAAGTATGATTTACATTATTTCATTCCATTTTTCATTCTTAAAATCTTGACCTTATTGGTAAACGGAAGTACCCAGTTTTCTGCAAGTCTGATTTACACCAAATCAGAAGTGTCAACCATCACAAGCTGTGATATTAATTTAGCCATATCATAATACTAGCAGGCAATTACTTCTTCTTTTGGAAAAAAAAAACACAATTAAAAATCATATCACTACAACATTTTCATGAAAAAACAAAAGGCCACCCTTTTATTTTTCATACTTAAATAATTTAACACTGAATTATTCATACCAATTTTGAAATGCCAACATAATATCCCTCAACTAATTGACCTTGCTGGTAAAGAGCAGCCCCATATCCATTGTAAATAACTCACCGCTGGAAACACAAACATGTTTTTCATTGGGAGGATATTAACATCAAGGCAGGCTTGCTAGCTTTACTACCCTTCCTTGTTAGCTCTACTTAGCTGTCTAGAGTTTGCTTGGGTGGTAATTAATACTCTCAGCTCCTAAATCTGATAAGGTTGCCACCTCCCCTTCTAGCTATATTCTCTGGGCCATTGTTTTTACTTATAGGTAGTAATCCTCTTGTAAGATTTAAGCACTAATCTAGTATTCCCTTTTAGCAACCCCCAGTCCATTTTTGTTTGGATTCTTTTCCCATAATTCTTTACTCCTGTCACAATAAGCTGTAACCTGTGTCTTGCTGAAAAGCTGCTAAAACCAAGAAATAGGAAGAAAGGACTGCTAGCTAGCAATGACACATTCTTGTCCTTTATATTTCCATGAGTTAAGTTTTTCAGCAGGCTTAGGGAACACATTGCTATCTGTACTGAAGGAAGCACCCACACCCCAAAATCACAGATGCTTTGAAGTACAGAAGTATCAATATGTGAACCCCTCAGGCCAGTGATGCTTCAACACCTATTTAATATCAGTTATTTACATTCAATGTTTCCCAGTGCTGGGGCTCTGAAAAATTGAAAATAAATATGATGGACTCATTATAAACATTTCACTTTGTAAGTGAAAGAAAAAATTTTTTTTGGTAATTTAATAATGTTATTTTATTTGAATGAATTAAATGTCAAGTCAAATACTATGTAATTCAGGGTGAAATATGATTACTAATTTTCAAATATGAATTCATGTGCTAAATAAATATTTCTATCTATGATTTTACTTTTAAGCATTTTGGTATTAGTGAGTTGTCTGAATTTATTTTCAAATGTTTTTCTGTAGCCAATGAATAGTCTGAACACCTGAAGAACATTACGCAATGGAAGACATTTCAGAATTTTCATTCTTGGAGTCCAGATGAACATTTTAAAATAAAGAGAACAATCTTATTCTACCCCCCCCCCTCCCCATAGTTTCCTTCCCCCCTCAAGAACTTAAATATCTTTAAATTTAAAATAGAGAGTAATTGCCTGTTCTAAACTGGCCTCACACCTCTTGTGGTAATTTGGCATAATGTCCATCATAACTTATAATTTGACAGTATATTCACACTGTACTTTTTAGAATCAGAAGTGGACAATGGTCTAGTTGGTAGGTATATGTGTTGCTCAGACTGTCTATTGTTGCATTTGCTTTTGACACAGGGTCATTAATGTGATTGAGATAATTTTTCTTTAAGAAAATACAAACAAATAAGAATCTTCCTTTCTGTTTGCCTTTTGCCCTCCTTCCACAAAAAAGAAAAACAAAAGAAAAAGTCCTAAAATACAGATAGACTAATCTACCAACCATTTGAATGTAATATAGGAGCACCTGCATTACTAAATCTTCCCCAGGGAGGCTCATTATTAAGCTTCCAAATATAAGATCTTACTATAAATGTCAGCTAGAAACTTGTACTCTATTCGCAAAATATGCACTAGACTGATTTCTAATCAAAATCAGATTTACAGATTAGGTCACAAAGTAGATTATATTTGTCTGTACAGTTCCATGGGTAGACAGAGTACATAGAACTTTATAGACAGGGTTTATGTAAAATGTTAAAGTAGATTCCTCCATAAGACAATGCTCTCCTTTTTTATTCTCTTTGCATTACTAGAATCTGTGTAAGATAACTGTCTTAAAAAATCAGAGAGAAAATGTTAGAAACAGGTTAAATAGATAGGCTTAATATACCAAAAAGACTCTGACTGGTGTTTTTTCCCCCTTCAGTGATAAAAATAGAATATGCGCATATATTGTGAAATGAAGAGATATAAATATAAATGCAAGCAAAGGGAGGGTAACCTGAATTAATAAGGACTAGTATTGATCTTACTTAAATTTATCTGCTGTAAATTTATTGTTCACTAGAGCCATATGCTCAAATGTACTTTTTAGCCTCAAACTGTCCAAATAATAAGGAACTGAGATCACTTTGTGATGGGCACATACTTATTTTAAAGAAACACCACAATCCATGGGCTTTTGGAGAAAACAAGCATCCTGTTGTTCTGCAGACAAAAGTGCAGAAAACCTGAGATATATTTCTATTACATTTGTTTTTGCAAAATTCTTAAACTGTTCATCTTTTTATGTATAATATTTTTGGAAGGATAACTGAAATAAAACAATTTAGAAAAGCATACAAAACTGTAATTGGTATCTGGATCTTTTAAGTACACGATGCTGGAAGAGACAGGGCATTTTCTGTCTGAATTTGAGGAAAAATTGGAAGAGGCAAAAACCTAAGATGGAAGAATTGTGAGGCTTTTCTCAAAATGTTGATATTTCATAGAAACCTTAATAAAAATATCCCTGGATCTTGAACAAGGTTTAGGTTTCTTTATCTGTAAAATGAGGCTGGGAAAGTCAAATTTGCAAATGTGGTCACTGAACTTTGTTTTGAATAAACTAGGTCTTTTTATAGGACTTATTTTACTGTAGAAGTTTAGGTAATGTCCTCAAAGTAAGCATTACTGCAATAACTTACTGAAGTTGTAAAGAACAATGGAAACTAGAGTATAACATAATTGCAATGATAAATTTTGTTTGGCACTCCCTCTATTATATGGTAAAATGCTGTTTTTAATGGAATTTCTTTGCAACAAGGTCATTATGTAGAAATGGATTTTTCTTTGGACAAAGGAAAATTGATAATTTACTTTAAGTATTTGATTGAAAAATGTTATTTTATTTGAACAATGGGAGATAAATCACATCAATATATTTTGTTTTCCTATCTATTAATGAATTAGGTTCCAAAAACAAAACAAAACAACCCAGGGACAATTGCATGTAAGAGACAAAAGTATAATGTAGCCTTTTTAAAAATAGTAGTCATCCAGTTTCATTTTGTATCATTCATATTTTGTTTGATGCAAAAATAAGATTTTATTGCATTTTTATAGGGTTTGATTATACCAGTCTTAAGTGCTCAGAAACAACATAACATTTTAACAGAGAAATAAGGAAGAAATTCTTCTTCTTCTTCTTTTTTTTAACTAAAGTAGTGACCTCATTTTAGAAGGACATTTAGAAGGAAATTGACAAGATGGAACACATCCAGAGAAGAGTTACAAGGGGCTAAAGGGACTGAAAATTATACATGAAGATCCGTTGAAAGAACTGGATCTGTTCAGCCTGGAGAATGGAGGACTTGAGATAGTGGTAGGATAGGTAGGGTGGAGATGGGTGGGTGGAGAAGGGACCATAATAACTGTTTTCAAGCATTTGAGAGGATATTATGTTAAAAAGGGAGTAGGGTTGGGTTTTTTGGCCCCAAAAAGAACAATGGGTGGAAGTTGGAGAGAAACAAATTTTGGCTTAATATAAAAAAAGTCTCTAAAAATTATAGCTATCCAAAAGGGGAATGAACTGCTGAAGGAAGTATTGAGTTTTCCATCACAACAAGGACTGGATAAATACTTGTCAGGGATATTTCAGAGGGGATTTCTATTTAGGTATGAGTTGGGTTTGATGACTTCTCAGGTCTATATTGACTGAAATTCTATGATTTTAAGTTGTATATGACTGATTGGAAGCCCATGCAATTATTAAACCTTTTAAAAAACATTTTGCTCTGTAGTCATGTACTTGAGTAATTTCACTACCTAAATTCCAAAAATAAAAAGTCTATTTCTGATTCTTATGGTCTGAACATGAGGTACTATCTTTACTCAAATTATGGAGAGCCGGGTTAGTGGTATCCTCCTGTAATCCTCCCTTCTGGAGGGGCAGAGGCTAGTGAATTTCTTGAGCTCTGGAATCCTGAGGTACAGTAGGACTAAACTGATTAGTTGTTCATGCTAAGACACCCACCAATATGCTAAACTCCCAGACAGATGGGCAACTAGCTGCCTAAGAAAGGGCAAACCAAAAGGTCAGAAACAGAACAAATTCAAAGTGATGGATCAATTAATAATGGGATTGAATGGCTGCTATAATTCTAGTTGGATCAAAATAGGGAGGCTTCCCTTTCAAACACAATAAAACAACAACAAGACGTGAAAGTCATGTAGATAATAAATGGTATTTTGATTCCTTAGTGATTTCAGTCCTATTTTATTTAGGTTATTCAAAAGAAAATAACTTGTGTTGATCTGAATATCAGTTGCTAGTCAGTGCTTGTAGCTGAGAATCAGACTAAGTTAGTTGAAATTAAGCACTAACTGTCTTGTGCTGTTTGAAAATTTAAATTTCCAGTGTGGTATTGTTTTCAGGTAGAACCAGGGGTGCTGGAGCCATCTTTTACCTTCTCAAAAGTACATTGTGAAATTTGCAATGAGCGTTTACATCTCAGAAATCATGTATATAGTTTTGTTGCAAATCGGGTTTTGATTGATTATTTTATTGACTGTTTAGACATAAGAAATTGCTAAAGGTGGCTTGTGGCACATGGATGGAGATCAAGGCCTGGAGTCAGGAAAATCTGAATTTGAGTTCAAATTCAGCTTTAGACACTTACTATCTGGGCAAGCTACTTTTTAATCTCAGTTTTCTCATCTGTACAATGAGCTGGAGAAGGAAATGGTAAAACACTTAGCATCTTTGCCAAGAAAACTCCAAATAGAATCATGAAGAATCAGACACGAAACAACTAGACAACAAAGAAATTGCTAACAATGTAAATTAAATTTTAGTGTTCGTGCCTACATTTCTTCCTCACCCACACAAGTTATTAAATGTTTACTAGTTCAGCTCTGTATTGCTCTTTAAGTACTGCTTAAACTTTTCGAGAAGCAATAAAATTTCAAAAAGCAATGAAGTCATCATTAGATTTAAGGCTAAAATATTAATAATTTGCATTTACAATATTGTTTTAATGTTTACAAAGTGTTTTATATCCATTATCTCATTTGAACCTCATAATACTCCTGGTAGAACACAAATTTATTGAGGGTAGTGAAGGCCAAAGAAATAAGATAAAGTTGAAGGAAATGCAGAAGTAGAAAAAGGCTCCTTCTTGTAGTCTTTAGACTACATTAGACAAGATTTTTAACTGAAAAATGGGCAGAGAGATTGTACTTTGTAATCAGCATAAACAATAAGAGTTGCTCATTCTTCTTTGATCTGCTCCACAGTTCTCCCCTCCTGTTTCCTTAGAATTCTGACAAGGTACAGATCCTGCATGGTGTGATGAAAGAGGCACTTTAGGATCACTAAGAGTGGGAGTTTGATCCTGCCTCTACTCCTCACTCTCAGTGTGATTTTGGGCAATGTATTCAAGATCACCGAGTCTCTGTTTTCTTCTTTATAAAACAAGGGAATTAAAAAAAATGATGTCTACGATACCTCCCAACACAAAACAAGGAGAGATGAATGGGTGAATTTTTAGGATTACAAGGCAGAGACTAATAATAGTTTAATCATGGAAAATCACTTTGATTCTCAGTGGAAGAAAAACTGAAAAGCAAGGAAACCTGGGTTTAATCCTGTCATTAGCTAGCTGTTTGATTTTGGGCAAATCACCTAAATTCTGTGCAGATTAGGAAACTGAAATCCAAAATGAATGTATCAAATGAAAGCACCTATGTAAAGTGCTTTGTAAACCTTAAAATACTATAGAAATGTGAGTAATAACATCATCTACATCATTATCAATGCAAACAATAATTGAAATAGATGGCATCCATCCATGTATCCTTCCATTCTTATCCTTCCATTATCCTTATCTTATCCTTCCATTCTTAGAACTTTGTTCATTTCTGATTTTAATTACTTGAAAAAAGAGAAGCTGTTTACAAGCATGATCTGAAAGTCTATGAGCAATGATTTCTGTGCTTGGTCTATGCTATATGTATATCTTTACTTCTGTTAGGACACCTCAGAGTACCGTACTATATTACTCATCCTTTAGTCTCATTAACTTCATACCTCTCTCATGGAAGCTGCTGTCAATAAAATGTGCCTGTGAAGTGACTCCCAATGTACTCTAACATGAACAGAACATCTCACTTGTGACATACATCCTGACCCATTAAAGGTGACAACAAACTACAAATCCTACCATAGAATACATTGCAAGGTTGACCACTCACAGTAAAGGGACTTTCCTGGTGGCTCAGGAAACAATATGAAAGACTAAGAGCTAAAAGAGGTGACATGTTTTCTAATGACTTTGTTGGTACAAATTAAGCTCATAGAGGTCAGCTTTTCTATATTATCTAGCAAAATTCTTGACCAGAGGAAGAACTTCATGTATACTTACGAGGTTTATATGACACAGGCCATGCTACAGGGTAACTGAAAAATGCTACAAATTTCTTGCATTTCGTTATGACATTTTTCAGTGGGTGCATTTCTGGATACCTGGGATATGTCTAGTAATAATACTTTGTATTTGCATACTGTTCTGTGACTATGAAGTACTTTGCATATACACATTCTATAAAATATAGTATATACCATATTTAACATACATATTATAAATATAATTATGTATTTAATATATATTATAGTAATAAGCAACATATTGGGAAATCAGAGTGTGTGTCTATGCATGTATGTATATACAAGCTCTGAGCATATATGTATATGCAGGCTAAAAATCTCTCTGAATTACATGTATAATTTATATATTCAGTTTGGCTTACCACCAACCTTTGATCCATCATGTTCTGGTAGAAAGTCTAAAGAACAAAATTTGAATTCATGCTTTACTTGTTAGTTGTGGGATCTTGGTATGTATTTGTGTGTCTATGTACATTTTATGTACATGTATATGTTTATTTGTCTATTATAGATAATATATCTCTCCGATATATACATACCCAAATGTGTGTATATATGCATGCATGTATATATGCATATATTTATATATATTATATATATTAAATATCTTACACACACACACACACACACACACACACACATATATATATATATATATAGTGTGCAGTACCTTAGGAGGACTAGCAGCTCTAGTGTGAGGGTATGCTAGGCTCTTTTCAGGGCTGCCTAGCCACTTTTGGTGTCTACCTGAACTCAACCCTCACCTTGAGTTCAAGAAACTGTAGCATGAGCAGTGGCTACACCCCAGTAAAACTATATCAGCAGGCAGATTCAACCAGGATGAGGGTAGCTACCCCAGGCATGTGAAGATTTCCCTGACAGAATGGGTTAATGAGAATAATTTGTTTTAACAGCCATGAAGATGGTCTGAAGCACTTGGAGTGCTTAGATCTTGGTCAGACATCAAAGATATCAAGGTCATGCACTATATCCTACGCTACCATCAGTCATCCTGATTTTTGTCTTACCACTGTACTTCAGTGATTCTGAAAGAAAATGAAACTGCAGCTCTCTCTCATTTAAATCCAATTCATATACGAGTCAATACATCACTCCCTGATGTCAATGGTCCTCTTTGAAAACAAAGGACAAAACAACTCATATATCTTTATCTATCTATCTATCTATCCATCTATACATGTATGTGTGTGTATGTATACAGATATATATACATGCTTTGCTTTCCCAGCATGCTACTTATCATTTTCCCCTTTTAGCAGTTGTGTAAACTGAGGTCAGAGAAGCTAAGTGTTTTACACAAAATCTCACTGCTAACAAATACAGCCAAGACTAAAATTGTTTTTTAGATTCTTTCCACCAGAACATGATGTAGAAGAGGATGGTGGTAAACCAAACTAAATATATAAGTTACACATGTAATTCTGAGAGATTTTGATGCTGCATATAGTGAAAAGCATGTGCTGGCACATTAACCTTTTGTCTATTTAAATACTGCAGTTGGGTGAATTTCTTTGTTCTTTTAATAGTACTACTCTGAGTCATTTGCAGTACATATGTGACCCATGGAATTAAAAAAAGATTCAGTTAAGATCTTGAATAGCTGGACAATTGACAGGTCATGTTAAAAAAAAACAAAACAAAGAATGAGGAGACACAGTTGAATATGTGTACATATTTGCCAGAGGTATGGTCAGAAGAGCATCACCTGGTTCTTTTGTTAGATGTACACAACCAAGTTGTGAATGATATTTGTTATATTATCTTCTTAAAAAGCAGTAGATCTTTGTGCCGAGGGTCTCTTTATTCTTGAAACAATAGTCAGAACAGAATGCTAATAATAATCCAAGTACTATATATTTAAATTATAGTATGTAACTATAAGCTTAATTATAGTACCATAAGAGAGAATTATGGTCTGTTATATTTAATATGAAAAATTAAATCATTTTTTGAGTGAATTCTTGGTATATATAAATAAAGCAATTACTTTAAACAAGATTCTTATAATTGGGGTCTTTAAGGGCCTTCACTCAGAGTTATGGAAGACCTTCCTTATTTAGGGGTTCATAGGAAATCATAAATCAGTTTCATTTATAATGAATGATCCCAGATTCCTTTATTTCATCTCTAGGTGAAAACAGAATATCTTTGACTCAAAACCCATGAATAAGAACATAAAACAGAAAGTAAATGGCCTGATTTTTTTTTTTTTTCTAAATTAAAGTGGGAATATAAAAATTTTTTTTCTTGTCCAGAAGGGGGAACTCTCTGCCTGCATGCAGTAGGGCTGAGCAGACAGTCTAGGATCTTATATCTACTGCTTGGAAATTGTCTGACAAGAAAATATCAACACAAACCATGCGATTTGCTACTGGAGCACGCTGGACCTCATCTGCTTAAAAAGATGCACAGATATAGTCATCACAGTTCATAATTTAATAAACTGCTAAAAACCCCCCACACATTTTCATTTTAGCGACTTTGGTCTCACAACTAAATTCACATTGCTACAAAGACATTTGAATTTTGCACTAATATGTCATGAGCACTGCACCCATTGCAAATTAATGAGTCTCTGAATAGCACTGTGCATTTGTCATTTGAATTTATGCTAATGCAATGAGGTCTCCTGGTGATGTTGACGGTCCATAGCAGCTGCTCGAACCACAGCATTTCTCCCCTCTCCCCTCCCTTTTTATTATTACCTCTTTCCTTGAATTTTCTGGCCTGTCACTTAGGCTGCAATCCTGCAGCTGGTTATTGATAGGGCTGCTAATTATCTTTGACTTTACACTACAGGCCTGACCCCCAACACTGAGCAGAAGCAATGGATCAGTGTTGAGAGAATTATGTACATCACACAGTGACAACCTCAGACCGGGGGGTCAGGAGCAGTTCATTGAGAACCAATGGTATTTACAAATGAGGTTGGCATGGTAACAGGTAACATTTTTTTCCCCCTAAGCACATCATACTAATGTAATTTATATCAATAAGTTGGTCTAAGACTTGTGTGAAGTGTTCATTGTGACTGTAGTCTTGTCCACACACTCTGAGTGTGTAGTAAAAAATAACAACAACAACAAAACAAAACCTGACAACAACAACAAAAAAGAAAACCATGGAATATGGACAGCTTTTCCCCTTCTACACATAGAACAAGTCTAAAAAAAAAGGTGGTTGTTAGCTAAAATTGCTGGGCTCCCAGGGCTTTCAAGGGCATCCCTTCATCACCAGTGCCTGGGGGTAGTAGCTGGTAATAAGAGTGATGACATAACCCAGTCTGGTTAAGGGATGGTTAGGAGCACAAAGGAATGAGAAAGGAAGGTTAGTGACAAAGGTCTCTAAGTATGTGATTACTCAAAAACATATCTTTTTCTTTTGTAAATCTAGGGTTTTCCCAGGCCAACCCTTCCCCCTTAAACTGTCTCCATTGTAATGGATGAAAAATATAGGAAATCCCTTCCCACTCAATTCATTCAGGTAGTAATGTTTCTGTCCTCTGTTGCAGAGATACCTTCTATGAAGCCTTCCTTGTTTATCTAAGCCCCTAGTGCTTCTGCCCTCCCTCAACTTAATTATCCTGCATTTATTTTGTATGTACCTATATCTATACATCTCATCTCCCTTTCTGTAATGTACACTCCTTAAAGGCAGGGACTTTTCCACTTTTATCTTTGCATCCCTTGCAGGTGGAGCACCCTGTACAGAATAAATTCTTATTGATTGATGAAACATTTTAAAATGACTTTAAAAAGTTAAGAAGATTTTTGAACTAGACAAAAGAAAACGGCTCTGTTAAAAAGATTCACTTTGTGAAAGAGCTTTCCTAATTTTACAGTCTTTTCTTTTTCTTGGAACAAGGGGAAAAGGGATAATTTTTTTTTTCTTCTCAATTTTACTCAGAAATTTTGGATAAATAGTTCTTTCTTGTTGACTAGATTATAGCTTTGTTTGTCCTCATTTTCTGGAATGTAAATGAGACTGTGAGTGGTAAGGGAGAAGGATCTTGTTTTACTCCAAAAAAGAATCAAGGTAGAAAAATCTATGTGCATAATTATTCATTAAATATTCTCAGGATAGAAGGGAAAGTGAATTGTTAATTTCAAATTGTTCTCTAAAGCTAGTAGCTTCCTGAAAAAACAATGGAGAATATAAAAGAAAATGATTTTTATTTTGTCTGGGCAGCCCGGTAGCTTCTGGGAGAACTGGTCTCAAGGGACATTCTGGATCTGGGTACCCACTGGCCCCAGTGGAAGAGTAAAAGGGTCACTTTAGAGAAAGGGCCTTGACTGTGAGGGCAGTCAAAAAGCTTCTTTAATCCAGCTCTGCAGTTTTCCATCAAGGAGGGGAGACATTTTCACTATTCTTGGAAAAACTTTGAAATGTAAACTGTTTCGATTGATGGCTCCTTCTGGTCCTGGCAAGTCTTTTTGGTAGCTGGTGCTCTTTCTGCAATACTTGTTAAAAACGTCTCTGTAGCAAAGATGTTGTTTTTTATGTGATTTTTTTTTTTTTAAAGTCAGTGCATGTGTGAGTAGAGACAGGCGTTCGCTCATCTTGCACGTAGCAGACTGGCAGGTGAACACCTAGTCTCCTTGCCCTTATTCATTTGTTATACTTTATAAGATTAGTCTCTCTGAAAGCTTTTTTCCGTCTAAACCTTCAATCCTCTTTGAATTCAGCCACTCCCACAGTAATGACTTCTCTGAGCTTTTGCAATGGCAGTGTCCCCCAAATCCCTCTCTTACTCTTGGGATGTCAAGGTCAATCCATGTGATGCCTGTTGTCTCAGGTAACCCACCTCCAAGTCTAAGGATATCAGAAATGTCTGGGGGGAAATGAATATAGCTTAAAGAACTAGGACACAAATCTAAGAAGTAAAACTTTACAACTTCCCTACAGCCATTAGAGAAAAGATTCAGAACCAACTCTGACAAAAAGACCTTTTCATTCTCATGATTACAATTTTATTTAAAGTCAATCAGCTATTAAGTGACTTCATTTGCTTCCACATTTTAATTTTCATAACTCTGGATCTTTGTAGAGGAAACTTGTAATCACGTAGGTAATTTGGGCTGAGGAAATAAATAATTTCAGCCTGAGTAATTCAATTTGAGAAATCCATGTTTGGGCTTGAATTATGTGGATTAAATATATTGATCAAATAAATTGTAATTGCTAAATCATCTCCCTCCCTTTCCCATTGTATTATAGGGACTCCATACTTTTATTTGTTGGGATTTGTCTCTTTTGTTTATTTTTATTCTGTCACATTATCTTTTCCTATTTTGATAGCCACTGACTGATTAAATTCATGTCCAGTTAAACCATCAAAAGAGGGAGACCCCAGCAGCACCTTGCTGGGTGAAATTAACTCTTAATATTTAAGATTTTCTGGCTAGGAAGTATCAAACTATCAAATTGACTCCAAACAGTCCAGTTTAAAGTTTGTTAATTGAAAATTAATTGATTTTTGATATCATCAAGTCTGCCAGATCAAGTTTTGTTGAAGTGTTTGAGCTTGAAAGCAAAAATCCTTTCAAACCATGGTACTCTTTGGCAAAGTGTCCTGGAAAATGTTTACATTGAGTTTCTACTTTTTTTTTTTTAAACAAGTTCCAACTAAAATTGCTGGTGTATTTTTCTGCTCTGTTAGTATTTCAGGTGAATAAAATTCATCGTACATAACAAAGAAAAAACAACCAGATCCCTAAAAATGAATTACACAGAATTTCCCAACATCTTGATTAATTTTAATCTTCCAGTATCAATATGCCACTTCAAATTTTTTTGTTACTGCATTTTTATATTTAGGTGTGGCTTGATATTGAAACTCCTTTTGTTAGGAAGTGTCCTACAGCTTAAAACTTAAGCAAGATTATTATATCTTCATGCTGATATCTCATATTATGGGAGGAAAATGTCAATTAGAAACCTGTGTTATGGATGGTTAAAGTTTTAACTTGTTGCTGGATGTCCTCCCTCTCCAGCCCCACCCCCTCTTTATTCACTTGGATCATCTTCTTTGAAGCCCTTTCTGTTAGGACCACTAGGGGGCAGTCTGAACTGTCTAGGGACCACAGAATCCTAGTTTTAGAGCTGAAGGGAATTTTAGAGATTACCCTATTTTGAACCCTCACTTTTACAGATGAGGAACCTAAAGTCTTGAGAATGAATTGCCCCAAATCCTGTAGAAATTAAGCAAAATGCCTACCTTATCTTAAAGTTCCCCTCATTGCCCCTAGTTATGTTTTTCAGCAACCCACTTATTTTCTAAGTTGCTATCTCTTTCTTCTCCTTTTATCAACTACTTCTGAGAGACCCTGAGATATATGCTTGGACACTCAATATATTTTACATTGGCATCCTAGACCTATATCTTCTACTTCATTATTTACTCATATAAGTAAGATTTATTGGGACTTTCTTTTTTAAAAGAGAAAGATGTGGGGAAAAAATAGTAATTTTGTTTTATGTATGATCTTGTTCCATTATTCAAGGCTGTATGTTAAGATAAAGAGCCATTCCCTGTTCAGTATTTCTTACCAGATTCACTGTATCTCATCTCTTTCTTAATTTCTCCTTTTCTGACAATTTCACATAACTATCCTTTGCCCCATTGTGAAATTAAAACAAACAATTAAACAAATTCCTGAAATCCTAGGACATATCAAAAGAACACATTCTGAATATGGAGAAGGCATGGGGACTGGAAATGTTTTAGGTTGTTACATGAGATGCATTTTTAAACGAGAAATTGCTACATAAGAAAACATAGTTTCTTTGAAGAGGCTTCAGAAAGTTCCACAAATCATATATGAAAAAGC
Source organism: Sarcophilus harrisii (assembly GCF_902635505.1). Taxonomy (NCBI): domain Eukaryota; kingdom Metazoa; phylum Chordata; class Mammalia; order Dasyuromorphia; family Dasyuridae; genus Sarcophilus; species Sarcophilus harrisii. Next base: position 184,034,086 of record NC_045426.1, on the reverse strand, counting down.
AAAACATGCAAAACTCAATAATAGTATATGAATACTACCAAAGTAAATTATTGGTGTCATGGGGTCTCCCACCAAAGTAGAATTTTGATTCTAAGTACCAGCAGTTTCTCATTTTGCAGAATTGGTTTGGATATGAGTAGGGCACCTGAGTATATTGGGAAAAAAACTTGCTGGAACTCAAGTGGGTGCCCACTGACTGCAGAATGATTAAACAAACTGTGCCATAGTTAATTACAGACTATTATTGTCTATTACAAAAGAAACTAATATATAGAATTCAGGAAATATGGCAAGACTGGTATAAATAGATTTGTTATGTGAACAGAAACAGGTCAATATAGCTGACTAATAATATAAATGAAAGGAATACTAAAAGAAGCCTGAATTGTAAAGACTAGACTAGTCTTGGTCCTAAAAAAGCATTTAATGGGGTAAACCTTCTTCTTTTCCATAGAGAAGTGAGGGACTATTTAGACAGAATATTGCACTTGCTGTCAGACATAATCAATGTGTTGGTTATTTTTGTTTAACCTTTTTTTTTATCACAAGGGAGTGGTCAATAATGAGGATAGTAGGTTAGAAACAACTATGATATAAAAACAAAAAGAATCAATAACAGGTTTTTTTTTTTGAAGATATTATCTGTCATATAAAAGTACAAAGATGAAAATGTACCTGATCCTGATGATTTCTTAACCTCAAGTCTAAGTCAAGGGTTCAATATACTGAAAGATGCAAGGACCATCACAGGATATTCTGTGTGTCCCCGAAAATACTTCTCTCATGCTGTGTTTATAGTAGACACTTAATAAATGCTCATCATGTGGGTATTTTGCTAAAATGTACTGTCTTGATGGAAATGAATAATTACAAAACAAATAAATCATCAATACCTTTTGGGAGGAGTACAACTTTTTTGAATCTTTCACAGAAGGCTTCAGAAAAACATGGGAATCATCTAGTATTATGAAACACTTGCCAAAAGAACACATTCTTTATCTCTTTCTTGCTTTTGCAGCCTTCCCCCCTCCCCCATTCCCTTCAACTTATAGCAACTGAATAAAAACTTTTGTAAATTGAAAAGAATGATGAAATTGTTAACTTGATCCTTCTCATGTTGGGAATATGGACTTGCAACATAGCTGAGAAGTTAATGAATTCAATACATTGTCCAATATCTGATTTTAAATATGGGAGAATTTATGTTTCATTTTTAGAGTACAGAGCTTGTCTGTGACAACGTTTGGTATGGAAATAGGGAATTGACCTCCTGCTCACCTCCATACCTTACAGTCTGAATTTCTGTCTTTTTCTGTTTCCTACCAGAATTTGGGCTCCTATCCCTGAATCTCTGGAATCTGTTAAATGAACTTTCATCTTATCTTCTTCGAAACCAGGACATCATGCCACTTTTTTTTTTTAACCATCTTTAAATCAAGCCTTTTTCTTTCTAAATATAATTCCATTTCTCCTATTGAAATGTAAGCTTCTCGAGGGGAGGAATTATCTCACTTTTATAGTTAATATAGTGCTTGTCATGGAGTACTTACTAAATATTTTTTCATTCATAATTGGACTATAGGTCATACTGGTAAGTCATCATAAATTAACGAGGAGAGAATAATTTCTACTATTGGTAGAACTGATGACTGTCCAGGAAGTTTAGAATGTAGTATGGTATAGAAGAAAGAGACCCAGATTTAATATTTTGGGCTTGGAGTTTGAACCACGACTCTTGCTATTTACTACTTGTGAAAATTTAGAAGTCAAACAATCTCTCTTAGCCTTAGTTTCCTCATATTTATAATGAAGGGTTACACTCGATAAAACCCAAGATCTTTTCCTTCTTTAGATCTGTGATCCTTCAAGATCATTAGGAAAGCTACCTATGACCACACCCCAATCCCAGTGCTTGAATGTTGACAATAGCCAGAAAGAAAGGCAATGTGAAATGGAAAGAATATTAGACTTTGGGTCAGGAGGCCTGAATTTGAATCCCAGGCTGCATTCTTACATGGAATTAGTATATTACTGAACCTCTCTGACCCACAGTATTCCTCTCTTGAAGGAATTAGGGTTATTTAGATTAAGATAGCATTATACAGTGAACCACACAGGGTTATTGTGGGACACTGTGGTTTAATAGAGATTGAGTTGACCTGATTTAAAATATTGGCACTGTTACTCCCTTTGTGACTTTAGGCAAATCTCTAATTCTCTGGGTCTCACTTGCTGAATTTCTAAAATGAGGGTATTTGATTAGATGCCCTTTAAATTCCCTTTTAGCTCCCTAATTGTGATCCTATGAGGCAAGTCTCTGTAAATCTTAGACCATAGGAGTATTTGTTATTCATTCCTTTGTGTTATAAATTCTCTTTCCAGGTGGCTTTGTTCAGACTGTACGGTAATACATATGTTGCTCTAACACTTTTAGTCTCAGTGACTGAGAACTTTTTTGGGCATGTGAAAACTCTGGGGTGCCTGGCATATGAAGGGAGGTTTCTGAATGGACCCAAACTGGCCAAAAATGGCGGGGGGGGAAGATATGAATATGGAAGATATAATTTGTCTGGGTTACAATTTTACTGGGAGAAGTCTTGGGAAACAAGGTTAGTCCTTCCTATCTCCATCCCCGACATGAGGAAGAGAGCAACTCTGTTCTGAAACACAGAGAACAGCCCCAAATTGGTAGCCCTAAAAAGCAGAGTGGCCTATGAATATTAGAGATTAACCAGCAATCTCTAGTCAGTAACAAGAGGCAGCTAGATGGCACAATGGATAGAGGAAGGAATGAGTTCAAATCTAGTCTCAGACACTAACTAGCTGCATGCCTCTGGGTAAATTACTCAATTGTCTATCTCAGTTTCCCTAAATATAAATTGGGTGTGAAAATTTCGACTCTGCAGAGTTGTTATAAGGAGCAAACGAGATTTTTCTAAGATATTTAGCACAGTGCCTGACATTAGTTGCTTAATAAATGTGATTTCTTTTCTTCCAATACCAATTCTCTTACTTTATTCTGAGTTCTTGTTTAGACTTGGATAGGAGAATCAGAAGGGATCAGGGCATTCCTATGCTGGATACTCTACTGGGTGCTCTACTTCATGGAAAGCAAATGGAATGAATGCTCTATTCTCTAGGAGCATATGAAAGACACAATATGACCTGAAATATTCATTCAAAAACCTACCTCCAGTTGACAGTGATGAAGTTTTGACACTTGCTTCTGATTCATTTTCCTTAGTCCTGTTATTTGGTCTATGAACATTAATTAAGTGCACATTGAATAACACTTGAACTAAGTGTTATGAAAAAAATAAACAGACCCTGTCTTCATAGTTTGCATTCTATGGGGAAAGGAGACAGAAACAATATGTACAAATTGTTTATGTTGTTGTTTGTCAGTCTTTTAATCATATTCTATTCTTCTTATTGCCATAGATCATAGCATTTGGGTGGACCTTTTTATCCTTCACTGCCCTTCAAAGTGTATTCAAGTTCATGTTCATTGTTCCATGACACTATATTTCCATCTCAACTTCTACCATCACTTTTTCCTTTTGTCTTTAATCTTTCCCAGAATCAGGTTGTTTTCCAAAGAATACCTTTTTGTCATTATGTGGCCAAAGTATTTAAGCTTCAGCTTCCCCTTTGACATTCCAGTGAATAGCCTGAATTAATTTCTTTAAGTATTGACTGATTTGATCTCCTTGCTGTTCATAAACATATGATAAAAATACAATGCAATTGGTGGGGCGCATTAGCATAGGAACATTTCAATGTGGTGAAGCCTTATCTCTTCATATTAGTTTTTAAATGCATAAAATAGAGTACATAGTATTACTAAAAACTAATTATATTAAAATTCTATTATAAAAATATTTTTAAAAAAGCAACTCTAGCTGTTGCTAGGGGAAACAAGAAAGGTCTCATAGAAAAGGTAGCTTTTGAATTAAGTCTTGAGGTTACTTGGGATTCTGAGAAATAAGAGTGAGGAGGGAAAGCTTTCTAGTCCTGAAGAAAACTGTCAGGCATGATTTATATGGAATATAAGTAGGAAACATCCTAGATGTTATAATGACCAACTGTTTGCACACTGTCAGAAAAAGATAGTAGGCCTTTTAGTCTACACATTAAAGTTTCTGTTCACACTTAAGGCATTTCTGAGTAAGACGCTAATGGAACAAATATTTATGAATGGCACAAAAGAGATTTCTTCTCAGGAGTTGCTTTTTGAGATGCCCAGTGTTGGCTAATGTTTCTACTACATGAGAAGTTGCACAGAATGCATTCCCAATTAGACTCTTCCTATGTATAGTTTGCTATTTATTTTTCCCATATGAATACAACTGCTCTGTGTAGGTTTGAAGGCTGTCTCTCCTTTTTTTAACTCCATATGTGAAATGAATGTTTATTAACATATTGAATTGGATAAGATTGTAGTTCATTGGGAGAAAATAGATTTTTCAAAATGAATATATTTGAAACCAAGTGTTTTTCATCTAGAAAAGCATTCAGAGACATCCTATACTGTCAGTCCTTGGTAAGGTACATTAATGGCAAGGAGAGGAGGGAATCAGGGATATGAATAATCGGGAAATTGTTTCTATCTGGATATGGAATGTATTTTGGCCCTTGCATTTAGATGTGGATTTGCAAATATTTGGGAATTCATTACACTTCAAACAAAAATAATGATGCCATAAGAGGAACCAGAGTCATTGCCTTCTTTCCTTAATTTCCTTCTCCTTATGCTTGGATATCTCTTGCCCTTCCTACTACTGCTAGAAAAGGCATAGTTTCTCATGTTGGTGCAAAGCACTGGGATAAACCACATTTTTGTATTGTGGACTCATATTTATAGGATCAGTACAGGTAATTAAGCATTCTGGCTTAATTCAAGAGCCTCTTCATGATCTTTAGGTTGTTTGAGATTAGTAAAGATCAATAAGACACAATGAATGGTTTCAATTAGACCTTTGTTAACTCTTTGTTAATTTTGATGATAAAAACTCCAAAAAATTCAGGTACTTGTTGCAGATAGTGCATTAGCTCATGTACTCACATTTAGAAAATGAATTATGTTCTGAAGTTTCATTGGTAAATTTGATTGTTCAAAGCTTTCCCCATAGAAGCAATGTTATCATGGTGATTAGCTCTTAGGCCAACCCACAAAAGCTAATTCTACTCAAAATTTACTTGAAATACAGCATTGTATTAACTACCCATGCAATGATGAATCTATTCCTTCCAGGCTTTTGTGGGATGCTAAGATCATAGCTTTTCCCTTTGGAGTGGTAAGGATTTGTCTTGTTCTCCCTCCCTAGTTTTTATAGATCAGGAGTAGAAAATCCCTACCCCAAGTCCTTGGTGGCAGTTTAGAGAACAGCTGAGAAGCTGAAGGGTGAACAAGGGGGAAAAAGTTGGGGAATCTGCCTTTTAGCTATCTAAACCCATGGAGACATTCTTTGGTTCTAGCAGTCTGCACAGTCACCCACTTTCTTTTTTTCTTTGGCCATTCTTCTCTTTCCATGGCTATCACCTGTTGCTTCTGTTCTTTTCCAGATAACATACATATTCACTGTACTCTCCACCCTCCCCTCCTCTCTTCTCCCCTTCTTTCCCCTCTTCTCATTTCCCTTCCCTTTCCCTCTCCTCTCATCCTCTCCCCTCTTCTGTCTGTCTCTCTGTCTTTCTATCTACCTCTCCCCCATTTTTCACCTTTTTGGAAAATCAAAGCTGGATCTAAGTATTGATGATTTTGTTCTACAAGGAACCTGTCTACCTTTCCCAGGAAAAACACACTCAAACATTTTATCACAGGAACTACATATGATGGCAGAGTTGAAAATTTGGGGATTAAGAACAGACTAAATCTCAGAATGGGAGATGAAGAGATGAGATGTTAAGGATCATGCCTAAGTGAAGGGGCAGGTCAATTCTCCAAGAGCCTCCACAGCTGTGAATCATAACACTTGAAGGAGTTGCAAAGCAGCTTTTACTAACAGAGATGTTCCTTGTGGATTGGGAATGAAATAAATTGGAGGCAAGAGAGAAGAGGAGAGAGGTCAAAGAACCCAACTGTCTCTCAGTTTCCTCGTATCATCAATCATCCTCTCACATGAAAAGATCCATTCTATAGGTTTGAGCTAGACCTCCAGCAGCCACTGGTAGATGACTCCCATATCAAAACAATGAGAGAAAGTTGAAAATGAGTATTAGGAATGCAACCAAGATCATTACTGAGTCTGGATAAGCCATTGGCAGTGGTGGGTATTTAAGTGAGGCATAAAAATGATATTGTCTCTCTTTCTTTTCCCTTGCCAATCAACAAGCAATGATTAAGTATCTACTGTATTCCAGGACTTGTGTGGAATACATAAGATGAAACAACTCCTACTCATAAGGACATGGTATTCTAGCAGGAAAAAGAATTATATAAATAATTATGTTCTGAACAAATACAAATAAACACAAAGTTATTAAATATAAGGTAGTTTGGGAATAAAGCTTTTAGGGGAAATAAATAGGAAGTGGTTTTTGGCCATATAAGTGTTGTATTCTACAAAGTAGTGGTGATTTGGAAATATATTCTAGTTATATGTAATTTCATTGCTAAGGCCTAGAGACAGATTAGGAATAAGGAATAGGAAGAAGGCCCTGTTACAGAAGATACCATCTTGCAGTATCCCAGGGACAATCTGACAAACAGGGATCCAGTGGGAATCCTGGTAGTTTCATGGTGATTAGGGTAGTTTCAGGTAGCAACCAGCGTAGGGAGGATGGGCAGGCAGATAATATTTTTTGCTCTTTTTTGCATATATAACACTTAGTGTAATACTTGATACATTATAGGTGCTTACTAAATATTTTCAGAGAAAGGAGAAATCTGAAGTAGTAGAAAGGAGGGCAATTCCATGGCCAGTCAGAAAGTTCCCAGATGATTTACACTTGCAAAGGATATAGTTTAGATTTGTCAAAGCCTTCCCATGTTTAATCCAATCCTTCCCTCAAATTGGTTCTTTAACTCTAGTTGGTTGACTTGACTAATTATTCAAATGACCTAAATTTTGTATTTGTACTTGCCATAACATTTTAGACAGTTTTTGCACCTTAAGTAAGAATTACTTCTAATATGATGTCTCATCCTGGTGTAAAAGTTACTTTGATTTCTAGAAGCTGATGCAGTAGAGTATAAGATCTCACAGGTTCTACTATGTTGGAAAGATTTTGGGTATGGTCAAGCTGTAGTTTGCATAGTTGGCAAGTTAGTTAGCCTAGCTAAGTTTGCAGGGCCTTATCATTATGGTGATAAATTATGAAGTGGGTAATTAGTTGCAGCATATTGGAGAGTCTCATAGTAAAATTACCAAATTTTCTGAGGAGGAATAATATGGAAAAAATGTAAAAAATTTTTTTTGTCTTTCAAGGATGTCCTCCTCAGTTGTACTATTTTACTTGAAGTGTGAGAGGCTTTTGTGGAGTAAGGATCAATGACACATGAAGTTGCATAACCTTGACATAGTGAAGCATAAAATTTGATGATTATACCATAGAATAATAATGCTACCTAGAAATGGGAAACTTATTTTTGCCTCAAAACCCACTGACCTACAGGAAAAGAAATCAATTGAGTCTCACACAAGTAAAAATCAATTAAATTAATTCAGGGTTTTAGAGAAAGAAATATAAATATTTTAAGTTAAATGATAGTGTTATTATTATTGGTTTTAAAATAAAGTTAATGGGGCATAGAATATAGATATATAGCCTCAGAGGCAGTTAAGACAAAAATTTAAGTCTGACATCTGACACTTACTGACTTTGTGACCCATGGACAAATCATAATTCTCAATGCCTTAGATAGCTCTCCAGACTTTCCCACCATTTTACAGATGAAGAAACTGTCTCAGAGAAGTTAAAAGACTGGGCTATTATCATACATCTTCACATTATGGCCAAGATAGGATTTGAATTTAGATGTCATTTGACCCTAAATGTGTCCCTCTTTTCACTGCTACTAAACATTTCCAATACTTTTAGCTTCCCCCGCCCCCCCCACTTTCCCATTCTCAGGTAATTTACTATTGATGTCATGATCCTGAATTCTTCATCTTAGTTACAGTTTAGCTCTTCCCTCTCTCATTGAAAAAAGTGTGATGTATGATGCCTACATACTGTATGCTTACAATACAATGACTGAAATGATTTAAAAAACATTTATATCCCTGGGGTCATGTAAAAATTTCTTAGGTGAAAATGATTTGTGAGTAGAAAAAGTTGAAGAAATCCTGGAAGCAGTTAAGTGGTGGGTTGGGTAGAGCATTGACGCAGAAGTCAGGAGGACTTGAGTTCAAATGCAGTCTCAGACTGTCCTTGTTGTGGTTGTTTTTCATTCTTGAAGAAGACCATGACCTCAGGGAGGTGAAGCCATGACATGTAAGTGAATTGGAAGGGCTATGCAAGGTCACCTGCCTCACTTCTCCTTCCAGACCTAACTGGGTCCAGTGGTCAGATATAGATCAAGACAAGTGGAGCACCCTCAGATACTTACTAGGTATGTGATGTTGGGCAAATCATTTAGCCACAATTGCCTCATCCCACAGAAAAAGGGGAATATCTTCACCATAAGATAGAGAATGGGTCTTTCCCCCACCACTGTTGTAGAGAACTCCCAGGTAAAGAAAACCCTCACCTGTGCAAGACAGCATCTTCTTTGCCATTTATAGCCTCACAGAATTGCCTAAAACAATGCAAAGATCTCAAGGCCAGTATATTTCAGAGACAGAACTTGGAACTCAGTTCTTCCTAACTTCAAGGACAATTCTCTATCCATTCTGTGATGATGCTTTTCTTATTCCTAGGAAGCAGAGGGCAAACGGGGCTGAAAATATGTCTACTCTTGCCAATCTAAAACCTAGCAACTTGAAGTTCTATTTAAGCTAGATGAAACTGAGACTGGCAGACTGGAAGGAAGAACAAGAATGTCAATGAATGGGAGGAAGTGAAAAAGTTCAAGACCTACCTCCATTTAGATTTATACTGAAGACAAGATTGTCTACTCACAAATTTCTAAGAATGATAATGTTGGAGAACTTCCCTTTTTTATAATTTTAAATGCTTTTAGAGTTTTCTTGAATTATAGCAATAATTCTTACAAACAAAACAAAACATATAAACAAAGCAAAGGCTATGTACTCATTTCAAAACTAGCAAGGAAAAGATGGAAACTTGTGCCATTTTCTGAGTGACAGCCTAGCACAAGAGTGAGGGGTGTTACAGTGACTTCTGAAGGAAGGCCAAGCTTAATAAAGAAAGAGGAAATAGAGCCAGTCTGTGGTTGGGATATATCTCTAGGTCTTTAATAACTGTCATTGAACATCAAGGATTAAAAGGGACCTTTTAAGGAATGTTGGGGGCAAGTGAATCAAGACTGGAAAGGTCACCATTCAGAAAGGATGAGAGAATGATAATATATGACACAGGAAAGACAGAACTGATCAATTTTTATTTAACTTCTGTTTCCTCTGCCAAGGAGAATGGCCTTTGGATTGTGAGGGCTAGAAAGAAAATAGCTAATAGGTTAACAGTTAAAACAAATGGGGAGATAGTAAAAAGAATGCTAAGTAGCCTTCAATGAATTCAGGTCACTAGGGGTAGATCACCTGCATCCTAGAGTTTGCAAAGAACTGGTGGAACTGATTGTAGAAAGATGTAGCCAATGAGACAATTTGTTTTGCTTGACTGTATTTATTTGTTACAAGGGAGGGTTCTGGTTTTTTGTTTGTTTTTAATGCTTTTTATTTTTAAGACATACGCATGGATAATTTTTCAACATTGACCCTTGCATAATCTTGTGTTTCAGATTTTCCCCTTCTTCCTCCCACCCCTCCCCTACGTGGCAAGCAATCCAATATATGTTATACATGCTAAAATATATGTTAAATCCAATATGTGTAAACATATTTATATAATTCTCTTGTTGCACAAGAGAAATCAGATCAAAAAGGAAGGGAAATGAGTAAGAAAACAAAATGGAAGTGAACAACCACAAAAAGAGTGAAAATACTATGTTGTGATCCACACTTGGCTCCCACAGTCTTTTCTCTTAGTGTAGATGGCTCTCTTTATTACAAGATCATTGGAATGGGCATCAATCATCTCATTGTTGAAAAGATCCATGTCCATCAGAATTGCATCATATAATCTTGTTGTTGCCATGTACGTTAATCTCCTGGTTCTGTTCACTTCACTTAGCATTATTTCATGTAAGTCTCTTCAAGTCTCTCTGAAATCATCTTCCTGGCCATTTCTTATAGAACAATAATATTCCTTAACATTCATATACCATCACTTATTCAGCCATTCTCCAACTGATGGGCAGCCGCTCAGTTTCCAGTTCCTTGTTATTACAAAAAAGGGCTGCCACAAACATTTTTGCACATGTGAGTCCCTTTCTCTCCTTTAAAATCTCTTTGGGATATAAATCCTGTGGAAACACTGCTGGATCAAAGGGTATATACAGTTTGATAACTTTTTGAGCATAGTTTCAAATTACTATCCAGAATGGCTGGATCCGTTCCACAAAACAGCGTATCAGTTTTCCCACATCCCTTCCAACATTTGCCATTATGTTTTCTTGTTATCCTACCAATCTAAGAGGTATGTAATGGCGTCTCAGAGTTCTCTTAATTTGCATTTCTCTGATCAATAGTGATTTAGAGCATCTTTTCATATGATTAAAATGTTTTTAATTTCTTCATCTGAAAATTCTATTCTTATCCTTTGACCATTTATCAATTGGAAAATGGTTTGAGTTCTTATAAATTTGAATCAGTTCTCTATATATTTTAGTAATGAGGCCTTTATCAGAAGAGGGTTCTATTTTTGAATGAAGGAAGAAGGTAAAGATTAAAATGACAAAATAAGTCATGATGCAAAAAGAGAAAATATAAGTAAAACATTTAAAAAGAGAAAAATATATTTACCAAATCATTATTTGGTGGTCTTTGAAGAATGAAAGATGTTACAGGCTTGGAGAAGGCTAAATGTATTAGCTTTCAAAAAAAAAGACAAGAAGGTGGGCTTTGTAAACTAGGAGGTGGGCTTCAATTTCTGGACAAACTCCAGAACCCAAAGGGATGCTGGTGTTAAGAAAAGATATTAAAGGGCTGGTTTTTAAGCATATCAAAAGGGAAGTGACTATGCCTACATAATTCTGTCAGGAACAGGTGATGCTACATTTACCTTTATATTCTTTTTTTAAGTCACCAGGCACCTGAATTTTAGGAAGGCATTTGACACAGACTCTATTGCTATATTTATATCTAAATTGAAGTGATATGAACTACATGACAATATATTCATGGGGATTTAGACCTGATTGGCTGACTGAGCCCCTAGAATTGTCATGATAGGCCCATGTCAGTTTGGAGGGTTTTTATAGTTGTAACTTAAGACTTGGATTTTGATATAGTGGTGGTCAACATGTTTATTAATGGCAAGAATTAAAGTGTAGATGGCGTACTTATCAAATTTGCAGATGGTGTAGAAGAGTGCTTCTATTGGAAAATAGTCATATCTCAAATGATCTCAAAAAATTAAAATGATAAGCTATATCTAATAAGATGAAATTTAATAGAAATAAATTTAAGGCCTAACATTTGGGTTTAACAGATTATTTATTGCTATTAATCTTTTGACACTGAAAGGAAAAGTGAGTATCAGATATACACTTCTGCTTCATCTTTAACATCCTCCTCCTCCTCATCATAGCTTATCTTTACATAGCTTTTTAAGATTTGCAAAGTACTTTTATATATCATATATATATTATTTCATTTAGTCTTCACAATAATTTTGAGAGGTAGATACTATTTTCTTCTTTTTACAAAGGAGGAAATTTAAGAAGGAGATTAAGTGACTAGATCAGGATCAAATGTCTATTAAGTGTCTGTGATGGTATTTGAATTTAGATATATTTTATTTTATGTAAGCTGGAACTTGTTAAATAGAAAACATATGATGCATATCTAGTAAGGAAATAAGTATCTGTTATACAGCTTCTTTATTTACCTAAAATACATTTCAAGCATTTTTTTTCATACAAACAGAATTAACAAAGAATAGCATGATAAAATGACTCATCTCTAACAAGAACAACTGAACTGAAGGAAAAAAAAACCCAAAAGCCAAAATCCAAAACTACACAAACTCAAATTAGCTATTTTCTAAGCTATTGAGCATAGATATTTTTCCTCCTCCTCCTTGTTTTTTTTTCTTTTGTTCTTCCTTTTCTTGTTCTTCTCTTCCTTCTCTCCATCTTTTCCTCATCTTTCATTTTCATCTTTCTTAATCCTTCTTCTTTCTCTTCCTCTTCCATTTAACCAGTTGCCAAATCTTGTTAATTTTGTTTTACATAGCTCCTCAAAATGCACTTTACATTATCTTAGATCATACAACCATCCTGTTTTATGCCTTTATCACCTTTTGCCTAGACAACTGCAAGAGCTTCCCATTTGGTCTCCTTGCCTCAAGGATTTCCCCCTTTCCAATTTATATAGTTGTTATAGTCTTGGCTATGCCACTATTTCTCCACAAAGTTTCAGTGCCACTCTAGCTTCTCTAGGGTAGAACTTTCATTTTAGTTTATTATTTATCTTTAACATTCCTCAAATTTTTTTTTTTGAGTTCCAAATTCTCTCCCTTCTTCTCCTACCTCCCCCATCCACTAAGAAGGCAATTAATATATCAATTGTCTCTGTAAAATCATGGAAAAACATATTACCATGTTAACCAAATCAAAAAAAGCAAGAAAAATAAAATGAGAAAATTAGACTTCAATTTGCATTCAGTGTTCATCAATTCTCTCTCTGAAGATGGATGTTATATATTTTTTTATCATGAATTCTTTGTAATTATCTTGGATTATTATATTAATTATAACAGCTAAAACTTTTATAGTTGATCATTATTACTATATTGATATTACAATATAATGACCTCCTGATTCTGTTTACCTTTATTTGTATCAGTTCATATAGGTCTTCTCATGTTTTTCTGAACCATCTCCTTTATTTCTTATAACACAATATAACTCCATCACAATCATATGCCACAACTCGCTCAGCCATTTCCCAATTTGTGAATATCTCCTCAATTTCCGTTTCTTTCTACTATTGATATTTTATATATATATATAGGTTCTTTTCCCTTCATCTCTTTTGGGTACAAACCTTGGAGTATTCCTGGATCAGAGAATATGCAGTTGTACAATCCTTTGGGCATAGTTCCAAATTGTTCTTCTGAATGATTGGATCAGTTTATTACTATGCCAAACAGTTCATTAGTGTACTTATTTTTTCTCATTTCCTCCAGCATTCATCATTTCTGATGGGTGTGAAGTAGTACCTCAAAGTTGTTTTAATTTTCCTTTTTCTAATTAATAGTGATTTAGAGCATTTTCATATGACTATAGATAGCTTTGATTTCTTCTTTTGAAAACTGTTCATATTGTTTGATCATTTATCAATTGGAAAATGGCTCTTATTTTTATAAATTTGAGTCAGTTCCCTATATATTTGAGAAATTAAACTTTAATCAGAGAAACTTGCTATAAAGTTTTTTTGGTAGTACTTCATTATCTCTGGTATGTTTTAGGAAAATGTGGTTTCCATGAATATTTCTTTGAATTAGCTCTTTTTTGTTTTTGCTTTGTCTGAGATAATGACTGCTACACCTGCTTTTTTTTTTTTTTTTTTTTTTTTTTTTTTTTTTTTTTTTTTTTTTTTTTTTTTTTTTTTTTTTTTTTTAACTTGAGCTGAAATAGAATAGATTTTGCTCTAGACTTTTGGATTAACTCTACACTTCAAGTGTTTCTCTTGTAAACAACATATTTTTGCTTTTAATCCATTTTGCTATCTGCTTCCATTTTGTAGGTGAACTCATCTCATTCATATGTACAGTTGTGATTATTGTACATTTCCCTCCATTACATTTTTCTATTTATCCTTCTCTTTTTCTCTCTTTATTTCCTATTCTTACTCAAAAATTTGCTTTTTTTCTGATCATTCTTTCCCTGAAATCTGTCCTTCTTTTAATCATTTCTCTTTCTCTTATTTCCTTCTCCTCCTATCTCTATATTGGATAAGATAAATTTCTATATCTAATTGAGTGTGTGTATGTGTACAAAAACACACATATATTCCTTCTGAGACAATTCTGATGAGACTAAAATTTAAACTTTGTATACTCTACTACTTTTTCCTCTATTCTAAAAGTTCTTCCTCATGTATCTCTTTTATGTGAGAAAATTTCTTCAATCTATCTTTCCCTTCCCCTTCTCCCAGAATGTTCCTTTTCTCCTCACCCTCTTCATCTTTTTTTTTTTTTTTTGAGTTTTTCCCAACATATTTGTCTCATACCCAAGCCCTGTCTGTATAGACATTTTTGGTTGCCTTTATAAAAATAGCGTTTTTAGGAGTTACATGTATCATCTTCCTTTATAGGAATATAAATTATTTAACTTTATTAAATTCCATGTGATTTCTCTTTCATTTGTAAAAATGCCTTTTGCTTTCTTTTTATACTTCTCTGAATCTTGTGTCTGAATGTTAGTATTTCAATTCAGTTCTGGTCTTTTTTTTTTTTTTAACCAGAAATGCTTGAAAGTTCTCCATTTCATTAAATATACATTATTTTTCCTGAAGAATTATACTGTTTTGTTGAATAGGTTATTCTTGGTAGTAATACTAGCTCTTTTGCCTTCTGTAATACCATATTCCAAGTCCTCTCCTTCTTTAATGGGGAGTTGCTAAATCTTGGATCTGAATTGTTTCTTTCTGGCTGCTTATAAAATTTTCTCATTGGCCTGGGAACTTTGGATTTGATTATAATATTCCTTGAAATTTTCATTTTTGGATGTTTTTCAGAAGGTGAAAGTCATGAAAGATAAAAATCTTGAAAGATAGTCTTTCAATGTCTATTTCACTTACTGATCTAAGTTTTTGGAGCAGTTTTCCCTTATAGTTTTTTGAAATATGATGCTAAGGCTTTTTTTTTTTAATCATGGATTTTGGATAGTCAAATAATTTAAAAATTATTTCTCTTGAACTTTTTTTTTTTAACAAGGCAATGAGATATTTCACATTTTCTCCTATTTCCCCCAACTTTTAAAAATTGTTTTTTGAAGTCTCATGGGGTTATTAGCTCCTACTTGCCCAGTTCTACCTTTGAAAGAATTGTTTTCTTCAGTGAGCTTTTTCACATCTTTTTCCGTTTGCTCAATTCTTTTTTTAAAGGAGTTCTCTAATTTTTTGTATCTCCTTTTCCTTTTGGCCTATTCTGCTTTTTAAGGTGTTCTTTTTGTTCAGTGAATTTTTGTTCCTCTTTTACCATTAAGCCAATTCTGTTTTTAAGATTTTTTCTTCAGTACTTTTTATGCTTTTTTAAAAAAACAAACTTTTACTTATCTTTTTTTTTTTAAAATAATTTTTATATCATTCTCTTTTCCCAATTTTCCCTTTATCACTCTTAGGTCTTTCTTTAATTCTTCTAGGAAGTCTTGTTAGGCTCGTGTCCATCTAACAGACATCTCTGAGACTTTACTTTTAGTTGCTTTTTTTCCACATTGTTGTGCTCTTTAAGTTTATATCTTTATCTTCATTGGTACTGGAGTGTCTTTTTATGGTCAAGTTCTTTTTTATGGTGTTATCTAGGGAGAAGTATCATCACTGCTCTTCTTGTTTGTACTCTGGTCTTTATGCAGGAAGGACCTTTGTTCTCCTGCAGCTGTAAGGACTCATATTTCTCTTGGGCCTGGAACCGTGCCCAAATTTCCTGCTCTCCTAAAGTTACCAGTACTATTGCTTCTCTGTCTTAAAATTGTGAATGGGCCTCTGTTCCCTTCTGATAAACCATAAGTGATCCTTTTTGCCTTAGAACTGTGACTTACATTGACTTATAGGTAATAGAGTTGCCAATCAATACCAGCTGCACCTAATACAAGCAACCCAATGCCAGCAAAAGGAACTGTCTAATCTCTTTCTGACCAGTTGTCTAACCTTTTTACCATCTCTTAGATTAGAGCTACTTAAGGTCTTGCTGTTGCTTTCAGAGTATGGCTTTGCTGTTTCTGCTTCACCCCCTCCCTTCCCTTACACCTCACATCACAGACCTCTTCCACTAATCTCTTATGTTGTTTTAAACTAGAAAATGTTTCTCCCTGAACTTTTGTTGATTCTATTGCTCCAAAAATCTGATTTGAAGTGTTATTTTAAAGTTGTTTAGAAGGGGATTATAGGAGAATTCAGCTGTATTGCTGCCTCTAATCTGCCATCTTGGCTCTGTCTTGAAGAGAAGCTTTTAGCTTTTGTGTCATAGAGCTCTTTGGTAGTCTCATGTAACCTTTAGACTATCACAAAATGATGTTTTAAAATTCATGTATAAAGATCAGGGCAGTTAGACTGGACATAGGAAGGAGAGTAATAATTTAAGGTAGGATACTGTGTTGGGGTCAAATTGGGAAGAGCTTTTAAATTTAAATATAAAAATCTAAAACCTAATTAGAGGCTTTAAAATCTAAATCTAAATATTTTAGAGTCCAATCAGGAACCATTAGAATTTATTGAGTAGAACAGTGACAAGATCAGGTCTTTGCTTAAGGAAACCCACTTTAGTAGCAATTTAGAATGATATAGATTTGGATTAAGGTAAGGAAGCCAATTAGAAGACTATTGTAATAATTTAGGGTAAGGTTGATAGTACCCTGAATTAAAGTGGTAACTATTAGAGTAGAGTAAAGGAATCAGATATGAAAATTTGTGTCCAATTAGTTTAGAAAGAGAACCAGCAAGATTTAGTAACTGATTGGATATGTGAGATGAGGAGAAGGAGCCAAGAACCCATGTCACCGAAGAATCAAAGAAGCAAGACTTTAGTAAAGGCAACATAGATAGTATGGGAAATATAGATTTAGAGGTGGAAGGGACTTTAAAAGATTATCTAGTCCAATTCCCTCATTTTATAAATGAGGAAACTGAGTTTAATTGACTTGCCCAACATCACCAAGATAACAAGTAGTAAAAACAAGATCCAAAGCTAGTTTCTCTAACTTTATATCTCATATTCAATAAAAATTTAATATATAATTATAGATATGTATTTTGGATGCATCAATAGATAGCCACTGTAATGCTTGAGTGTATTGACTTCCTTAATATTAAAGTGTATATTGCAATTTAGTGTAACATTTTTTACTTTTATTTAATTAAAAAAGTCTTTTCCAGTGTTACCTCAGGACACAAACATAGGATTAAACCATTAATTATAACCAGAAACAACTTCAGCAGGAATTCAGTAGAATAGACACCGAAAATAAACATATTGATAAAGTTAGCCTTATGATAGCATCCTGTCAGGAATGACTAATTTTGAAAGATGAATCTCACTTTAGTTCCTAGAAAGGAACAGTTTATTGAGAAGGAAGGACTTCCTTGGAAAAACATTCATCTCTCAGTCACTATAGATTGATTTGAAGTCTCATTATTCTAAGAAGCTTTCCTTGACTAACTCCACATTATTTTCATCACTTGTCAATGCAATTTTGATCTGAACAGCAGGGTACTTAAGTTTCCTGAAATGAATAGGAAAAATCGTAAAAACCAGGTTATATTATTTTCCCCAGAAGATACCCCATTCTTTGGGAGTACATTCTAATGCATTTCTAATAGAGGGACATATTTATAATTGGATTTTATGAGTGTTTATGCTTGCTATTGAAGATCCAAAGAGCTTTGAAACAATGTGAGCCCTAAGCTTTTTTAAGGGTTTTTGAATATTGAATGAATTTTCAAAATGTATCTACATAGTGATATTTTGAGAAGGACCCCATGGGTTATATAGAGTATTTAAGGTATTGTATAACTCTATTAAAATCACTAAATCACTTTATTTAATTATTTCTGTATGACTATTAAGTGTTGGAACTGGTACTTAAATTCAGGTCTTTTGATTACAAGTGTAATAGTTTTTCTTCACCCCACCATTGTAGAGTAGGTATAAGAATCTGATGCATGGTTCTTGACCAAGTTCAAAATAATATTTTGCTTTTTAAAAAATTTCCATCAAATCTATATTTTGAAGCTTTTGAAACTTTACCTTCATTCCCAAGAAAAACCTAAAATATTGCCTTTATTGTTTTTAACATATGCTTTTAATTCTATATATATATATATATATATATATATATATATATACTATTTTTTTACCTGCATTTTACATATAATCCATTATTCTTTAGTAAACCTTACTTCTTATGAGAATCATTGTATTCTGTTTCTGGGGCTACTTAAGAAAGAAAACATATTTGAGATTTCTAGGAAGTCAACCCCCTTGCTACCATACTTGTACAATCCATAGAATTCATGGTAGCAGAAGAAGGAAAGGCAAAGTTACTCTGTGGAGGAGCAAACTTGTACAACAGTTCCTCCAATCCTGGAGCCACATGGTCACTTATATTCCTTATGGGCATCTTGGTTCAGGAACTCGGGTAGATTCCAAGAACTACTAATTCCTTGCCCTCTTTCTAAGAAGCTGGATTTAGGACTTAAAAAAAAATCATTTCTAGTGCTCTTCCTCCTCTCCTCTATTCTAACTAATTTCATTTCTCGGGCCATATGGTCCCTTCCTCTCCTGGGACTACATAGGACTTAGCATTTCTATCTTTGCTTTTCTATGATTGCTATTCCTGGGATTGACGGGTTCTTTGGATTATCAAGTTTTCTTTATTGAAGGATTCTTAACATGTCTGTAACCTTTCCCTAATTGCTTGTCTCTTTATTAAAGAGCTCATCTCCCTTTTATAGACCAAGTTCAAATGTACACTTCAGAATTACAATTACCATGACCCAACCAACCATCCTCAATCAGGCATTCTCAATGGACCAAGCAGTAGGTAGGACTAGGATACTTATGCATATCCAACAGAGTTTAATTTCTAAATGCAGAGAAATCATGTGTTCTGGGTAGGTTAGAATATCATGGGGTAGCATTGCCATTACCTCTTCCCTTTTCCCTCAGAGAAACATAGAAAAAAGATCTGAGGCTCTTTGAGATCTTCTAATTCTTCCTTCCAGTCAGAGTAACTGCCAATTGTAATACTCTACCAGGGCATACTGGCACACTCCACCCACACTCTATGCATGGCTATGATATCAGTAAGGATGCCTGCAGATTCCAAAAGCAAATATCTTTGAAGTCATATTAAAGGTATTATATTTCAATTCTTTAACCTTGTTAAGCTGAACATATTACTTCTGACACTCCTACACATGTTTATATGTAACAGTGGGAAAAAACACTCAAGTGTAGTTTATAACAGTATTTCAAAAATTTTTTTGGGATCTAATTTATGGATTCATCTTTAACCTATTCATATCTAAAGAGATTTTCATATGTTACTGTACCTTCTTTCCTCAAGTCCTTTCTTCAATATGTACTCTTAGTATTTGAACTCCTCATAATGACTTGCTTGACTATCTGTTTCACCATCCCTGTCTCACAGCTATTTAAACTTGACAATAAGGTCTCCTCTTGGCTTCTGACTTTGTCTTTGAATGATCTTTGGGAAAAGGAAATATAAGGAGTGCTATACCATTAGTAGTCTGACTCATCATTAAATCAGTTTTGGTGCTGAACTCTCTAAATTTATAACCCCACATTCTCTGCAACTGAATTCCCACCTTATTCCACTGTGGCAAAGTCCTTGTGTGGTTCACCAGTCTTCATAAGAACTGGATTTTTTGTCCCCCAAAGTTCAGGATTTTTGTTCCTGGGTTCCTACTATTTATCACCAGAGACATCTTTCACCATCTGCCTACTAGGAATTGCATCTTTTTTATATATATATATATATATATATATATATATATATATATACATCCTGATTCTTGGCTTACGTTTAGATTAAGAAACTGGAAAAAATCTAGATTAGAGATGATGAAGGCCTAAACTAAGGTAGTAGTTGGATTTAGATCTTTTAAAATGGAATTTGTTTTCTTTAGTAGGTTAATCTTTGATTTAGGGTCCATTTTCAGATTTGCATTCTTATGTGCCTTAATCAAAGTCTAACTTTACTTCAATGTTCCTGCTCAGCCTCTGGCTTCTAGACCCTGAATTCAGTTTGAGTTCTGATTCCCAGCTCTACTACTCTAGCTGACCATAGGACCATTAAAGCCTCAATTCTAAAAAAAATAGAGTGACAGATGTCACATCAATGTGTAAGTAGAAACCTTAAGGTCAGAGAGTAAATTTGGACTTGGGTATGTCTCTCTTGCTTAAAAGAATTCCTTTTATGGGGATGTCTTTTAATTTTGCATTACAATTCATTTCTGAATATAATCATCTCCTCAATTTAGCAAGACATCTTTTATCGCAAATATTAAAAGAAAGAGAAGAAACAGCACCTAGTATAACTGACATGTTAACCAAGT
This sequence comes from Sarcophilus harrisii, assembly GCF_902635505.1. NCBI lineage: Eukaryota > Metazoa > Chordata > Mammalia > Dasyuromorphia > Dasyuridae > Sarcophilus > Sarcophilus harrisii. The sequence continues at coordinate 184,013,597 of NC_045426.1, read as the reverse complement.
CTTATAAAATATTCAGTATTCAACACCCATAGTTATCTCATTTCTCTACAATAAGAGAGACAGATAGAGGGGGACAGAGGGAAAAGGTTTGTTCGAACAAAGGGAGAAGGGGACAGGGAGAGGGACAGGGACAGAGAGACAGAGGGGGAAAGAGAGGGACAGGGACAGAGAAACAGAAGGACAGAGGGACAGGGACAGGGAGACGGGGAAATGGGGAGACAGACAAAAGATCCATTCCAAGTTTTTCTCATAGGTAGGCCTTTTCTCTTGGCAGGATCTTTAAGAATTCAAGGTGAGCCCCATGCCACATTGGAGTTGTGTTTATTGGAAATGGGAAATTCATCTTTAGGCCTAAGCTTTGTTATTAAAATTCCAATGCATAAAGGCTTTTTTTTCCTGTTTACCTTGTATGTATTATTTTCCTAGTCCTACACATTTTGTTCTGTATCAATTTCTTTTCATGTTTCTCTGAATTCTTCATTTTCATCATTTTGCATTTATTTTTAAAATTTAAATTGCATTTTAACAAGTTTTACCACTTCTTATAATATAGTAAAGCACTATTACATTCAATGATCACAATTTGTTCAGTCATTCCCTCACTGATGGGCACCTACTTTCTTTCCTATACACAAAAAGAGCAGTTAGGAATGTTTGGGTGTATATGAAACCTTTCTGTCTTTGTAGACATGTCTCTTACTTATTTGCATGCTTGTTTTGCATGGGGTGGGAGGGGGGATAAGGGAGGGGAAAGGAGGTGGGGGGGTGGTAATGCAGGGGGGAAGCTTAGTCAGTCAGCTCCTTATCCTGAGTAAGCAGCATAAGAAATACTTCTGCATTTCATGTGAAATATTTGAGATATTTTCAGATACTGAAATCATTACTTCCCCACCCCTCCTAAAATTGGCCACATCCTTTCTGATTTCCTTCCCACTCTGAACACAAAACAGGTGCATTAGGGACCACAGGCACATGTTAAAAAAAGTTGTGTGCGGGAGACAGATCATTGCTTGCAGTTCACTTTATCTTAGTCATCAATGTTGATTCAGAGATATTAAGTAGTGTGGTAATAACTTGAAGCCAAGTTAGTCAAGATTTGGCCAGCGCTAACCAGGGTTTGCTTTAGCTGTGGGAGGAACTTGAAAAAGGCAATATTGATTATGTCTGGGATATGCCAATTATAATTTGACATTCTGATTTCTGCTTTTTGTTTAACTTAAAACCAGATTCTGCTTTTGCTCTATTTGTGAAAGGCAGCTGGATGGATGAACATTACCAGTTGTAATGAGTCTGGCAATTTTTAAAAAAACAATTTGAAAGCAAGGAAAAAAGAAAATCTACTACTCTGCTCATTTTCAGTATCTCAAGGCAGTCAACTCTATTGTGGACTGAATCGGGGATTGCAAATGGACAATGCTAAGTAGGCAAAAGGGGGAAAAGAGACAAAGAAATAACTGGGATTTAATAAAAGTAAGGGGAAGGAGACTTGAAATGTATAAAATATTTCACTCCTTATGCAATCAGATGAATAGATGGAAGGAACTATAATATGGAACAATTGTTGCAATTTAAAAGGTAAAGCAATTATGTTACCACTATAGAAATATGAGTTAGAAGGTATATAAGATGAGTTGAAACATAGAAAATGACAATTATGAGATTTTAGAGTAGGAACTGTCTCCTACACTGTTTGAGAAAATGGATCCTGAAAGGTGAAATGACTTGCCTAATTAGGATCACATATATAATAATACGGAGTGGAAAGAGATCAAGGATTTATTAAGTGCCTACTATTAAGGGATTTTAAAATATATAATTTTATACTTAAAGCAACCCTGTGAAGTGAATGCTATTATGATTTCCATTTTACAGTTGAGGAAACTGAGGGAGATAGAAATTAAATGACTTGCACAGAGTTACAGAACGTATAAGTATTTGAAGCCAGATTCAAACTTTAGTCTGGGTCCAAGGCTGTAGCCACTGGGCTGCCTAGCTGCTTCCAAGTAAGAATTTGAAACCAAATCTTCTATTCTAGAGTCTAAGCATTTTCCATCATTTGACAGAAACCCCTTCAATGTGAATGAGGTCAAATAGAATCTGAAGTAGAGATGTGTTCTGTCCTGAAATGGTATCATAAGTCAGTGAGTGAGATGCCAGAGATTCTACCCTCCAGGAGTTTATAATCAAACAACTAACCTATTAATGGGAATTTATTAAGCATTATTATATTGTAGATTCTGATTTAGAAGCAAAGGCAAAAAATGAGATAGCTGCCTATAATCTACTTGATATAGACAAAACCTTTTCACATAAAAGGAGAGCAATATCAAATGGCTGCTGGAACTCAGAGGAAGCAGGAATTTTTCAGGGTTTATGGCGTGTTCTTTGAAAGTTTCATGGAAAAGGTTGGACTTGAACTAAACCTTGATAGATGGGAGGAGAAGAAAAAGGAAGAGTTTATAGGAAAGGAAATGAGCAAAGAGGAGGAGAAAAAGTGAGCAAAAATAACTTCAAGAAAAATTCTAACAGTCCCTGTCCTGAAGAAACATAATTTTATTTTTTCATTGACCTTTTTAATCAGTTTTTTTAAACCAATCTTTTTATTGACCTGAATAACCAGTTCACTATTCATTAGTAGTAACATTTCATTAGTGTACCAATTTTTCCTCTTTTCCTCCAGCATTTGTCATTTCTGATAGGTGTCGTATGTCTGAAAACTGCCTGTTCATATTGCTTGATCATTTATTGGTTTTTATAAATTTGACCCTGTATATTGAGAAACTATGCTTTCATCAGAGACACTTCCTGTAAAATGTTTGATAATACTTCATTTTCTATATTTTAGCAAAATATAATTTCCCTGATTATCTCTTTTAATTGGATCTATTTTTGCTTTTGTTTTATATGAGATCATGATTGCCAACCCTGACCTCTTCACTTCAGCTAAAACATAAGGATGTTATTCCAGCCCTTCTTTTCACGTCTGTGTGCTTAGACATGAAATTATGTTCCCAAATGTGTTTTTGGTATACAATATATTCTTGGATTCTGGCTTCCAATACATTCTGCTATCTGCTTTTGTTCTTTGGGTTAGCATATCCCATTCACATTCATAGTTATAATCACTAGCTATATATTTCCCTCCATCACATTTTTTCCTCTGTTTATCCTTTCCTCTTTCTTTATATCTTGAACCTGATTAAAAGTTTGTTTTGTTCCAACCACTGCCACCCCCAATCTGTCCCCTTTCATATCATCCTCTGCCCATATTGCTTATCCCCTTCTCTAAACTATTTCCCTTTTGCATAGATTTGTATACCTGAGTGTATATACAAATTCTTCCCTTTTTGAACCAATTCCAATGAGAGTAGGGTTCAAACATTGCCACTCCCCTCGTTTTCCTCTTCCTTATATATCTCCTTTTATGTGAGGAAATTTTCTCTATCCTCTCTCCCCTTTTCCTCCTTTCCCAGAGCATTTTTCCTTCTTGTTCCTATCTTCTTGACTTTTTTGGAAATCACTGCAATAAAATCAATCCCCAGTCACATCCTCTATGTAGACTCCTTCTAACTGTCCTAATAATGGTAAAATTTTTAGGAGTCACATGTTTCATCTTTCTATATAGAAATGTAAATAGTTTTATTCTTTGAGTTCCTTATAACTACTCTTTCTTGTTTAACTTTTTATGCTTCTCTTGAGTCTTTTGTATAATGTCAAAAATTTTTTATTCAGCTCTAGTCTTTTCATCAAGAATGATTGGAAGTGCTCTATTTTATTAAAAATCCATTATTTTCCCTGAAAAATTATATTTGATTTTGCTAGATAGGTTATTATTGATTGTAATCTTAGTTCCTTTGCCAAATATTCCTTTTGGAATACATTCTACTGCTTTAATTTGAAAGTTACTAAATTTTGTGTGATTCTGATTATGTTTCTTTTTGGTAACTTGAAATATTTTCAAATTGATTTAGATGCTCTCAAAGTTGGGTAGTTAGGAGTTTTTGTTTTGGAATCTTCCTCAGGAGACAATCAATGGGTTATTTAAATTTTTTATATTCCCTTTGCTCTAAGATATTGATCAGTTTTCCTTCATAGTTTTTTGAAATATGATATTTAACCTTTTTTTAAATCATAGATTTCAGGAATTCATATAACTCTTAAATTATCTCTCTTCAATCCATTTTGTAGGTCAATTATTTTTCCAATGATATATTCCATATTTTTTCTTGTTTTCATTCTTTTGACTTTGTCTTATTGCTTCTTTTAGTTTCATAAGATCATAGTCTCCATTGGTCCAATTCTAATGTTAAAGGAAATATTTTTTCAGTGACTTTTGGCAACTCTTTTTCCATTTGGCCAATACTACTTTTAAGGGTTTTTTTTTCTTCAATGATTTTTTTGGTCCCTCTTTTAGCATTAGGCCATTTCTATTCTTTAAGGTGTTATTTATGCCTCTTTTACCAAGTTATTAATTATCTTTTTATAATTTTCTTGCATCATTCTCATTTCTTTTCTCATCTTTCCTCTACCACTCTTATTTCTTTCTTCCAGGAATTTTTGCTGGCCTTGGGTTCAGTTAGCTTTTTCCTTTGAGGTTTAGCTTATAGATGTTTTCACATATGCCTTGTCACCATAGTAGCTTTTTATGATTAAGTTCTTTTTTTTTCCCCTCTCATATTCTCAGCCCTTGAATGTCAAGTTAAAGTTGACTTCTGCTCACCTTGGGGTAGGGAGGCACTCTCCCAGACTTCAGAGTTTTTTGTGTTGTTATTTTCAGAGTTAGTTCTAGGGGTCTGCAGGTTCTGGGTGCTCCCAAGGTGGTGTTATTGAAGAAGAAGTATCGATACTGCTCTCATGGTCTGTAATCAGATCTTTTCCTTGCTCTCTGGAAGCCATAAATTTCAGTGTTCCTCTTGGTCATGGACTGTGGTCAGGTCCCTGTGACCAATCAGAAGCACTCCTGTCCTTGAGACTGTGACCCAGAACTGCTTATTGGCAATAGAGTTGCTGATCAGCACCACTTGCAGCTAGTGTCAGCAGAGGGTCTTTCTGACTAATTGTCTGGCTAGTAAATCCCCTGACTTTCCTGTTGTTGCCATTCATTGTCACTTATGGTCCCAAGGCTTACTGCTGGTGTTCCTATTCCATTCCAGGTCTGCATTCATGCTAGTGTTACAGACTTCTCTGCAGATCTCTTAAATGGTTTTAGATTTAAAAATTGTCTCCCTATGACCTTTTGTTGGCTCGGCTACTACAAAATCTGATTTGAAACATTATTTTAAAATTATTTAGAGGGGAATGTTGGGAGAATTCATCTAGGTCCTGATCTGTGTTCTGCCATTGTGGTTTTGCCTCATACCCCTTCCTCCAAAATACTATATTTTGATGGAAAGGAGGCAAAATATAAACATATGAGCATATTCAGAATATATATCAATAAATAAAGAAGTGCTTCAGGAAGATTATTGGAATAGCTTGAGTCAAATAATAGATTGTTGAGGAAAGAAATTGGAAGAAGACAGTTTAATCAGGTGATGAAGGCCTGAACAAGGTGGAGTAGATGTATTTGTGGACAGAGTCCAGAAGATATGGATGCAGAATTTAAAAGACTTGAAAACTGAATGGATATGGAAGATGAGGGAGAGAAAAGATCCAAGGATGATTCTGAAGTTGTAAACTTAGGTGACTGGAAGGACTCTCAATAAAAGTGAGAAGTTTAGAGGAGAGAAGAATTTGGTGATGGTGGAAGATAACAAGTTTTGTTTTAGACATGCTGAATTGGAGATATCTATGACACTTTCAGATAATAATTTCCAGTGGGAAGTTGGTATTGTGGGACTGAGCCTCTCTGCACATAGATTAAGATTGGGTATATGGATTTTAGAATCAGCAAGAAGGAGATTAGAAGTGAATCCATGGAAGTTAATGACATCTAACTTAGAGACTTCTGCTTTAAGTCTTTCTACTTCAATAGAACATCTGACAAATTCTGGACCTATTTGGTAATTCCACTCTTCAGAAGACAGAGAGAATGAGGTCTGCTATTTTTGGACTGAATTATGACCAATAAGAAATAAATGGTTGGAAACATAGAAGAAATAAGTATCTTGGAGAAATATGGTCATGCAATTTGATAGCTCATAAAATTCAAGGAAGAAAATAAGACAGGCGTGAGCACGTGCACACACACACACACACACATACACACACACACACACAGACAGACATCCTAGATTTTACGACAATAGATTTTTTTAGATTTCAAAGAAAAGAAAAATATCTATCCATGACCAGATACTCAAAAATGAAAAATATTTCAAGAAAGATTGACAGGAAGGGGTAGAACTATTTCTGGAAGTTATCATGACCTTTGGGCTCCAATTAAATTCTCTTGTCACTACAAAATGTCACTTCTTTGGCAGTTTTGTGGTCTGTAGTAGAAAAGCCACATATTTCTTTTATTTGACCAGGAAATCTATAGAAGTTGAAAAAAATTCCAACCATAGAGTAACAAATGATTCTGATAAAGAATCAAAAATGGAAACCTATGTTTTTAGAGAGACATCGAGGCAGCAGGAAGGTGGTCTAGGGGGTAGAAATCTGGACTTTGAGTCAGGAAGATTTGATTTCCAATCCCGGCTCAATCACTTGATAATTGTGTAACCCTAGACAAACTACTTAACCTTTTTTGTCCTTAATTTCTTTATCTGTAAAATGAAGGAGTAGCATTTAGGTCTTTTCCACCTCTAATTATATTATTCTATAATCTTATGTTTTAAAGAAACAAATATTATCACACAAGTAGCACTTCAAAATCATAATTAAAAAATGGAAGGTGGCACAAATAAGCAAAAGCCAATACATGGAACTGTAAAAACAGTGTCTTGAAGGTTAAAGCCAGGAATGAGCTGAGTTCCGTGAAGAATGCTAAGGACAATAAAAAGGACTTCTTTTTAAAGCTATGTTCAGAGCTGGAAGAACAAAGAAAGGATAGGCCTTCTGCTTTGGGCAGATGGTGTAATGTTAACAGATGACAGAGTGAAAGCAGGAAATACTCCACTATTTTACTTATGTCTTCTCTATCAAGGAGAATAATCTTAAAACTGAAAAGGGTAAAAGAGAGATAGAGTTAAGAAGGAAATAAAACTCTAAGGAGTTAAGGAGATTCTAACAGAGTTGTTCTAATAATGTCCAATTATTTGTGATCCTATCTGAGATTTTTTTTTTTTTTGGCAAAGATATTAAAAGATTTGCTATTTCTTTCTCCAGTTCATTTTACAAAAAAAGAAACTGAGCAAACAAGGTTAAATGACTTGTCCAGAGTCCAAACTAGAAAATATGTAGCATCAGATTTGAACTTATAAAGAGGAATCTTCCTGACTCCAGGTCTGGCAATTTATCCACTTTTATCACCTTGCTACCCACTTAAAACTGGTTCAAACGTTAGGCCCAGGCAAATTACATTAAGGATACCAGAAGAACTTGTAGATATGTTAGCAATATTGCTGTTGGCAATATTTCTCAATTTTTCTTCTTTATTTCTTATTTGACTTTTAAAATCCTTTATGAACTCTTTAAAGAAGGCTCTTTGGGCTTGAGATCAATTCATTTCCTGCTTTGAGGTTTCACATGAAATTATTTTGTCCTCTTCTGAATTGGTCTTTGTCATCTTGGTGGCTTTCTGTGGTCAAGGTTCTTTTTTGTTTCTTGTTCATTTTCTTTCTTACCTATATTGTGACTTGTAAAGTGAGTTTTATTCCTTTGGTACAGGAAGCTGTGTCCCAAGCTTCTGGTGCACCTTTGAGCCTAGGCTTTGAGCACAGGGGCCCTTTGTGTTTAGTGTCTTACTCTCAGAGATGAGGGTAGCCCAACCTAGTCCTTCCTGTTTTGTAGCTTGGTTTCCTGGGCTGGCAATTTGCCTTCTGTGTTGGGACTTAAGGCTGTCCCACAGGTATTCTCTGCTACTGTTTTACTGAGCCAGAACCATTTAGTGTTTACAGAGAATCTTCTGTAGAATGAATCAATCAAAGTACTTAGGACATAGAGTTTGAAGAGACCTTTGAGGCTAACAGCCTTATTTTATAAATGAGAAATCTAAGACTTATAGAAATCTAAGACAAAGTTATACAACTGACAAACAGCACAGTGAAGATCTGCAGTTATTAACAAATTATGAAAATGATTGGTTTGTGAGCATTTAGAAAGGGAATCAGTAACCATTAGGTGCTAGCAGAAGTTCAATAAGAATGAGCCATGACAAACTAAGCTTATGTCCCTTTCTATAAGGTTACCAGAGTGGTAGATCAGGGAAATGCCATTCACATAATTTATTGAGATTTAGGCAAGGAATTTGAAAATACCTCTAAAGATATTTTAACCTCATCAAATTATCATTTTACAGATGAGAAAAACTGGAGTCAAAGAAATCAAAGCACTTATTTTAACCTTTTTTCCACATAGAACCATATTTTACTGTCAGAAAGGATCTCAGAGAAACCATATATTGCAATCTTCACATTTTCTAGATGATGAAATTGAGATATAAGGAGATAATCACTTGTCTATTAGAGTGGCAGATAATAGGTATTAGAGGCAGAATTTGAACTCAGACCTATTGATTCCATAATCATTGCTTTTTCCCTTGTACTATATTGCCTCACTATTTTGGAAAATTTTTATATGTGGCTATCTAGCTACTTAGCAATAGAGGTGGGTATAGAATTCAGATTGCTTGACTTTTAATTTAGTGATATCATGTTCCTTTCTTTTTATACTGCAAGATAAATAAATGTGGGCTTTATGATAGTAATTACAAGGACTGACATTTTGTACAATGTTTTACCTTATTTGATCCTTATAACAACATAGTAAAGAGCCACAGTAGACAATATTATCGTCAATTTACAGATAAGAAATGGAAGTACGGAGAGGCTAAATTATTTGAATATGTTCATAAAGTTAGTGTATGTCAGAACTTGGATTCAAGCCTTGATTTCTCTTTCTAGTTGCTTTTCCATTATACCATACTGCCTCCTATCATATAGTTGAATGACTTTATGCCTGGTTGAATTATCATAATACTCAGTCTTATTAGATTGATGACAACTTGAAGGTAAGTCTCTAATGACATATACCATGATTCTGTCTTTATCATTATCCTCAATTAGTTAATAAACATTTATTAAGTGTCTACTGTGTATTAGGCATTGTGCTAAGTGTTGAGGATACAAATACAAGAACCAAATGGGAAAGACAACTCCTTTTTCAACTTTTGAAGTATGTCCAAACTTATTCACAATGCTCCTGCTACACTAGCATAGTGGTCCTGGCCTAAAAAAAATTAAATTCAGTATTAGTAACCATGATATCCAGTAATTACATTAAAAAATCAAAACAAACTCCATAATAACTATGTAATAACTTTCCTCACAGGTACTTTCTGAAATGGGCAAAGCAAAATCATTTTATATTGTGGAACTTGAGGGTTGAAGAGATGAAATTACTCTAAATTATGTGACTTGTTAGAGACAGCTGGAATTCAAACATAGACCACCTAAGTCTTATTTTCAGTACTGTTTCCAAAACATTAAACAGCCCATTTAAAATATAGAATGGAGACCTGAATTGCATTATGTGAAAAAACATGAAAAGATTTGATATGAGTACAAACTTTGTATAAGTCAATAGTAGTTAGCCAAACACTACTACCACCCTCCTTTCTCCTCTCCCTCAATTCATATACAAAATCTTCCCCCAAACACAAAACCCAACTACTATAAAATTAACTAATGTTAAAAATGAACCTTAGGATATATCTAAGAATACATCATGTTCAGGACAAGAGAGATGCTTGTTTTGCAATAACTATAACTACCACTATATCTGGGGTAGTGTTCCAAGAACCAAAATTTATAACTCATTTGGACAAATGAGATATTGTCAAGAATTGGGGAGGGGAAGGATGGTAAAACTAAAAGAAGTATGATTATTTGATCAGTATGAGAAAAATGTAAAAAGGATTCAATAGCTGTCTTGACAGCTATCTATGTATCTATGTATCTATCTATATCTTGAAATAATTCTTGATGTATTTACATTGGAATCATGTCTTGGTTATTAAAAGGGAGGATTTCTTAGCAACTGGAGCTGTCCAGCAATGGACTGGGTTACCTTATTAGAATTGGGAATTTCCCATCACTAGAAGCAAAGGTTGTATAAGTAGATTGGAAGTTTTTGTAGAAGGGATTTCTGCATGAAATGGTATGAATTCAATTTCCCCAAAAATATTTTGGGAAGAGCATTCATAGTTATGTACAGTCAGAGGGTTATGAAAACATGGTGTAGATAGATCTGCTGTGTCCCTAAGAGAATGCTTCAAGAATTAATTCATTTGATTCTGAGAATACCCCACTGCTTATTTGGAACTATTTGGGGGGAAAAACTACTTATAGATCCTCTGAAAACCTGGATTTGGTATGTTGATGTCTGTCCCAGGAAAAGATGCAAAGTATCTTACAAAAACTATATCCAGAACTTTTCTAGACATATTCCTGTTCTTCTTCCATAGACATCAGTTCTCATTAGCAATTTATGGGTTTACTCTCCACATGCTCTTCCAAAATGTTCAGCAAAAAACAAATACCAAAACCAAAGAAAATATGGCCTTAAAATTATTCATCAAAATCCATAGTAATTTCCAAACCTCTGAGTCTACATTAATGGTGGAGGAAGTCATTAATCCTGAAGAAAGAGGACAGGCTACTGACAAATCAGAAAATGTTTCACAGTGAGACTTATCACAGACTTGACTATTCTTTTGATTCTTTTTAACTCTTTCCCATGGTGAACTGAGAAATTTTTATGGAAGATAATTGTTTCATTTTTCTACTTCTTTAGTTTTATCATCTTAGTTGGGGTCAAACTAACTTTAGTCTGTTTTAGTCATTTACTGAGTTAATGATTTTCTCATGTGATTAGTTTTCTAGCTTCATACATATCTAGTTTTCTTTCTCTTATGTATTCAAAATGTTTTTAATGAAATGACACCTACTAGCCAGGCCACTGTTTTGTTTGGGACATTACTTTTATGAGTTCTAAAGCTGATAAACAGCTGTACACAGCTTGTTTCCTTTAATATAAAAAAGAACCTATTAGGACATCAACACATCTGGGGAAAACATGTTTTTAGTATTTGGGTTATTATTATTCACTTTGAATAAAGAACTATAAAACCTGACATCTGTATCTTTAAAAAGGAAAGATGCCTTGTTGACAGTAGCAAATCTGAATCTAAGCAGTAACCCAAGCAAGTCAGGTATAGACCCTAAAAGATTTTTAGATACGTCCCATCTTATCTCATGAAAGGACATTTGAGGATACTACAATTTGACTCTTTTCTGTTGCTCTGAAAAAAGTTATGGCTCCTGTTAAACTCAAGCAATTTTGTTTTTCTCTTTAGTTCTGCTGGTTTAATCAGCAATTTGTTGGAGAAAAAAATCCCCAGGACATGAGATAAAACAAATGCCATGCTCTGGTGACTGGCATGTACCAACTAGAGTCATATTCACATGAGAAAACTGCTTGACAAATATTTCATCTAAGATGTTTTCCAGCTGAGTTGCCTTCCCATTCTGTTCCCACCACATTCTCTGAATTGCACAGTGGAAAAGCAGAGACATTTAACTTTTGCTCTACACAGGACTGGGAACTAAGACTTAGAAAAATCAGGTCATTTTTTTTCCTTCATTGCTGCCTTTTAGCAGGGACTCTAACTTCATTTCAGTATGTTTATATAAGGGCAGGATACAGTCTGCCAGAGTTTGCTACGCTTCAAAAGCCATTGACTACCACAGTTATAGATTCCCATGCTGTATGACAATGTGCCTTGTTATTATTGACAAATTATAGAGAGTAAACGATAATAGCTTTCGTAGCCCTAATTTGGGTTTTACAAGTTGTGAATGTAACAAAACAGGAAACACAATGTTGAAAAGAAGAAAACATTTATTAATAGCTAGTGTGCCAAATTATCAGAGACAAATGTATTTTATTGAAACCACATTGTCAAAACTTTTACTGTTATTAATATTTATTATTTGTTTCAAGCCAACAGTGCATTCAGCACTATATGATATACATATAGTTTTCCCCCTCAGGGTTTATTTACCATCTAAATTTCAAAGATAATGTAGTTCACTGAGGCAATTCAGGCACAACACGAACATGGTCCTAGACCTCCTTAGTGTTTATATTTGCTCTTCCTTTCTCATTTTGTTTATGAGCCCTCTAGCAGGAGGCAGGTCTAATTCTCTGATTAGTGCTTGCAGTATGATTGGTTATAACTATGGCTATTATGGATGCAGATTTCCTTGTACAGGTAATACAGTAATACTGAAGTGGGGAATTATCCTTGAAAGTGATGATATAGAATGGAAAGGAATCAAATTGGAGAGTGAAAATCAAAATGGAATGGAAAAATGTAGTGGTGTTGCTAATATCATTGTTTCAGGCTCTTTGTGATCCCCATGGAGGTTTTCTTGGCAAAGATACTGCAATGTTTTGTTATTTTTTTCTCTAGCTCATTTTATAGATGAGGAACCTAGGTAGAAGTAGGTGACTCGCCCAGGGTCATACATCTACAAAGTGTCTTTGTCTTCTGTGTCACCTAGCTCCCTCAGGAAAAAGAAATATTTGTTAAGTGATTATTACAGCTGTGCTAAGCGCTGAGGATACAAATGAAATAGTTGGACAATTCCTGCTCTTGAATTTTATTAAGAGAGACAACATATGCAGGAGGGTAAATTGGGGAACATGTCAAAATTTCGGGAAAAATTGCAAAGCCTACTTGGCCTTGGGGAGAAATTATTGGGTGGATGGTCCCAGGAAATACATTGTGGGCTCAAGGAGAGTGGAAAAATGTTAGGGAAGTGTGGGGAAGGAGAGTTGGCATCATATAGCCAGGAAGGAATGCCCAGTATCTTTTGGGAACTGGGCTATAGAGGTTAGGATAGGCAATGGCAGAAGGGGTTTCAATAGCTTGCTTCTACCAGGACCTTTGAAGCCCATTGACATCTAGGCAAAAAACAGGCTATATTAGGCCACGATGAAGCAAGATTCTAACAGAAGATTGATGTATAAAGGAAGAAGAAATACAGCACAATAATAATCAGTCATAATTTTGTAGTTCTTTAGATGGTAGCTATAGCATTGTATATGGAATCAGGAAGATTCCAGTTAAAATCCAGGAAGTCCAGTTAAAGTCTGTCCTCAGGCACTTACTATCTGTGTGACCTTGGGTAAGTAACTTAATGGGCAAGTAACTTAAATTCTGTTTGCCTTAATACATTGAAGAAGGAAATGGCAAGCCACACCAGTTATTTTTGCCAAGAAAAATTCCCCATGAACAATATGGTCCATAGGATCACAAAGAGTTGGACAAGAACAAGAAAAATAGCATATGGATACTAAGAATCTTATATTTGATTCTTACTACAATCATCCCCTTTTTACAAAGAAACCAGAACTTCAAGAAATCAAATGACCAGCACAGGATCAATTAAGAAGTGGTAGAGACCAGAAAGCTAGGTTTCTTGGCTTATAAGCCAACTGTCTTTCCTTTTCTCCTTATCATTTAATCTCTTAGGAGGAAAAAAAAACACAACAAAGAGAACACCTCTTCTTTTGAGAGGAGTTGAAATGTTTATTTTTTCCCGAATTATGGAAGGGAGTAGTATGGTATAGTTTTTAGAGAGCTAACCTCAGATTGGATAAATCTAGGTTCAAGGTCAGTGACTCTGATGTATACTAGTTGTGTGATCTTGGGCAAATCATTTCCATTTTTTTAGTGACTGAGGCAACTCTCTAAGACTGATTTGCAAAACACTTGCTGATCTGAATTGGTAGAAGGAGTTTCATCCTAAAGAGTTCTCTGAATCATTGACATTTTGGATCCTGTTTAAAACTTTTGTTTTTTTTGAAGAAAGATGGTATGATCTGACATTAGAGTTAGGACGACCTGGGTAGTATCTCAGTCACATGTTTGGTGTATGACATTGGGTTCATCGTATATGATATATGATTTTGGGTTAATCATTCAGTGCCCTAGGCAAGTCTCTGGGAATATAAAATTGCAGAGAAGGTGTCTATCTATACTGGTAGGGTACATTTTTCACTAGAGGTTACTTAGAACAATGACATCACAGTTCTTAGTTAAAAACAAAGTTTTTAAAAGGTACCTCTTTCCCATTTTCTATTTCATATACTAGTTGATATCTAAAACCTATTATAGCCCAAATGTTTTATTTTTTAGTTATATGCTAATAGCTCTTTCCTTTTTTCCCCAGACAGAACTCAGGAAAGGAACCTGAAGTTCTCTAATCTTTAAGAAACTCAATGCTAAATGTTGCATCTTCTTACCCCTCCCTTGCCTCCTTACACCCCACCTTATTTGCTAGTAGAAATAGGAGAGGAATTGAGGGGTTTATGGTAAACACCCAAGGATGTGTAGCCTTTGCATTAGAATCCCCGTGCTTTGGATATCACATTGAAATCTTATGAGATTGGCATTCTCATGAGATTTCTGGTATTTCCTTGCTTGGTCACTTCAGAAATAACAGAGGAATTACCATTTTCATCATTATTATTTTTTTTTGACATTTCTACATCTCTTTCTCAGTAAAACCTGGAAGTGAAGAGGTACTTGGTTTACTTTTGATATTTAAGTGACCTTCTGAACTTTGCAAATTGTTTGCATCTGCTCAGGTCGGAGCAACAGTTTGGATTTGTTTTTGATTAAGCCAAAATAAGAAGCCAGGGCAGTGAAACCAGTGTAGCTTATTTTGGTTCACATCATGAATCATTCCAATGCTTGGGTGGGCGGGTGGTCACATTGTCATCTGATACCAGTCTATGGGAACAGTTACATAGGATGAGCTCAGTCTAGAGGGAGAGTTCCCATGGAACTCAGTCAGATGAGAATTTGGTCTTGTATTTACTCCATGGAGATAAATAAGATTGTCTTTGTGAATCCCTGATTTAAATGAAGGATAAGGCTTAAATGGCTCTATGAAAGGAGAAAAGAATGAACAAATTCAATTAGCATGGTTTCATTATTACTTCTAGTTAATTAGACACTACATTTTATCTCATCATTTTTTCATATTTAAAAAAATATCTATTGAGAAAAGGTAGTATGTTTTTGTGATTATTACATGCCAGATTTGGAGTTAGGAAGACCCAGGTTCAAGTGCCATCTCTGAATAGGAGTTATTAATCTGTGATCCATGAACATGATTAAAAATACCTTGATAACTGAATTTCAATATAATGTTTCCTTTGTAATTCTATGTATTTTAATTTATGCATTTAAAAACCTTATTCTGAGAAGAAGTCTATAGGTTTTACTGAATTGCAAAAAGGAATCATGACATAAAAATGTTAACCTTTCTTCAATAACATACTAGATGTGTAACAGTTTTAAAGTCTCTTAACTTTTCAGGGCTAGACTAAAAACTCTAAAGTTATTCAAACTATCAGTTATGTTACCATTGTAGGTTGCAGTATGTAATGATCCCTGAGTTTTCACAGTAGGTGTTTTTAATTTTGATGAAATTATAGGTTCAAGTTAAAATATAAAATCTATTGTGTCATACTTACTATTTGTTTTGAGCATACAGAATTCAGAAAAGAATTGCAGGCATAATTCTCTCTCATTCAGTTCTGTAGCACCCCTCTCATTCAGTTCTGTCTTCCCTTTTCTCTCTAGAAGCAATGAGATTTTGACTACCTAATGGGTGAATAAGAGAAGATAAGCCAATATAAGGGACAAGGTAAAGCAGAAAGGGGAGACTGCTGGCATAGTGACTAGACTGAGACTCAGAGGGAATGGGACATAATCCTAAACCCCCAGTCTCTTGAACTAATGGGCTCAAAGTCAGAGATGCCAGGGCAGAATGGCTTCTTTCCAGGGTTGGGTTGCTTGCCAGCAGGTTATTTAACTGAGTTTATTCCCTCACCTCTGCTCCAGGAGGAGAAGATAGCCATACCCCAAAGCCAAAGCTGTTGACAATGGACTGAACTGAACAGGAAAGTCCTGGCCATCAGTAATTTGGGGGTCCCTCTAGAGGCCTAACCTATATGCTATGAATCTCTATCCCAAGTTCTTGAGTCTTCATGTAAAGATTAGTTCTACTGGAAGCATGAATTGAACATTGAGTAGAAAAAAGTATTGGATTATCTACATTTCTTTGTTCCCTTGCAGGAAAAACAGATCTACCTTATTAAAATGAGTAAAAAAAAATTTGCCTAAGCCAAAGTGTAGATTTTCATTTCTGAGTTGCTAGTGGATTAATGGTACCTGCAGCTTCACATAAATTGTTTTGTAGGTATCTACTTTGTTTGAATATAAAGAAGACTTTGGAATGGAAGCATTGGGTAGCTTGGGTAACTTAATGAAGCCTCACAGTTGTTTTAGTCAAGACAAGGCTTTGAGCAAACTCTGTTCAGACCATGATTATCTACTATTCGTTTTAAATGAGGTTGTGAAAGGATTCCAGTTTCTGCTACTGTGGGTTATTTAATCTTTACAAACACAAAAATTGTCATTCAAAAATAGTGAGCTAATGCTTGTTCCCTGACAGTGTTGCGCTCCCATTCTTGTCCTTACGAAGGCAAATTGAAAATAAATCCCTGTAGTTAGGTGCATATAACCAAAGCAATAGCTTTTGTGTCTAAGCAGTTACTGAATTTGCGGCTTTGTTCATTGTATAACAGACCTCATGGCAGATTTGTGAATAGAATCTTGATCTGCGATCTACAAAGGAAATTCAAATACTTGGACCGTGGTATCCAGGTTTGAAGAAAAAGCTAGATTTGTTCTTTTTTTGGAATGTAGATGAAAAGCTATCATTAGGCCAAGAATATGAAATAAAGATGTGTGTTCTCCCAGTAATAAAGTAAATTCTCCTGCACAAATATGCATTGCACTATGGGCTAACTCTTCTCCTGGTTCCTCATGAACCAGTGCCAATGCCATATCCAACTCTTTGAGGGAAGTTTGGAGTCACCAGTCAGTCTCTGCTGTAATGAAGTATTTAGAAAGGATCTGGGAAAGTAAATTAATGAATATAATGGTATTTTCCAGACAGAGATTCTTTGTAATCTTCCTCAAGAATGTGAGCATTTACTATCATTTAGAGCTGGAAGAAATCTTAGAGTTCATCTATTCTAATCTTTTTTTTATTTTGTAGACCAGAAAGCAGAGACCCAGAAAAGTTGAACAACATGCAATAAATATAACAGTTGGTATTTGAATCTACACTCTCTCATGCCAGTTCTAGTTTGATTTCTACTATACCATACTGCCTTTTAAAGCAGAACAGTTCATAAAATAGATAGTGTCAAAAATTCTATAACTTTTTGGCTGTTATCCATTAAAATATGAAAGGTAACACAGAATACTAGATTAATTAGAAAGGGACATTTGGATTGTGGAAATACAACAATTCCTCCTTGACTACATTTAAGATATATCTGTTTGATGCTAAACATTTGGTTGGAAATTGAAAAAAAAACCAGTTGGCATTATATAGTCAGAATATTTGAAAAAGGAAAACATGTATTTAAATTTTATAGTATAATAACTCCATTGTTATCAAATAACAACAAAATAGGGAATCTTTCCTGATAACAATAGCAGATCAGACTTGTATATCAATTTAATGTTTGCCAAGTGCTGTTTTACAATCTTTACTGATTTATATTCTCTTTGTGTTGGCCTAGGTGTGGGTTTCCCAAAAGGCTCTATCCATGGTCCTATGCACTTTTCGTTATACTTTCCACTTTGGCTTCATTATATCCTGGTGCAGGTGATTCCTCTATCTATATTTATATATTTATATCTATATATCTAGTCCTAGTTTCTTCCCAGAAGTCCTTATCCTTGTCTCACCTGCTTGCTTAACAGCTCCACTTAGGAACTCAAATGGATAGAGTACTAGGCTACAGTCAGGAAGATCTGTGTTCAGATTTGGTATTGGTCCCTTACTAACTGTGG
Organism: Sarcophilus harrisii; assembly: GCF_902635505.1. Classification (NCBI taxonomy): domain Eukaryota; kingdom Metazoa; phylum Chordata; class Mammalia; order Dasyuromorphia; family Dasyuridae; genus Sarcophilus; species Sarcophilus harrisii. The sequence goes on along the minus strand of NC_045426.1, from coordinate 183,995,545 downwards.
TCTTGTACAAGTCACATGACACTCTGTATGCCTCAGTTTCCTTATTTGTAAAAATGGAGATCTAACAGCATCTACTAAGGTGGTTGTAAGGATTAAAATGAGATAATATTTTAAAAAGTGCTTAGTGTAATGCCTTGCACATAAGAGTAGAAAACTGTACTCCCCACCTTATCCATTCACCAAACCTGCCCCTTATGATTTTCATAAAATTTCACAAAATTATCATTGATTATTTGTCTTATCTCCTTTACTCACTTTAACTAGTTGCCAAGCCCTGTTAATTCTACCTCCATATTAATTCATCCAAATCTACTGTTTTCACCACTCACCCTGCCACCACCCCACTTTTAGCTTTCATTACCTCTCTACTGGGCTAACATAATTCCCTTGACTCCAGCTTTCCCCCTATTCCTCCTTTACCAGGATGTAATAATAGCCTTTTAAACCCCAAGATTGACTTTGACTTTGTGTTGCTCCAAAACCTTCAGTGGCTTTCCATTATCTAGGTGAGAAAATAAAATTCAGTAGATGCTATTTATGGCTCTTTACAATCTAGTCCAATCTGTCCAGATTTATTTCACTTTGCTTCCCTCATTTCACTTCATAATGTAACCAGTCAGTCTGTTAGTCAACTAATATTTAATAAGTGCCTAATATATATACTAAGTACAGGTGATCCAAAGAAAGGAAGAAAACAGTGTTTGCTCTTAATGAGATCATAGTCTCAATACAATATGAAAACTATTATGTACAACCAAGATTTCTCTCTCTGTCTCTGTTTCTGTCTCTGTCTCTCTCATTAAGGGGCACTGAGAAAATCTCCTTGGAGAAGGTGGGACTTTAGCTGACTTTTAAAGGAAGACAGGGAATCCAGAAGGAGAATATGAGAAGGGAGATTTCCCTCAACTAAATTGTGCTAGTAACTTCTCCCCAAATTTATCTTGCTCCCTTCCATCTTGATGCATTTATACAAGCATTTACTTGGTCACTCACTCTCCTAATCATCTGTTATGTGCAAGCATTACCCTTAGGGATAATAATAAAATTGTACTTTATGATCTATTAGGAATAAATAGCATACAGAGAGTTTATGTTCTATTAAAAGGAATCAAATTCATAAATATAAGTATATGCAAAATAGAGAGTAAATATACCATTTTTATTGGGAAAATATTAACAGCTAGGATGAGCTTCAGGAAAGGCCTTATGTAACAAATATCTTGGAACACTAAATAGCTGAGGTAAGGAAGGAGTCCCTTCTAGATATGTGGTATTACCAAGAAAAGGAATGAAGTTAGATGAAATATGATGCATGAGGAATAGCAAGGAAACCAGTTTGGTTGGACTATGGAATTCAGGAAGGGAAGTATTATTTAGTAAAACTGGAATGACACTTGGGACTCAGGTTGTAATGGACTTTAAAAACCACATGGAAGAGTTTATATTTTATTGAAGAAGCAATAATAACCTGGAGCTTATTAGGTAGGGGAGTCAGATGGTCAAATCTGTGATTTAAGAATGTAACTTTGACAGCTTCAAGGTGGATGGATTGTAGAAGGGAGAGATGAGACAGGAACAAATTAACTGCAAGATGGGAATCTGGTAGGGTTGTGGGCATGTGTGTGGAGAGCAGTGGATGAATGCCAAAGATGTGGAGGTAGAATCAACAAGACTTGGCAACTCCTTCCATAACTATCATGTATTGAGAGTCTATTTTTTCCCCATCTTAGTTCAGATGCCTCCTCCTGTCCATTTTTTCTTCTCTCCTCCTCCTTCAAAAAATTTTCTTGATTGTCACAGCTAGAAGCATTTTTTTTTCAATATTCATATTTGTTAGGAATAGGGACTTAGAGACAACATGTCATGGTATATAGAGAGTTTGTTTCAAAACTAAGAATACTTGGATTCAGGTCCTATTTTTGACATATACTCACTATGTGATTTTTGGGTAAGTCACTTAAATTTTTGGTGCCTCAGGTAACTCTCTATGAATATAAATTGAAAAGGGAAGTGCTGATTTCCATTGAAAAAGGGAATTTCTTCACATGGAAAGTCAACATAAAAATGAAATCACACTTTCAAGTCCTATCCCATATCTCTTAGGGCATTTTGTCTATATGCTTCATTTGTCCTTCTATTCTTCCTTGTGTCATATTTCCATATTTTACTCCTCTTGCCTTAAAATAGGTCATTAGATCCATAAAGAAAGACTATTTTTTTTCATCTTTGTGTTTCTAGTACCTATCATACAGAGGTCTATTAATAAATATTTGTTGAATCAAATGCCTATAGAATGCTTAGGGATAATAGTAATGGATTTGAGAAAACAAAGACATTTTTTAAGAATACATAGATTAAAAACAGGTTATCCTAGTATTTTAAAAAATGACACTTGGTGCCATCTATTCTTTATTCAGATTCTTAGAAGATATTTACTACCTGAATCTTATCTTATTTTCATTTGCTAATTCTTTGGGACTTAGAAATTGTAATAGCAAGACCTATTTGCTTGTTTTCCATCACATTGAATGACTGTGGAAGGTTCAGTTGTTTTCAGTTGTGTCTGAGTCTTTGTTACCTCCATTTGGGGTTTTCTTGACAGAGATACTGGAATGATTTGCCATTTCCCTCTTCAGCTCATTTTACAGATGGGAAAACTGAGACAAACAGGCTTAAAGGAATTTCATTTATTTGAATTTGAAGTTACCTTCTGTTTAAAGTCTAGAATGTGATATCTTGGTTTATTTTCCTGACCACTTCTCAGAAGGTTGAGGATACTATGAATAAAATTGCCTATTTAAACTTAACTCTGACGGATAAAGAAAAACTGACTGGTGAAGTGAATGGGAGAAAGTACTTTCTTAGTTTTTACTTTCCATCATGATGCTTCCTATGCAACAAAAAGAAAGACTTGGTTATTATAATCCCAACTTTTATAAAAGGAAGACTTATGTAGTCACTGATTATTATTTAACTTGTTTTTTTTTTACTGTGATTTACTGTACTTCCTATACTTTTAAAATATTTCTTACTTCTTGACCTCTTTTCTATCCTCCTTGCATATCCTAATTATCTCAACATCTTGTCTTGTTTGATTTGTAGTTTGGAATCTGTAGCTATGGCTTCCTATAAAGATTCAATAACATTTAATACCAGGATTTACACAATCTCCAATCCAGGCATGCTGGTGAGAATGAGGAAAAAGGTTAAGAAAATACTATCAAGGATGTCACTGACCTCATGGTGTAGTATTATCACAACCACAGCCTTTTGATTTATTATGTGCCCAAGACCTTAGGCAGAGCTAAAAGCATAAAACTTTACATAGGAATAAGCACAAAGTAACAGAATACAATATTGATGCACAGAAAGCCACTTATATAACCTGCTTTTCTGAACTCACATTGCTTTGTCATGAGGCACCTAGATGGTGCAGAAATTAGAGCACCAGGCCTGGAGGAAGACTTTACAAATCTGACTTTGGACACTTATTAGCTTTGTGATTCTGGGCAAGTCATTTAATCTCTGTTTTACCTCAGTTTCCTTATCTGTAAAATGGGAATAATAATAGCACCCACCTCCTGGGGATGTTGTGGGAATCAAATGAGATAACAATTGTAAAAGTGCTTAGCACAGTGCTTGACATACGTATGCTCTACATGCTATTATTAATTATTATTATTACAACAAGACCTCACTTGGCTCTCTTATTTCTTTATCAGCACACTCAGCTCTACATCATGGTGACTAGCTTAAAAACAATGGCTCTACCACTGGGTTACCTTTAATTTTATAAACTCCCTCCAGGAAGCCTCACAGTGAGAGAAATTTGGCTGATGTCCTCATTAAGGTTATTGGCAGCGCTTGCCACCTTCCTGCCCCACAAATTGATTACTTTGCTCCCAAGATTGTGGCAGACTTTTAAAAGTTCTGAGATTCTAAAATGGAAGATAGTTCAAAAAGGATGGAAAGTATAAAAATAAAATTCTACAATAAAATAAAATAAAATTACTACAAATGAACTCACTGAAGAAGGAAAAAAGGAAAGTTTCTGAAGAAATCAAAATCGTTGCACATGCAACTCTCTAGCTCAAAAGTTAAGTGAACACATAAAAATGGAAGGAAAAGCACAGAGTAATTAAGCACAAAAACTTGTGCCACATTTTAAAAATTATGTCAGAAAACATATATGTGTATATACACGCATGTATACATTTGTGAAGAAGTTTAGAGTCAGAAAGAATTAGGAAGAAATCAGTCCATTGTTTTGGGCAGATGGTATAATGTTAAGGTGAAGATAGAGAGAAAGAGACAAGCAGTCTTATTGAACCCCTAATTACTTTCCATTTTATCTAACAATAAGGGTGATTTTCAAATGACATGTAGTATAGTGTTGAAACCCAAGCTAACTAGATAGGCTGAGAATATATTTATTTTAAATTAATTCAATATCTAGTTCTCACAAAATTACATCCCAGTGACTTGAATGAACTTTTTGTCTTAAGTGATCTTATTTTTTCCTTAGCCTGTACTTAATTTTGACTCCATAGTTTGTGACTTCATAATTTGAGGTGCTATGAGTATATAAATTTATATTTGTAAAAGAAAGACTAAACAATGGATCAAGTCAATATTATTATTATTGCTCTTATTGTTAGAATACTTAATGGTATAATGAAACTGAATATGTAGTCTCTGTTTTAAGGAACTCATTTCTAAAGTAACAGAACTATTTGTATTAAATATGCTTTATTTTAATCCTTTCGGCTTGTGTTTTGAATTAATCATTTCTTTTGAAATATAGCTGCTTATAGCTTGTTCATAAAATTGCTTGTCAGAAGTGCCATTTTCTTCTAATGTAGGCAAAAATTATCCATCCCTTCCCATAGCCTCTATCCTAGATAACAGTGACTTTTTATCAATGTCATTCCCATAATATTTATTAGTATTCAATATTACTAGACTAACCATTTGAGATAGACACTATGACAATAGATATTTCCATCTAAATCCAGTGAAGATCTGGAATATGTTTTAAGGATAGCTTAACTTAATAACCAATTATGAATATGGAAAAGAATTATATATTCTGATCAATTACTATCTGTAGGCTTATGTAGGAGCTACTTGACTAGCCATCTTAAACCTTCAAGAAAACATGAAGAACTGAGGATTTATAGATAATGACAAATGTAAGAAGTGATGCTTTTTCTCTGTATAAGTAGGAGCAAACAATACTAAAATTTCCTTTCTGCCATATAGTCACACTGTGACTCTTGAATGGGTACCTAAAGGAATAAATCTTTCATCTGGAAGATCTGAAGAAGGTCATGGACAGCATTCACACTCCTTATACAATATATTTGATGTTTGATATTTGACCAGATGTAATTCAATCTTGAGTCACAAGGTGGCAGAGTGGATAGAGTACTAGGCTTGGAACCAAGAAGATTCATTTTAGAGAGTTCAAATTTGGCTTTAAAACTGACTAGTTGTGTGACCTTGGGCAAGTCACTTAACCTTGTTTGTCACAGTGTCCTCAACTATAAAATAAGCTGGAGAAGGAAATGACAAACTGGTCTAATATCCTTGCCAGAAAACTCTAAATGGAGTCATGAGGAAATGGACACCACTGAAATGACTCAAAAACAAAATTCAATTCTTCAATAAATGTTATCTTTCAATAAATGTCATCAGGATATATGTGATGAGGGCATTGAGTTTTTTATCTTTTAGTAGCATAGATATAACTTTTACAACATAGCTATTTGTTTAGTGAGCATTCACAATAGGCAGGAATGAGGATCTTTGGAACTAGATCTATGAACATAGAATACCTTACAAATGTGATTATAGAACCATTATTGGTAATCTTTAAAGAATCATTGAAATTAGGAGATAGATTTCAAAGGGAAGGAGATCAGAAAATATTCTAATTATTCAAGAGGGAGAAGAATGTCTTCTAGAATCTACAGAATGACAGTGTTGACATCAAAATTTGCAAAATTCTATAGTGAATAAGTAAGTAGTTGGTTTGTGAACAAAGTGAAAACCAAATGGAGATAATGATGAATTAGTTTGAGATCATATAGTAGCAGTAATATTAGTAATAACACTAGTAGCAGTAGTGGTAGTGATGGTAGTGGTGATAGTAGTAGCAGAGGTAGTAATAATAGCATTACTAGTAGTGGTAGAAGAAGATTAGGAGGAGGAGAAAAAACTTAACATGTATGTAGTTCTTACTATATGCTAAACACTATGCTAAGCACTTTACAAATAGTATCTCATTTTAATTCTCTCAATATTCCTCGGAAAAAGTTAGAATATGCCAAATTAGTATTTTCATTTTTTTTGCATATTTACTAGATTAGGATATTAAAAAGATGCCTTTGATCTAATATATCTGCATTTCATTGAAATATTTTATAAGGTTTTCTTTAAAGTCCTTGTAGACAAGACAGAAACATAGTCTAAATAAAAGCATGATCTGAATTTGTAACTGATCAAATAACTATAGCCAAAGATTGTTGGTTAATAAGGGAATGTTAACTTCAGATCTCTGGTGGTATGTTGCAAGGATTTTTCACTTGAATCTGACTGTTAAATTTTTAAAAAAACATTTGAAAAATTATTTGAATCAATACATAATCATCTTGCTGAGCTGGGACAGATTACTAATATATTGAATGAGAGACTCAAGATTTAAAAAGATCTTTATGGGATAAGTGATGCACCAAAATTTACAAGGTGAAATTCAATATATAAATCTTTTTGACCTGGTATTAAGGTTAAAAAAATCAACAGCTGAAGCACCAGATGGGGATAAAGATTTGATTTGAAAACACTTCCTGTGTGAAAAGGATTATTGGGATTTCAGTTATCCAAAAATCTAACATGAACCAAAGATGTGACATACTGGTCCACTATACTGGTGACAAATGCAGCCTTGATTGCATAAATAAAAGTTTAATATGATATAATTTCATTGTATTCCTCTGTGCTTAGATAACAGAATATTATGCTCTGAGTGAACTACTGCAATTTAGATATATGCTGAAAAAAAATGAAGTCATTTTCTAAAAAGGCAATCAGCATTGTGAAGGATCTAGAAACCATATCATGTAAGGATGAATATTAATAATTATAATAATGTTTAATCTTGAAGAGAGAAGTCTTAAGAAGAGATTGATAGCTGTCTTCCAAATTTAAAATATAATCATGTGGAACAATGATTAGATGTAAGTTTTCAGTTTTGTAGCTCCAGTGAGAGGAAGAGTTAATACCAAGGAAGACAAGTTGTAAGAAGATTGATTTCATTAAATTTAGCATTAGAAAAGACCTTAAAGGTAATTTACTCCAACCCATATTTTAGAGATGAGGAAGTTAAGACCCAGAAATATATGTTGATTTTTCCATATAGCGATCAGGTCCAGGGTTTAAAGTCAAGCCCAAATCCAAGAAAGCTAAATGAAATTTCAGAATCTACACAATCTTTTTTGTTTAAAATTCTTCCTTAACCAGCTTTTTCCAAAATGATTAAGAAGTCTCAAAAAGTAGTGACTTTGTTATTTTGGAAAGGCATCAGATCTTGGAATTTTAGAGCTAAAGGTGCTTTATTGATCACCTTACAAAATGTTGTTGTTTATATTGTTTGTTTTTTATTCTTGAAGAGGAACTATGACGTCAGAAAGATGATATATTGACTTGCAAGTGAATTGGATTTGAGTGAGGCAGAATGTGAGTCATCAGTCTCACTCTCTTCCAGAGTCACAGGAGTCCAGTGCCAAGACTTAGGTCAAGATAGTGATTATGGCTCCCGGTGCATTAGAGATTTTGGCTTTTTTAAAGCTAATTTCTTTCCCAAGGTCTCAGTTTGTCTGAGGCAATACCCATTAAGGTGGTCTAACCTCTTCACAAAATAATTAATCTGGAAGGGGAAGATCTTCAGAATTTCTGGGCAGAATACAGCTAGGTGGTTTAGTGAGTAATTTTAAACCTGGAATCAAGAAGACTCACCTTCTTTAGTTCAAATATGGTCTCAGTCACTTACTAATCCTGCAATCCTGGAGAAGTCACTTAATCCTATGGAGCAAATGAATGCTGTAGGACATTCATGCATTTGTTAGCAACTTCTACTTGATGACCTTTAAGGTCCCTTCTGAGTTTTAAGATTGTATTTTTCTCAGTGAGCTTTTTTCTGTCATGATTTCAATATTTAGTCTATTTAACTCATAACATAAGAATCTGGTCACTTTTTAGTAAAATTGATTTTGCAACACTAATAGGAAATTAATCATTCATCCTACACATTTATAACAATAAATGTATTACATAGCTGAATGTCAAAATGAATCTCTTTGAGTCATGTCATGAATTTCGTTTCCTATTCTAACCAAGATCCTCTTAATTTAAGCCAAAATTCAGAATCAAGTCTATTCCCTATAAGAACAGTAAATGGAGAAATGTGGCAAGAAGTGTTCTGGAGATTGAATTATTCCAATTTGTAAAGCTGTGTCTAGGGATGAAAGACTATTTCAGGATCTTTTCTATCTCTTCACTTCAATTGTTTCCTCATTCAATTCAACTAATCTGATTTGTTGAATTTCCTTCACTGGCTTAAGCCATTGCTTCTCCTTATTTTATTTCAAAATCTATCCTGGTCTCAGCTTCACTTAATAATCATTTGTTATTATACCTACTTTTCTAGGCAGTCAACTAGAAATTATTAAGCTTTTACTATGAACCTGGCTCTGTGTTAAGTGATGAGGATTCAAATAAAGGCAAAAAAGAAAAACAAAAATTGGTCCTTGCTCTTAGGGAACTCATAGCCTAATGATAGAGAAAATATGTGCAAACAAAACAGATACAAAATAAATTGAGAAAAACTCAGAGAAAAGATACTGAATGTAAAATACTCTAGGTTTTGAAGCTCTTCATAATTCTTCCTATCAGAAGTTTTCTTATGCCTTGCACATATTCTTTGATATAGTCTTTGTTTTTTTCTCAAATATGAAACTCCATATTAAGTGAATCTCAGGAAGCCTACAAAGCTAGGAAATAAAAATGAGGAGGAAGAATATTTCATGCATGGATGAAAATGTTCAGTCAGGAGATAGTTTCATGTTTGAGAAACAGCAAGGAGGAAATTATCATTAGATCAAAGGGCATGTGTAAAGCATAAGAAGGTATACCTTCTTTTGTAGGAAGGGGTCAGGTTATAAAGAATTTCAAAACCTAGATTACTTTATATTTAATCCTGGAGGTAATAGAGAAGATAAGTTAAAGAATTGAGATTAGATTGGAGTGGAGAATGATTTAAGTCAGGAAGACTAACTAGTATGCTACTAGCTAGATTGTGAGATGTTAAAAGTCTCCATCAGAGTGGTCACGGTGTCAGAGCGGAGAAAGGGGTATGTAAGAGAGATGTCATGGAAGTAATAATGCAAGACTTGACCACTGACTGGATATGGAGAAAGAAGGAGGGAGGTAGAGAGAAAGGGAGAAAGAGGGGTGGAAGAAGGGAAGGAGAGAGGAGAAAAAAAGGGAGAGAAAAAGAAAGGGAGAGGGGGAGAGAGGGAGAAAAAAAGGGAGAGAAGAAGAAAGGGAGGGGGGAGAGGGAGAAAAAAGGGAGAGAAGAAGAAGAAAGGGAGAGGAGGAGAGAGGGAGAAAGGGGTAGAGAAGAAGGGAAAGAGGGTGGAAGAGAGGGAGAGGAGTTGAGATTGACACCTGGGTTTCAAGACAGGATGACTAGGAAGATGTTGGTATCCTCAAAAATAATAGAGAAGTTTAGAAGGGAGAAATTGGGAAGATAATGAATTGAGAAAGGAGATAGGAGAGATCAGATGAGTAGAAAAGAAATGAAATGAAGAGATAATAATATTATAGTTTCATCTCTAATTTTCTACATTCTTGATAAAATCATTAATAAAACCTTATTTTAACTTAAAATAATATTTCTATGGTAAATAGACACTAGTTATCTTCATTGATATGGCATTTTACAATAATATGATGATGGGATTTCTAACTTAGGTTAGATCCACTGATCTCAAGATCAACTACTATATTTTATTATGTATTATATATTTTAGTTTAATATTATGTAGTTTATAAATTAAGCTTATATATATACTTTAAGACTTGCAGAGTGCTTTTTATCCTTACAACAACCTTAGGAGGAAGGTAGTATTATTATTTTTGTGCTTGTATTATATATATAGAATTCATTTTTTTAGTATACTATCTCTTTTTTTTTTTGATGAACATGTGTTAATTCAATTTTATCTTCTATGCAAAAAAGTATAGAAATTTAAGTGATGTACTTGGGGACTAATGTATGGATTAATTCCAGGAGTTTATAAATGACATAACAGAGATAAAATACTTCCATACTCAAATATATATTCCCTCAAAATCTAATGTTCAATTAAAATTTTGTAATGTGGTTTAAATACTAATTACCATTTTTAATGTTAAGAAGATAAAAATTGAAACAAGAGTGAAAGAAATAGAAGCATCTAGGCACAAATGAATATCTTCTAATTTAAACATTTATAATCCCTGTTTAACTTAATCTAACCTTGGTATCCATCCAACTTAATTAAAGCTCCTATTGCAGTTTTCAGGCATTCAAAACTTCAGGTTTGGTCCTTTGCATAGTGATCACATTTATCTTGCTTGATTTTTTTCTGGCTCTGGAGCTGAAGTCATTAGAGCTTGGCGATGCTTTGGGCATAGTAACTGCTCTTAGCTAGGACCTGCTTATTGCCCCTTAACTTTGATTTAGGTTAATGAAGTAGGAGTCGTATAGGGAAGAATCTAATTGGCAGGAATGCGAGGAAGTGCAGACTCCATAGATTCCTAATAAAATGAGTAGGTATATGAAAAGTCCTCCAGTTGATAGAAGTTTGAGACAATGGGGCCAGCTGGCTTGTGGCCAGGTTTAAAAATCCTTTGAAGCTATATATATTTTAATGATACAAATTAAACTTATGTCCTTTGTCTAGGTTAACCCCTCATCTGATTTTTTTTGTTTTGTTTTGTTTTGTTTTGTTTTTTGGTGATGGATTTTTGTTATCAGAACCCTGTACCTTTTCTCCTACTATCCATTTTTTTCTGACTTCATGAATCAAAAATTTTGAACTTGCTTCCTTCTATGACATTTTGTTTAGTCATTTTCAGTCATGTTTGACTCTTTATGACCCCTTTTAGAGTTTTCTGAGCAAAAATGTTTGGCTTGGTTTTGGTTTGGAATGGTTTGGTGTTTTTTTCCTCTGGGTCATTTTACAGATGAAAAAATTGAGGCAAAGATGATTAAGTGATTTACTCAGGGTCACATAGCTAGTAAGTGTCTGAGGGCAATATTTGAATTTAGGATTTTCCTAAATCGAAGCCTAAAGCTCTATCCACTCTGCCATCTCACTGCCCCACTATCTTCCCCTTTGTTTTGATTGCCACATAAAAATTGTTTAATTTTTAATCTACACATTTCACATTAAAAAGTAGCAAATGGCACAAGAGTACAACTTTTCTTGGCACTGTGAAGAGAGAACAAGCCTTGGAACCAGGAATACCCAGTTTGAAGTTGCAATACTGATACATAATGTTTGTATGAACCTGGTCAAATCCCTTAATTATCTAAGCAGATTCTATAAAGATTTTTAATTTCAGAGGATGACAATGATGAAGATAATGATGATACTTAGCATTTCTATTTTAGGTTATATTACATAGACATATTTTATTATGTATTATATATTTTAGCTTAATATTATGTAGTTTATAAATTAAGCTTATATATATACTTTAAGACTTGCAGAGTGCTTTTTATTCTTACGACAACCTTAGGAGGAAGGTAGTATTATTATCCACATTTTGCATATGAGGAAACTAAGAGAGCTAGACATTCAATGACTTATCAAGGGGTACACACTTGTAAGGTGGAACACAATATGGTAAAAAGTATAGTGAAAAAGATGTGATATCCTGAACTTGGATGTAAAAAATCACTGCTATAAGGAAAAGCAGAGGAATTATGACTACACCAGAGTTCATTTGAAAAGTATAGGGAGTTGATTTAGTGGAATTTAAAGTGGAATGGAAAGTAAGTCGCTAGTCTGACACAAGTCAAAAAAGTTAATATGATCTTTGTCAGGATTAATACAGGCTTTTGATTCTTGTGTTGTTCTTTGCTCTGGTCAGAACCCATTGTAATATTATGTTTGATTCTAGATATCACATTTTATGAATGAGGTTAATAAATCTGAATATATCCAAAGACAGGTAACCAGGGTGGTGAAGGAACTAGTGACTATCCTGGGCAAGAATAATTTGAAAGGGCTAGGAATGGTTAACCTGAAGAGATTAGGGAAGGCATGATACAGGTATTCTAATTATCAAAAAGTTGAAATATGGATGTGGAAGAAGGATTAGATTCAAAATCAATCCCCTTAGTCTCAGCTATCTTATTCAGAAGGTAGCACTTGTAGCAATGAAGAAAAGCAGATTTCAGGGCCATATAGAGAAAAGCTTCATGTTAATTAAGAGTTGTCCAAAAATTGAAAAGGTCATATTGGTAGATCAGAATTTTCTAAGATATGGGGCATGGAATTGTGTGTGTCTGAGTATGTGTGTGTGTGTGTGTTGAATGGAGGCTCAAAATAATGGTCAAAATTATTAGATGTATTTGAATAAACATCCTCATAAATACATTTTTTTTTTTTTAGTGAAAATAAAATTCAAGCCAAAAATAACAAAAGAAACCAACACAGTGAATTAGTACAGAGAAAATCTAAAATTGCATAGTCAATGGAGGTCAAATTTAAGTTAATTTGTTTGGAATCTTGATGTGGATGTGATCTACTATCATCACTGTCAGCATAGAATCGTGACACAGATAAGTTGTGCCATTGTACCAATTTGCTGTGTTTTTATTTTTTTAATACGAAGTATGTCAAGTTGAAGTTAAACAAATTTTGTGTGGGAGTCAAAAGCACAAATCCAAAGATTTGTTATTGTTGGGTTTTTTACTGACATTATTCATTTTCATAAGTACTAAGTATAAGCTGGTTTCTGAAAAACTGTAATTTAAAAAAAAATTGAAATAAACCAAGAATTGTTATAGATAATGATTTCAAATTTAAGAAATTTAAATTTAATTGCCTTAAATTCTTATTAGCTACATTTTATAGTACAATAATATCCCTCTGTCATACTTAAATATGTAAATAGGTGGATTATATAACTAGCTACTCCAGAAAATCCACTGAAGTAAATGAAACCAGTAAAAGCCAAGGCAAGATAGTGTTTTTATGTGTGTGTATACACACACACACACACACATACACAAACACACACACATAAACACACAAAAATATGTTGTATATATATATATATGCTACTTTAAAATATTTTATTATTGTTTATATTATATAACATGTACATATAGAATGGATTTGCATATATTTGTGGTATATATGGTATATATAAAGTATAAATTTATGATTTATTTATATTTAAGTAATATATATATATATCCATATATATATGCATATATATCCATATATACATCTTTGCCACTCTTCATGCTCATGGTACATCAAGAGGTAATTTCAATATAATTGATCAATTAAAAAATTATATGGTATAGGAGAATGCTATTTTAATTTTTACAGTTGGAACTATATTAATGTCAGGACAAAATACAAGTCTTGCAACCACTAATGAAAATATGTATCTTCTCATGGAATTAAGACACATTGAGTGTTTTAAAGATAATCATTTGTACTAAGTAATGTGAGTGAGGAGTGAGCTATGCACAGTCTTTCAAATTGTCATGAAAATAATTAACTTTATTAAAAAAACCAGAACATTAAAAAACGTTTTTTTTTTTTTTTTGAAAAACTATGTGATGATATGGTGGCAGAGAACTGGCACTTCTATAGTATTTTAAAAATATCTTAGTTTTGAATTTCAAAGGTTATTTGAGCTAAAAGAAGAAATGGTTACTTTCCTAGTGATAGTCAAGATGGAACAAAGTTGTTTAAAAACAAATTTGTCTCTGATATTTGCATGTTTGGTGAACATTATTTGAAAAACAGGAATCTAAATAAATCAGTGAAGGATTCTTAAATTCACATTTAGGTACATGGAGCTAAAGTGACTGAATTTTAAAATATAAATGGTAAGGAAAAGATTCAACATGGATAAAGATGCCATATTTGGTCTTCATTTGAATATGAATGCTTAATATTTTGAAACAAGGGTTCAAAACTGAAAAAAATTTATGTTTTAGTTGAATAAAGAATTTTCTTATTTATTAAAAAAGCAATAAAATACTACTTATACTTGAATCACTTTATTTGTATAAAATATTTTTTGGCTAGGCTTCTTATGAAGAACATATTTTTGATTTTTGATTTAAAAAGAATTATAAACAGCAATATTACCCAATGTCATCACATTTTGAGTAACTTTGTGTTGGACAACAAGTCCACCCATTATATTACAGATATTACTGTCACATAGTGTCTATGACAGTTGGATGTATAAAGTAAAGAGAAAAGTGAACTGCTCTTCCATTGATGACCTCCATCCTCATAATGTGTATGTCTCCAGTATTTTCCAAACAGTCCCTTTCTCTTCCACTAGATATAATCATGTCTAATTGCCATCCATGTTCAGCTGCACCCCCATAATTCAGAAAGAATATTTTCTCTCTCTCTCTCCCTCTTTCTCCACTCTCTCTAATCATTGTTAGTGGTTAGTTTGAAAATAAAATGATAATATGCTCAAAACAGAATAGTTATATTTGTTCAAATCTTTATCTAAGCCATTAATGATACTGATTAAAACAAAAAACTTTAGAGGATGTCTGCCCCTTTTATAAAAAGTTATGGAGAGGGACACTGGGGATGCTACTATTTTTATGAGTTTTTATGTGGGGAAAAGTTCAGCAAAATCTTTTCTTTGCCCCCAGGCAAGTCCCATTTGATCTCACCAGGGAATAGAGTCTCCACAGAGCATGGCCTTATTTTAATTCCACCTGCTACCTTTAGGCTTTACCCTTATCTTATTCAATCTCTTGGGATAGTTAGATGGTGAAGTGGATAGAGCCTAGGTCTTGGAGTCAGGAAAACTGATTTTTCTGAGTTCAAATTGGACTCAGATACTTAGTAATTCTGTGACTCTGGTAAGTCACAATCCTATTTGTTTCAGTTTCCTCATCTCTAAAATGAGCTGGAGAGAAAAAATGACAAACCACTCTAGTATTTTTGCCAAGAAAACTCCAAAAGGGGTTACAAAGAATTATAAAAGACTAAACAAAACAACATGCAATCTCTTAGTTCACTATCACTCAAATTGTCTATTATCTTCCTTACTGACTCTATTCACCAAGTAAAAATTGCTATTGGGAGGCATTATTATCTGAACTTACTCACTTCTCCTTCCTTTTTTATTGGTTTGTTTCCCTCCTTTTCCCCCAGGATAAGGGACGACTTATTTTTTTCTTTTTTCTTGGGAAGGATAAAGAGAGGAGAATGGCAAGCTGGTTGCTTCCAGAGGTTTGGGCATACATGTACTAAAGACTATAATTCCGGCCACAGAAACTAGTCTCCAAAATGCCCCACTAGATTTCTATTATTATTACTATATTGTAAATATGAAAATTGTAAGGGATTTCTATACATTAGTATCCATGTATATTATAGTATTTTACTGTTTATTATTTCAGATTTGTTTGTATTGGTATTGAAATTATAATAAATTCTTAATTTTGTTAGAGTATATTATGAGCTAAGAAAATTATTTGAGTAGATTATTTTGTGTAAATAAATTTTGTGTATATTTGATGAGGGTGCAATAATTTTTCTCATACAAATAGAGGGCATCTGTATGATGTATTCCATCAGTAGTGGGGCTGGAGGGCTTTAAAAAGATTACTAGTCATTGGGAACATTGTAGAAAGAATTCCCAGGAATAAGGGATATTGTTAGGAAGGGATTCTAACAGTAATGCAACATCTTGATATTCTAAAGGAGGAAAATGAGACTTAGAGAAAGTACTTGTATTGCCAAAGAGCATGGGGGTATGTTGGAATGAGTTGGAATCAGTTTGTGAGAGCTAAATGTTGTATTTTCAATGTGAGCATTTGTACCTTGGTAATCAACAAATACTACAACTCAGGACTTGACATTGTTTTGTTAATTGCCTAGAATTAGGAAAATGGAAAAAAATTAATAATGTAGATTAACTTAATGTAATTTGTATGCACATTTAATTTTCTGTAAAGCTGGTTGTTAAACATTCTGGTGGCTAAAGGTAACATTGATTAAAAATAATAGAAATTATATTTAAATTCAGCTCCTCTAACTGAAAATTTAGCACTCCTTTTCACTACACAATCATACCAGCAGTTATCCTAGTCCTAATTGCCTTCTCATCTGGGGCCAGTTCACTGTCCCTCAGACTGTTGCAGGGCCAGATTATAGTAAAAACAAAAAACTTTGTTTTGTGGGCCTTTAAATAAAGAAACTTCATAGTCCTGGGTGAGAGGGAATAAACGTCCTCAGCTGCTCATCTGGCCCTTGGGCCGTAATTTGAGGACCCCTGCTACATGATAGATGAAATTTACAACTCCTATGTCAGTCAAAGCTACTAACATAATACTCCTTGATCAGATAAAGTAATAGGATAAAAAGTTGGGATTGATCTTGTGGGCAAGCTAGGTAGTGTAGGAGATAGATCACTTTGCCTGGAGTCAGAAAGACCTGAATTTAAAACTAGTTTTAGACACTTCTGTCTAATTGTGTGACCTTGAGCAAGTCACTTTATCTGTTTAACTCTTTGTATGTAAAACGGGGACAATAGCAACATCTGTCTCCTAGGGATGTTGTGGTAAATGAGATAATGTTTATAAGACACTTAACACAATGCTTAAAACATATGTAAATATGTTTTATTACTATATAAATATTATTATCTTAGAGATAGCCTAATAAGAAAACATTAGTTTTGATTTTTCTAACTGTGTGACTTTGAACAAGTCACTTTCCCCCCTCATGCATTAACTTCTTAACCTGAAAGTAAGAGGTTGGACTAGACAATCTTTTAGATCCCATCCTCTTCTAAATTCTTATATCCTATGAACTATTTCATTTGGCAAATGAAGAAACAGAGATCAAAAAAAGGTAGTTTTCCTAAAACCACACGAGATTAAATGATGAAGCCTAGATTCAAACCCAAATTTTCACGTCATATTCCTTTTCCTGAATGCTATCTGGACTTCTTTCTAATTCTGAAACGTGCTTTTTTTTTGCATCATTCCTAGTCAATCTGTTGTTTTTGTGCTGATTTACATGACTATGTCTTGAAGAGTTTTGGTTGCTTTTTTTTTTTTCTATTTTAAAATTTAAACTTTGAACACCTCATTTGTTTCCTTACAATAACAACTCATTTTAAGCTTTAGAAAGCATTTTATGCACAATAACTTTCTGAGATAGCATATAAGTATCATCATCGTCTTTTACAGAGAAGAAACTGAGTCAAGTGACTTGCTCATTGTTACTCAGTGGCAGAGATGGAATTCAAACTCAACCTGGCTGACTCCAGGTTCTTGCTCTTAGCATTATAATACCCTCTATCTTTAATCAGGAGATAGGGTGGGAAGGAAGGAGAATAGAATGATCCAGAATTTTAGTTGACAGAACTTAGAACCTGGAGTCAGAAAGACCTAAGTTCAGATTCAGCCTCAAACTATCTGTATGATCATAGGAAATCATTTAACCTCTGCCTCAGTTTACTCATCTGAAAAATGGCAATGATAAAAGTACCTACCTCTCAGGGTTGTTATGAGGATCAAATGAGATATTTATAAAGTGCTTTGTAAACCTTAAATCATTATATAAATGCTAGCTATAATCATAATTATTATTAGTATCTGCAAATTTGTTGGTATGGGGACTCTCTTCACAGATACAGATCACACTTTTATATGACTCAGTTTTCTTAAGGAATTTCTGGTTAGGAAAAGTTTGCTATCCTGCAGCCATTCTGGTAGGTAGCCTCCTGAGTATATTTAGGTTCACTCTTAGATAAGACATAAAAATGACACTGACTTGGATTTTTTCCATCTTTGTAGAACCCTTCTGAGCTTGTGCTCTGCTGCCCCTATGACCTTTTTAATTCCTTTCTGTGCCCAAATGAGACATTGGATTAGGATTTTCTGGAAGACTGTATCATGGAATGATAAACAAATGTCACAATTCCCCAAACACCCTGGAATCACTGATTTTGTGTAGAGGAATAAGCATTGTTTCTCTATCCTTGACATATGGGGGAATATAGAGCAGTATTGCCTGATCTTTTGTCATTGTTGTGAGCTTCATGGCTTCTGTTTTCACAGATAGGTATGTGGCATTTATATTTTTTCCATTTCTATACATACCCAATTATCAGGAATAGTAAAGCATTCAAAACTGACTTTTAAAAAATTATAGCACATATCTATTTGGTTTCCCTGAAGTACATTGGTTATGATTATTAGGAAGAGGAGAGAAAACTTGCAATAGGAGATATATAAGTAAATTTCTGTAAAGAAATTTTATGGTAAAGACAAGCATTTGCCTTTTCCAGTGACTGGTAAAATAATATTATCTCTGCTACAAGGAGAAATGTAGCATAGAAGCTCTACCCAGATTCTGCCTTCATGATCAATGGAATGAACACATTCAATGGAGGGTGACTGCTGTCAATTGACTGGGGATTGAGCATTTGCCATCCCTTATAATCTTCCTTCATTGTGTCATTTGCTTTTGATGAGATTCTAATCATAATCTGTGGCTGCCTTCATCTTTGGGAAACTTGACAGATTTTGTTCCAGAACCAGACACAGATTTATCTGAAGAAGTCTATTAGGATTCTGAGTCTAGAACCTAAAGTAATCCTTGCTTAAGCTTTACTTTTTTGGGAGAGAATTCTGAGTACTCCACACTTCCTGCATTTTTATGGCTCAAAAGTCTAATTTTGAACTCTGCAGGTGTGTGTTTTGAAAATAAAAACAAAAGTTCTTTTAATCAGCTCCCAAAGCAATTGAGAGCTGAACTTCAGGCTGAGATAGAAAGAAAGGGTTTCACTGTTTTTGCAGTGGATGGATTTGTACTAGCTGGCTATATAGTCTATATCTACATTCCATGTTACCTGATATTTTTGCTTTGTTTTATCTTTGATTGTAGCAGATTAAATGCTTTTTATAATGTATCCTCTTGTTAAGAGGTAAAGCAATAAATAGAAAGAACAGGTAATAAAAAGAAGAGAAGTTCCTGGAGGGCAGGGACTTTTTGTCTCTTTTGTATCCCTAGCATTTAGCATAATGGTGGGCACAGAGGAGGTGCTTAGTAAGTGCTTATTGATTATAGTATAGGGTATGAATCAAGAAGCTGACTGGATAAATTCACACCAAACTCTAAGACTAAGGGAGTCACCCACAAAGAAGGTGGGACTAAGGGAAAGGAAGCAGTCAGTTCTCTGAGAGTTGGGCACATCCAATATCCAGGGGTTGGATAATACTTATAACTGTGAGAGATGAGTATTTGTTGTGTGGTAGTGAGTCTCTTCTTTTGACTCTAGTCTGGTATATAGTCACAGCGTTCCCTGGAGAAGACATTAAGATTAGCCATTTACACAAAATATTGCTCTTCATTTACATTATTTTTTTATATGAAACTGCAGAATCAAAGGGTGGTTCCATCAAGGTCATACTCCCTGCTTTCTATTAAAAAAAAAAAATCAAAACCACACCACATCAGAATGAATTTTCAATTCTCCTTGGGAAAGAAAAAGGAGATAGCAGTTGGATCAATTTTAGTCTTTCTCCTGTACCCATCCCAACCCAAATAGCTCACTCTTTCTATAGTAGAGTAGAATTTTGAGGCAGCTATAAGGACAAGCACAAGAGACTTGCAGGCCCAAGTTGTTTGGTGAGAAAGGCATAGCTTGGTTCAGTGTTTGGCCTCAGGCCAAAGGCTGCAACTAACAGGAAAGTGTCAGCATCTCAATATAATTGCATGTCCTGGAGTCTATTATTGCACTAATAAAAATGCTTTTCTATAAATCTCAGAAAGGAAGGGAAAAAACACCAGGAAGAAAGGAATTGCTTGAAATATTTTATTATATTTAATAAAATTCTCATTTATAGAAAGAGCAGCTTTCTCTAAATAAATGTACTTTAATTTTATTTTCTGATTAATTTGATTTGGGATAAGTGCAATTAATACTTTCTCTCAACGTGCTTCTTAAATGAAGAGTAAAAGCCAAAATTATCATTTAGGTTAATGTTTTCTAAAGGCAAGGGAGGAAGCAGGAGGAAGAGATTGGAAGTCTTGAATTTTGCTATTAATTATGTCACTTATGCATTAAGTGACCTTGGGCAAATGATTTAAATTCTTTATTCATACATATAGTTAAAATGATACTTCATGCTTGCAAAAATCTTTGAAATAACAAAAATGTCAATGGCATTTAAATGCATATTATCTATGTCAGCTTTATAATCAAAAGCATATATGACCACTTCTAGTCTACATTAGACAAATATTATGCTCATGAAATGATTCTCTTTATAAAAATGATTTCTCATATCAGTAATGAAGGGATGGGATGGGAAAGGGGGTTGTAGTGTTGGCTGATATTTAAATACAAAGACAAAAATCATACAAGGGAATTTATTCAACAAATACATATTGCTTTTTCATAATAAACATTTACTTAAATGCCTGCTATCCAAAGTCTCTTCCAAGGGAAATCCTATTCCTAGAAATCTCAGCTACATTGTTTCCTCTCCACCCCACCATATTGTAATCTTGTACCTATTTCAACATTACCAGCCTTACTACCTATTGCCATGATTTCCAAACTTCATATAAACAATATCTCCCATTTACATAATAAATATTTTTTCATCTTTCTCACATTTTTCATAAAACAAACTACATAAATAATTTTCTTAATTTGTAGTAAATTCAAGTAAAATTAAGAATGTATTGCAGTTTTATAACATAAATTTTACATGAATAAAAAGTATTGTCATACATGAATATTTGTTGATAAAGTCTTTTACATTTCACAAATTTATAACTTAATAGAAACAATAATGATAGTGCAGCAGGACATTTGAAGACTAGTATCTGTGGGCACTAGGTCTTTAGTACCTGCCTCTGTGAACCTCTAGAAGTAGTAAAATAGAACTTTATATAGTTCTCTACATTTTGTCCCATCATTCTATTTTCTTTGGATCCTGAATTTGCTATCCTAGTATGCTATCTATCATTGCTATCTATCATACTCTTCTCTTACTAGTTATCCTTTCTTTTTTTGTATCATTTGAAGATTTGATAAGCATGTCATCTATGACTTCATCTAAATCACTGATAAAAAATTTAAAGACATAAGAAAATGGAGATAGTCCTAGAGACTAGAAATCTCATTTACTTGGCTATTCCTTAATTCTATAGCTAGCCGACTCCCATTCATTCCTCTCTTGACCTCTATGAGTTAAAATGAGGCAAAAATTTTTCCTTCCCATTCATCACTTTTTTTTTCTTAAATTTTTTAAAAAGGTATTTAATTTTTCCAAATACACGTAAAGATAGTTTTCAACATTCATTTCTGTAAGATTCTGTTTTCCATATGTTTTCATCTCCCTTTCTCATCTCCTTCTTCCCAATACAGCAAAGCAAATCTGATATAGATTAAATATGTACAATCCTTCTAAACATATTTGCATATTTGTCATGTGCAAGAAGAATCAAAAGACCAAAAGAGAAAAAAGCCACAAGAAAAAGCAAACAAAGAAATAAAAAGGTGAAAATACAATACTCTGATTCATATTCAATCTCCATAGTTCTTTCTCTAGATGAAGATGACACTCTCCATCACAAGTTTATTGAGAATGTCATGGATCACCACATTTCAGAGAAGAGCTAAGTCTATCATAGTTGGTTACCACACAATTTTATTGTTATGGTGTATAATATTCTCCTAGGTCTCCTCACTTCACTCAGCATTACTTCATGTAAGTGTTTCCAAGTTTTTCTGAAATCAGCCTGCTTATCATTTCTTATACAGCAATAATTTCCCATTATATTCATATATCATAACTCAGCCATTCCCAGTTAATGGACATTCCCTCAGTTTCCAAGTTTTTAATTTCTTCCTTATAGAGTCTTGATCTTATGATAGAATAGTGAAGCTAGACACTTTCTACCCCTAAATCCCTCACTGCCTCTCCTTATTTCCCATTATACCTTTCAAATTTCAATACTTGTACCTCTACCATGACCCACTTCAAGGACTGATTCAAGGGCTGTTTATTACAATTAGAGGAAGTCACCATTTATGCTCATGATAAATTAGTTATCTAGTCTTCCATCTGTGACTCTAAGAAGCTGTAGTATGTGTAGTGACCATAGTCTGATAAAATGGTCTTTGGCAGATGGGCTAAACCAGGTTGAGGGTAATTATTGGGCATCAAACCTTTCAGTGAGTTAGGGCAATATCTACCCCAAGCATTTGAAGACTTCCACTAGTGGAATGGGTGAAAGAATAGTTTGTTCCCATAGCCATGAAGGCAGCTGAAGCAGATGCTGTGGAGTTCTTTGGGCTTGGTCAGACATGAAAGACATCAGTATCATCTACTGCATCCTTGGCTTTCACCAGTCATCTTGACTTTTGCATTGCCACTGAATTTTCATAACTTTGGAAGAGAGAGTAAGGATGATGAATTTGTGCAACTCTGCCTAACTTAAATCCAGTTTGCGTGCAAGTAAAAACATTACCCTTATTCTTTGTCCTTGTTCAACAACAACAATGTAGTCTGATCTGGGTTGTCACTGCAGTACAATATCCCAAGTTTATGGGAAGGATACTATCATCTTGGAAAATATCTTTACTGAAAACTAATTTAATATAGTGGTAGACTGTGAAGGGGAAACAAAATGGTGTTATAATGAGTTATAATTTTACTATTGTGGACTAGATGGTTCCCCTTACAACCCAAGGATGATAAGCATATTCTTATGTATGAATACAAATTAGGGGAGATGCTTAGACCTTATGAATGACTACCTTAGCCCTATGTCTATCAGGGTATCTACATCTACTATGTAGGTGCTGAACAATGGCACCTTGCAGGTAAAGATTATCTATATCCCATGAACTCTTTTGGAGTAGGATCCTGAATATGAAAAGAGGAAGGAGTATATCTTATACTCCTCAGGAATGTAAGAGATAATAACAAAAGAAAAAGATGCTAACAAGCATTTCATAGGCAAACACTTATATCTTTGTGTCTACATAGCTTTTTCTTTGTGCATATGTAATATCTACTACAAATACACTTATTTTGAAATCTTATACAAGGAATGTATTTCTAAGTTTATGTCACATACATTTTATCATGTTATGCTTGATATAAAAGTTTTAGTTTACAAAATAATTGATATCCTTACAGAATTCTTTTATCTATCTTCTTTATATGAGTGTGGTTTCTAAGAAAGAATGGTTTAATCATTATAAAGAATTACAAACATTTATGTCTAACATAGAAATGGATAAGAGGGGGAAATGAACAAAAGAACTATAATATTCCTTTTCCCATTTTGAGCCTACAAAATGGAGATCACATTGTTGGTTATAGGAAGTAGTGAATACTTCACAAAGGGTCTTGATCAAGCATTTAATTTAGCTTTTGACATGTAAGATGGGATTTTATTTCTGAAAATCAAACAAGCCATCTTCCTTTTGACAGTATACAGGTGAAGATGACTAGGAGACTCCAGGATAAAGAGCAATCAACCAACATATTTCTTGAGGCAGTTAGGTGGTATAATGGATAGAATATTGGGCTTGGAGTCAGGAGGACATGAATTCAAATCTGACTTCAGATAGTAGTTGTGTGATCTTGAGCAAGTCATTTAACCTTTGTTTGCTTCAATTTCCTCAACTGAAAAATGGAAATCATAAAAACATTTTCATAGTGTTATTGTGAGAATCAAATGAAATAATTTGTACAGTTATCCCTTTCACCTTGTGGGGGGTTAGGATGAAGTACCCTTGCAGTTTGAAAAGTTCTCATATAATTTTTTGGCCTCTTTTTTTTAGAGAAGTCTGATTTTTTTCTTTTTCTTCTATTGGCTATTTACAGCACCTTATGTAAAATTTTGATTAAATTCAGTAAGAATAAATGGAAAGTCTTACATGAGTTCCAAGAATCAATTTCATAAGTGTAAGATGAAGAAGCCACAGCTATATACTTTTTTTTAAGAAAAAATCTAGAGATTTTAATGGACTGTGACCCCAATATGAATCAGTAGTGTGACATAGCATTTAAACTAATAACCTAATAGTGTAAGAGTTTCCAAATGTCTGTCTCTCTGTCCTTTGCCTTAATCAGGCCACAGTTAAGTTCAGTTCTGAGTATCTCAAATTAGGGGAAAATAGTAAAAAATCTGGAGAATTTATATAAAACAACCAGGAAAATAAAGTTTTTGAGTCCAAATCATATAAGTATTAAAGTAAATGGGAATGTTTATTTCTAGAGAATAGATGGCTTAAGAAAGACATAAAAGATGTGCTCAGGATTTGAAGAACTGTCATGTGAAAGAGCAATTAAACTTGTTGTTGGCTCCAGAAAACAGAACTAGGAGCAAAGGATAGAAATCAGAGAGGAAAAGTTAGACCTCATGTCAGGAAAAAAAAATAAAAAAACAAACTTCACAACAATTAGAGTAGCTCCAAAATGTGAAGCCTTTCTTAAGAGGTAGTTTTTTCCATTCACTGAAGTTTTTCAAGCAGTGAATGACTACTTGTTGATCAAATTTTAATGGGGATTCCTGTTGTGTAGAGGTTGGACAACATATGAGCATTAAGATTCATTATGATTCTAATATTCTATTGATATTTTCTCTTTAAGCTTACTAATAAGTCCTTTTCTCAATTCTCTTTCTCCCGGATCTCACTGCTATATCTGATGCTGTTAATTATTGGTTTCTCTTGGATATTCTCTCCTCTCTGGAATTTCATGACTGCTTCTTTCTCATTCTCCTTTTATCTCATTGGGTGAATTTTCTTAATTACCCCTTTTCTTCTCTTGGAATCATTATTCATTTCTTTTCACTCTACACACTTCCTCTTTTGATGACCTCACCATGGGTTCAAGTATTATCTGTATGTAAATGTTGTCCACATCAATAGTAAACCTAACATTTCTCTGACCTGAATTCTTCTTACATCACTACTTGCCTACTAGACAATTCAAAGTCATCATGCCCAAAATAGAACTTATTTTCCCCTACTGAACCTAGCCATCCTTCAACCATCCATATTTCTGCTGAAGGTACTACCATCTGTTTAGTCTCTCAGTGTCTCAGCCTTGAATGTTAATTCTTTCTCACACTACTCTTTTCCCAACCCTCAAATCAACTCATTGCCAGGTCTTGTTAATTCTACATTTATAATATCTCTTACATTTATTGCCTTCTCTCCCCTTATACTACTTCTTCCCTAAGTACAGACCCTTTTAATACCTCACCTGGAGAATAACAGTAGTCACTTAATTGTTAGTTAATCAAAAAGCATTTATTGAGTCCTTATTATGTGCCAGATGCTGTACTAAGCACAGGAGATATACAGAAAGGTAAGAACAAGAGCTTACATTTTAATGGAGGTGTTCATTCTAATGGCTTCTCATGGCTAGCCATTCTCTTCTCTAATTCTTCCTCCTTAAAGCTGCAAAATCAATAGTTATAAGACATGTAACTAATCACAATATTGCCTTTATTGAAAGACTTTTTAGTGACTTTCCATTGCCTCTTGGATTAATACAAACTCTTCAAGATGACATTCACAATCCTTCACAATTTGACTCCTATCCACCTTTCCATTTATTTCACAAACTCTATTCCCACTGAACTGTATTACTAGTTGTTCCCTGAGCTTAACACCCCATTTTCTACCTCCATTCCTCTTCATAGGCTTCTTAGCCTCTACTTAAAATGCCTTTTGTTCTTACCTTTGCCTCTTAAAAATCCCTTCAAATAGCTTCTTTCAAAATAATCTTCTTTAAGAGCTTCCTTTAAAACTACATTTAGATTCTGCCTCCTTACCTCCCTCAAATTATCTCCACAGATTCTCAGAAATTCAGTTTGACATGACTCAGTGGCCATTTAATCTACTAATATATCTGAACAAGCATCTTTTCTACAGATAATGAATGGTCATCTAGCATTTGCTTGAAGACCAATCAGGAGGAAATTCTGATAGCTAGGCATTCCAGTTTTGGAAGTTTCATCTTAAATCAAGTCTCTTTTTTCAACTTCTACCTATTTCTCACAATTCTGCCTTTTCTTCTATGTGACAGGTCTTTGACTATTTAAAGAGAGATTTGTAATATGTTCCCCATGAGTCTTCTTTTATCCATTCTAAACATTCCCAGTTTCTTAAGCTGATTCTTAAACAGTGTGCACTTGAGTCTGTCATCTTATATGTACTTTTATCCACATGCATGATAAAATGCCCTATTATTCTATAAAGACTGTGTTTGAGTCAGAGATCATTTTGTTTTTGTTTTATTATCACCAGAACCTAGAATAGTACCTTACACATAAAAATGTTAGGGATAAGGGCTGGATTTCTGATTTTATTATTATGAGAAACTTCCAGGTGAAAAAATTACCTATACCAATGCAGCTGGCATTTCCTTTGCAAGATAAATTGTTAAATTACTTGACTTAAGTCACATGTTATGTGTCAGAAATATGATTTGAATCTTTTTTTTGTTTGTTTCAAGGTAAACCTTTAACCACTATGCCATGATGCATATAGCAGGCACTTCATGGATGTCTGGATTCAACTAGAATTAAGTATTTTCTTTATAGTCTTGGTGGCAATGAGGTCATGGTCCATGTTTAGGGAGATCCACAACTCACACAACAGTCATTTCACTCCCCAAGCTTAAGTCAGCTCTCATGGCATGTACTTGCTATAACTTTCCTTTTCTTTACGGAATTCTCTAAACCCTATCTTACTTTCAATATATGCAACAAACGTTTATTAAGTGACTATTATGTTCAAGACCTTGTGTTTGGTGCTGGGAACAAAATTAAAATAAGGCAATATCTTTCTCTCAAGGAGTTGGAGTTCTTTTCAAGAAGAGACAGAACCCCCTGCTTCTACTTCCTGAAAACATATTATCCTTCCTCGATATTTTAAAAAGGTTTTTTTTATTATATTGTACTTCAAGTAAGCACATGTTTGATTGCATGCAAAAGCAAAGACAAGGGTAACAACTTTCCCTTCAGTACAAGGAGTAATTCTCTTTATTTACTATCTTCATAGAGCTAAAGACTAAAGCTTGAAATGTGCTTTGAGGTTCCCTGCCGATAACTGCAATAGAGCTATGTAGCATGATTAATATCCAGAATTAAGATTATGGTTGACTCTCCAGCACTGACTTGATTTCTTTTATAATGAGCCCGCATTTTTATTCAATGCCTTTTGTTTGAGAATTTCATGATGCTTCATAAAGGTTTTTTTTTTTTTTTTTTTTAAACCAGGTAACAGTATTTTATGTTCCTTTTAAGGCAGAGGGTTTGAAGCCCTGGGAAGTTCAGAAAGGCTGCACAGTAAGTGTCCTAGCCTTTCATTTTTTACATCCAAAAGGCAGTAAGTGTTTCAATGTACAGCCTATATATAAATGTTCATGCCACAATTAAAATGGGTAAATTCAACTCTATAGTGATCAATAATGCAAAAAAAAAAGAAAGGCAAAGTCCATGCTTGCACCTTTTCACATGGCTAAGGTAATTGATAGTAGACTTTGGGGTCAATGGATACAACACCTGGCAGTAAATAGAAAATAATTTTTATTTTTTTAGCACCTTAACATGCCTTCCTTCATACATCCTGTGAAGGGGTATTATAATAGGCTTGTGGCATCTATGTTTTATCAATGCTCTCAGGCTTTTGATTTACCAACTATAGTGCTATCAATAGTAAAACCAAGGCATAAATAGAGATATAATTTTTCTTTAGTGGGAAAAAAGGAACTAAAATGATTCTCTTCCCTTCCCTCTTTGGCCTGGTCTTAGACTGAATATCTTTTTTTTCTCCTCTGCAACTCCCATACCTGGTCAGAAAAATTTAT
The DNA here is from genome assembly GCF_902635505.1 of Sarcophilus harrisii. Lineage (NCBI taxonomy): Eukaryota > Metazoa > Chordata > Mammalia > Dasyuromorphia > Dasyuridae > Sarcophilus > Sarcophilus harrisii. Next base: position 183,967,347 of record NC_045426.1, on the reverse strand, counting down.
GAATTACAGAGATGAATAAAGATTTCTCGTTCAATAACCACATAAAAATAAAGTCAGAAGAGAGGGAATGGGAGAAGATAACAAAAAAAAAAAACAAAACAAAAATACATATTTATATAATACTTTAAGATTTCAAAAAAAAAACACTTTAAATATATTATCTCATTTGATTTTTCACAACTCTGTGTCTATTATTAATCCTGTTTTTACAGAGGAAAGTAATTAAGTGATTTGCCTGGGGTCACACAGCTAATGATTTAAAAAAGATTTGAACTCAGGTTTTCCTGACTCTGATTCTAGCACTATATTAATTATCCCACCTAATATCCTAGACAGATTTTTTTCTTTTTTTTTATTTTCTTTTTAGATTTTTTCACTCACTTAGACACATTGCTCAGCTTTTCAATCATATCCAACTCTTTGTGACCTCACTGAGGTTTTCTAGGTAAAGCTGTTACAGTTGTTTGCCATTTCTTTTTCTAGCTTATTTTGTAGATGGAGAAACTGAGGCAAACAGAGTTTCAGTGTTACACAGATGTAATTGTCTGAGGCCAAATTTGAATTCATGAAGATGAGCCTTCCTGTCTACAGGCCCAGTACTGAATACTTTGTACCACCCAGGTATTCATCCTGAAATAGAATTAAAACCCCATTCAATTATTGTAACCCTAATTCCTGAAGTTATCTTTCCCCTCCTCTTCTTTTCCCACTTCTTTTTGCTTATAATTTTTTATACACATACAATCTCTCTCTCTCTCTCTCTCTCTCTCTCTCTCTCTCTCTCTCTCTCTCTCTCTCTTTCTCTCTCTCTCTCTCTCTCATACACACACGTATGTATCTATCTATATATCTATTGCTACCCTCATGCATTCCCTAGAGCTGATTTAAATGATAAAGGTGGTGAATGGGGGGGATGTTTCGGCAATCATATAGCAGCCACACATAATTTTGATGTGCTAAAAGCCCTATTGAGAACGCCAGTCATTAATTAAATGAACAACTATTAAATTAAGAACAGAATTGTCAAGAAAGCCACAATCTACTAATTTTCTCACGGTTATTGGACATTAGCCAGTTATCTCTCAATTTTGCATTCCAATAGCTGCATGTGTATATGAAAGTTTGCTGAAAACTCTGATATTGTATTAAAGTAAGATATCATTCTTCTTTTAGTAAATGATTGCATATTTTGATCTTTAACATTCTATGATATTTTTTTCTCTCCCAGTATTTTATTACATTTCCTATAATGTTGCAATAAATTATATAGTTTTTATTTTGTGCAAAGGTCTAGAAAGTAGCAAATTAGTTAAAAATATGGAGAATCACAAAAGTAAAATCTTTACTGAATGTAAAATTTAAAGTTAGTTAACTGACTAAAATTAGCTGATGAATTGGAAAGCTTGTGAAATTCTTTTATTTTTGTTAATTTTGGCTCCTTATTAAGCACCAAGTAGAACAGAGAAGAGGACTTCAGAATTTCTGATCCCACACATTTTTGCTTTCACTATTTTTCAGGAAATATTTTATTTTTTGATGGTGCTATTATTCATAGTTGGACTCCATTTGTTAATCTTTGATTAGAAAATTATTACATTTCATTTTAAATAGTTGATTTTAAAGAGTTAACTGCATTCTCAAGTGTCAAAATTGTTTCTTAGCAGAATACATCTTTGATTTTCTGTTGGAAGTCAATGGAAAAATAGAATTCCCTTAGCAGAAAATCACTTTACATAAAGCTTGTGCCAAAAATTGCATCAAGTAAATGAGGTTTTTGATATTCATATAAGTAAAACACAGAGGTTTCCACTTGCTACTTTTTTTAAACCAATAATTGTTATACAAGTATGCTTTTTTTAAACTTTTAAAAAGTAAATTAATTTGAAATCTACCCTGATTTCACCCTCATTCAGGCACATGTCCAATTTATGACTCAGTACAGTGGCAGGAACGACATAATAACTTCACCCTTAGAGATTTCATGGGGCAGAATGGTAACCACAGGGGCAAAGGGGCATTTCTTTACAACAGTGCCTTTCATTGGTGCAGACGGTCAACTAGAGGACAACACACAATGTTACAGGCTAGATATATATTTCTAATGTCTTAGATATTTGGCAAGAATAAGCATATACAGAAAAAAAGGACTTTAAAAAAGTTGTGGAGTCCAAAATAAAATGATCCATGTTGCTACAAGTCTCTATATTCAATTATTAAATGGAATTCCCTGGATAGAAAGAAATAAAAGAGTCCAAACATAGCTTGCAAGCAAAAAAACACCACCACCAAAGAATGTTTAGCTGATGGGTCTTCTAAGATTTTTCCACTCTGTCTACTCGCAACTTGTGTATTTTTTGTTAAAAATGTTGCCTCTTTCATTTTATGGCAATAAATTTTATAGCATTCATCTCTACTTACTATTCTCTCATTTCTAACACAATTCAAATTCTATTTTGGGAAAATTGTAAATTTTGGACCCATTATTAAGCTAACTTCCAGGGTTGGTTCTAATACTTGACTAAATTATAAAGACTTTAAAGATACTGACCTTGCATCTTACAGAGAGAGAAAAAGGTAGTTATTCATTTTTTAAACTTGGTGAGTAAATTAAGGAAATTTACTAGGGGGCTTCTTAGTTAATAAAGGAAAATTCCTTTTCATAAAATTGATGGTTCCTACATGAATTGATCAGATTCAAAAGTTCATTGATTCTTTTAAGACTTTAGGTAGGTTTTGATGTGTAAGAGAATTGTAACAGGAATGTTACCTTACACAGAGATAGACCTATAATAGCATTAATTGTAGTTAAGAAGGGGGACCATATACCTTTATTCTACTTCTAATGTTGGAGTTATCAGATCATATCCAGTCACAATAAAATACGATAAAAATACCTACATTAAATAATAACACTAATAAAATCAATGATTCATATTTTCGTTTGGTTTCTGAGGCCTAGGATATCACTTTATATTTCTAATGTAGACTATACTTCCCATTTTCCTGCATTTTTTTTTTCTTTCCTCAATTTTCTACCCTCACTATTTTTGGGGATTATTTATGCTATGTTATTTCTTCTAGATTCTATGGTATTAACTTTCCAGTGACTATGAAAACTAATATTTGCATTAAATTAATTGCTTAGAACCATCATACTTTGGGAAAACCATAATATTTGACTGAAATGTAGATTTTGGATGGCTGTAAATATGACTACTTGGAAAAAATTTGCAATATTACTTTGATACTTAGACATTTTGATATATCTTTGAGCATATTGCTGTGGGCATTCCCTTTCAGTGATTTAGATTTCAGGTACTTCATGCTTTTAAATCCTGCTGTTGAAGATGGTTCCAATGATAGTACTCTTTTAGTTCAGGTTTGATGTTGGGACAAAAGGAGGCATTTCAAAGTCACTGAACAGTTAACAAAAGATGGTTGGTTTTGCCCCAATTCAGCAAGAATATACAAGGATACAGTGGCAATTGGCTTTTATGAATATATCCCTATCCAACAGTCATCATATAGAAATGATGTGCCTGGTTATTATAGCATTTGATGAAGAGCTTGGGAACTCAGAAGACTTCAGAAAAATACAAAGCCTTAAGGGGTTTACATAACTTGTGGCCTGGACTTTATTATGCCCTTAGGTGACAAGGAAGCTGCATCAGGGAAGCTAGGGCCAAATCAAGTCCTGGGGGCAAATTTGTTTTCTATTGGACAAAAAAAAAAAAAACAAAACACTAATCCTCATTAGTGGAGAAAAGGAGAAGGGTCCTGGGCCTAACCTAAATCGGAAATGTGTATGTTTGGTGTGGGGAATGATGCTAGAGATTAATCCTAATACATCTGTATAGCTGTTCAATAAATCATCTATCAGGAATTCACCTGATGTGCCCCAGTAGGACTTTCTCTAGAGCTCTTTGACATTGTATGGTTGCTCATGCTACCTTTAGGTTGTCTACCAGTTAAGCTGGGCTTTTGCTATGTGAAAAACCCATCTTTTGTTTTATATATTTTGTTCTATTCTATTTTAGAAGGAAAATAGAACATGTAAATGCTCCTTTTTATTGAAGAAGATAATAAAAGAGGTCACTCAGAAATATGCTTATTTTTTTTTTTTTGAAGAAGGATGTCCAAGTGGTCCATAGAAAAAATTAAAATGAAAACATTTCTGGGCCTTGAAAGAGTAGAGAAAACATCTGAGATTTTTTCAGGAATAATGATATTATAATTCACACAGTTCTTAAACTCTAAAGTTTAAAGTTTAACTTTAAAACACAGTTTTAAAAGTATTTTCCCACAACGATCTAGTGAAGCAGTTACTGCAAATATTTTAGTACCATTTTATAGATAAAGAAACTGAGACTCAGATTAAGTAATGGTGTTATACTTAGTGTAGGAACTAGTATTTTCACAACTTCCTAATATGAACAGATGTTTACTACTTAGATAATGATTACAGTGTGATTAGTAGTTAGTGGTAGACAGTTTCCTCCTGTGGCAGAAGACAAAGACATGAATGGGGATTTTAGAGTGTGTCATTCCCACATAGGTTTCAACAGAAGATGAGAAATTTCTCCTTTTTCAGTCTCCTAAATCCTTGATAATTCTCTCTGAAAGGAAGCATGAAAGGAAACAAATTTCATTTGTTTAAAGGGAGCAACTTCTGCTTCTCCAAAGGTGATAGTTGTTAGATATAAAATTTAGGGGTTGCTGAAGCTGTAGAATTCTTGGCAATTCTGAGTCTCAGAATTCCCTAGATATGAAATCCTTGGATTTCAGCAAGGCTGCCTCTTTTTAGTTCATCCCCAAAAGAAATGGAATATATGAGTCATTGCCCCCTTCCCTCATATCTATCTCTTTCTCACCAAAGTAGTAAGGCTTTCTCTTACATTCACTGTTTTAGAAAGTTCCTTTGAGTTTTCATTCTAAGAAGTTAAGTGTTTTCCCCATTCTTGGCATCTCAACAAGAATCAGACACAGACTATAAGGGGAAGGAGAAAAGCATAATTTACCATCTAACCTAATAAATTTATTGGACTTGGAGAGAGCATCTTTCATAGGCCTTTGTCTCTTTGAAGATGTCCATTCACTGAGAAATTCTCTAAATTCATTTTTTTCCCCAGTGATATAACCTGCTAGATAGAGTCAATTGAAGTGTGAATCCTTTCTGTTTGCCACCTGGGGAAAAGAATGGAAGACAGTTGAGCTGTACATTTTCAAATCAGATACAATTTTAAAAAGCAATCATTTCTATTGGACTTAACTATCATTCATTTGTAGTTAGTTACACTGTAAATAGTAATCCTTTGGCGTGTCCAACAAAAAAGGTTCATGTGTAAGAAAATCTTTTGCATACTCTCAATTTGTGAGTGGGGAAGAGAGAGAAATGACCACTTTTCCATATTCCTCATAAAAAGCAAAGAATACCTTTGAAAACCTTTCAGTTATTTTTTCTTTTATTAGTAGCTGAAAAGAATCTCAAGGAGAGGTAGATACTTTCAAAAGAAAAGGAGCAACATGAAGAGGTGCTCATCTTCCTGAAACCTCTATTGTTCAGCGATGCTGCATGTTAGACATTAAAGGTTTGAATACTCATCATCATATTTTATTGAAGTTGGTAATAATTTACTGATTATCTGCAATGGGTTTCTGAAAAATATTTCTCTTTCCATTAAGGATTTCATTTTCAGCATTTGCTTGTCAGTTAAATCCTCACATCATTAATGTAACTTCTCATCATAGGCAGAATTGAATATTCATGCATAGCTCAAATCACTGTTATTTTGGCCTCTTACTTTTCTTCCCTCTGATCGTGTAGATTGTTAACCCATCACTTTACAGCAGTTATTGAATTCACAGAGACTTCTGATGACTTCAAGTGTACAATAGACATTGTTCTTCTTTTTCTCCTTAGCCAGGTCCTATTCTTTCCACCCTTTTCCTCTCTCTGCACCTCCTTCACTTTCTCCACTCCCCTTCTCAGCACACACACACACACACACACACACACACACACACGCACACGGTCCTGTCAGACAAGTAAGTCTTCTGCTCTATATAAGAAATCAACTTTTAGATTTCCATCTCTGGGACAGTCATTTGCTGGTACTGAATACAACATTAGATGCTATTTAAAAAAAAAAAAAAAAACAACCAAAAAGGAAAAAAAAAAACAACTAATGATTATCCCATTTTATAATATCTCCCTCACTCAAAGGGAGTGCTCTTTTCACCTGGAAGACATCTGGATTATAATTTTGATTCTTTAAGCAGAGCTGGAGGGTGCAGAATATTAATCTAGGCTTTGGACAGGATGACCTCTAAAGATTCTTCTGGCTCTTAGATGGTTTAATTCTATAATTTTATTTGTGTTCTGCTTTTTTATGTGTATTTTACTAAAATAGACCACAGTAATGTTGCCAGACTTATACTGTAAATTAATCAAGGGCTATATATTCATAGTACTATATTAATGAAATCTCATAACCCATTTGAGTAGATGATGTGACCTATAATAAAGGGAGGGTCTGAGAATTAAAAGTTCTGGGCTCAAGATCAGCTTCTTATATTAAAAAAAACTTTATGACCCTCAACAACTTTCAGTGCTACCAGTCAATTTTAAGATTATTAGCTGCAGAAGAATTGCCAGTATTTGTTGTCTTTAATGACAATTCCTTTAATGCCAATTTCATCTACGGAATTTCTTCACTAGTGGTTCCCTACAAGAATGAAATCATGTCTGGATTAAAAAAAATCTATATGCCAATGTGAAATTTTTATGTGTTATCAAGTACCTTGCCTTGACTGTAAACTCCTAGAGGACAGGTATTATTTATATTCTGTATGATGCCTGCAGGACTCAATGAATCAAAATTTTCCCTCATTTAAATTACTCCCTCGTGGCACATTAAATGTTTCAGGCCACTATGAACCATTTAATGCCTAATTTACTACTTGGACAATTACTTAGCCACTGGGGAGAATAGAGTCCAATTACTATTAAACACCACCAACAAATTGGTCTTATTGTTCTTAAAGTACGTAGTAAAAATATATATGAAACAGTAGGATCCCAATATGAATTAATGACAACTTTTCACATCCATGGTCAGAACCATCACAAGCTGCTTAGTGGGCAACTTCTTATGAAAATTATTTTTGATATTGTCAAATTTGATTCATTTTCACTTTGCTAATCTGCAGATACAATAATTCTCACACAAAACCCAGTAGTCTCACTCTGTTCTTGATAAAGATTATTAATAGTAGAGGGCTATCATGAGATCTCATATTAAAAAGACTTCATTACTTTTACAAAAGATACTCTAGTACATTTACTGGTCTATTACCAAATAATCTTATAAATAATTAAAACTAAAGTCCATTTATCAGATAAAAAAGAACAAAGTACTTTTGGGACTGTGACATCATGGCTGTTCATCCTGATTTTCACTTTCATATTCATTCCACTTGAGAATCTCTAGTTGTCTTCATTATAGTTCTGAATTGGCATGGTATTGCTGTTTTAAAAGACCGTTTAAAAGAAGAAATAGTCTTATAGTATGACTGGGGACATCTTAAAAAAAAAGAAATATCTCACAAAAAAGTTGAATAAGTGTCTGGCTGTGTTTAAAGAATAAAAAATAATCACTTATGTTCCAAATTTATGTGTCCCCCTCCCTTCAAATTAAGTTCTATACTACAATTGCAGTTCAATTAACAGAACAGGCTGAAAATGAGTCTATAAATGGCAAACTGTTATAAATTTGCCATACAAATGATGGGTTAACAATCTATCTGGGGAAAAAAAAAGCAACAGGCCAAAATAACAGTGATTTGATCTAGGCATGAATATTCAGTTCTGCCAATGATGAGAAGTTACATTAATGATGTGAGGATTTAACTGACAAGCAAATGCTGGGAATCAAATTCTTAATGGAAAGGGAAATATTGTTTAGGAACCTTCCATTGTGGATAATAAGTAAATTATTACCAACTTCAGCAACACATGATGATCAGTCTAACTCATCATGTACACGAGCAATAAATATGATGTTTGTATTTATGACCTATGCCTTTTACAGACAAATATACTAGATGGAATCTAAGAACTTTCTCATTAGCCCAGTAATCTACCATCTAGTCTCTTAAGAGGTATAAAGTTTGGGGTTTCTTACAGATTCAAGATAATTAAATTTGAAGTTAGATAACCTGTGTTTGAATACCAGCTGATTGGCAGTGATTATTTATCTCTTCTCTGTGACTCAATCCCCTCATCTATATCATGAAGGGCTTGGACTAGATCACTGGATCTTAGAGTTTAAAAGGACCACAAAAGCTATCTGTTCAAGAATTTCCTCTGCTAGGAATCTGACAAATTTACCCTGTGTTCAATAAGAAGAACCATTTCCTCTAGGAGCTATCCATTCCATTTTTGCTGAGCTTGATTTGTTAAAAAGTTTCCTCTTAGAATCCTCTACTTCTCTGTACCTTCAATTTACCATATCTTGTTTTTTGCTAAGGGCCAAGGAGAATAAGTACAGTCTCATCTGACAGTCCTTGAAATATTTGAATATCTTCTTTAATTTTCCTCATTTCCTGGCTAAATATTCCATATATCTTTACCTAATATCTATATGATATATATATATATATATATATATATGTATGTATGTAACTCTTTAGCTCATTAATGTCATCAATATGGTGCAGAGAATTGAGCCCAATGTTCAAAATGTGGTCTGAATAAAGTATACTACAGTGACAGAACTTCTTTTATAGTAAAGCAGGCTGAGAATGATTTAGACATATTGGCTGCAAAAATAAAACATCTGTCAGGTGTCTTCTAGCTCTGAATATTTAGTGATATTATGTATGATGTATATGTTTATATTTTGGGTAAAATCAATAAATATTTATTAATTACCTACTGTGTGGCATGGCATTGTGTTAAGTGCTAAGGATACAAAAAGAGGAAAAAAGATAATTTGTCCCAAGGAACTTATAATCTAATGAATCATGTTGGATTCATTATGTTTTAATGTCTTCTGTGTACAAAATAAAAGCATATTTTTTTACAATGACACAAGAAATGTGTTTTATCTTAAACTCAGTACATCAAAAAATCGAACTTTTCATTTCCTAAAAAGTTTAGAGGATAGAAACATGGCCTTGGAGTTACGGTAACTTGGGTTCAGGTGACATTTACTGACATTTACTATATGACACTATTACCATTCTATTGACTTGTCCTCTGTAATTCTTTAGCTCATCAATGTCCTTCCTACAATGTAATACACAGAATTGAACCCAATATTCAAAATATGGTCTGAAAAGGATAGACTACAGTGAGCTTCTTTTATAGTAAAGCAGTCTAAAAATGATTTAGACATTTTGGCTGCAAAAAATGAAACACTTTTCAGGTGTCTTCCAGCTCTAAATCTATAAATGCAATATGCTATGTAAATGATTATATAATAGTCCCTTAACTTTTCAGTTCCCCAGTCCACTTCTTAAAAAGTAAGAGTCAGAGGAACTCGCAATTTGCAATGGTGAATCCAGTTTCCTCATTGGAAGTTCCCTAGATGCTTAAATTACACACTTGATACTTTCCCCAATTGTCATCTTGTTGCTCTCACCTGCCCCCAACCTTAAAATTCCCAATATTTCTGTATGTTAGTGGTACTGTTATTTTTTCAAATGCCTGAACTCAAAATATTAGAATTCTCTTTGCCTCTTTTATATACTCTCATTTCTAAGCAGTTGCCAATCTTATCCATTCTTCTTCCCTGGTCATTCTTAAATTTTCCTTTGACTCTATTCTTACTATATCACTATCGTATTCAGACTCTTCTATCCTTCTGTGTTCGACTCTTCTTAGGCCATTACAGCAGCCTCCAAATTGGTCTGCTTGATAGCATTTTCTTTTATTTTTCCTCTAATCTATTACATGGAACTAGATTTATCTTGTTATACCACCATTTCCTAAATCAGCATAGGACCTGGCACATAGAATGCCCTTATTAAATATATATTAATTGATTGGTTGGTTATGGTCATTCTTTGTTTAACCCCTCCTAATGACTTCCCATTGTTTTCAGAAAAAAATTCAAATTTCTTAGCTTGATACACCATTATTTCCACAGCACAGTGAACTTTTCTAGTTTGATCTCTTATTTTGCCTCCTACACAAATCCTAAACTACAACCAAATAGTTTTATTTGGACATTCTCTATGCTTTCCTGACTTTGTGAATTTCCTTATATTCTTTTATGTCTGGATTTTTCTGGATCTTTCCCTAAGATACTTTGTTTCAACATTTCATCCATTCTTTAAGGTCTAGGCCACATTCACTTCTTCCATGACAAATTTAACAGTTACCTTAGTTCAAAGTGAGGCCTCCTCTCTGTCCTCCTAAAACACTAAGTTGTATTTGCCCACATAATATTCATTAAGTTTTGTAATTATGTGCATTTAGATTTTCTCTTCCCTGTAACCATATATACATTGCTTATGTATACCACCATACTTAGGATAATGGCTTTCCCATAGTAGATAATACATTAAAATCTGCTCAGTGAATAAATTATTGTCCCTTTACTGGCCACCATAGAGCAATAATATTAGACTTTAAAACAGAAGGAACCTCAGAAGAGGTTTATTTTACAGAGGAAAAAATTGAGATACAAAGGGGGTTAAATGACTTGCCCTGAGTTATAGGGGTAGGAAGAGTCTGAGCTCTTTACAGACCAGATCCTCTCTTCACAAGCAAATAGAACCACTTTAACCTTAGAAGGTTGGGTGGAGAGTGGTTATGGCTCTTTAATGAAGACTTGCCATTGTCTTAGGAATCTTTGAATGAAATTCTTTGAGCCATATTTTTCCACTGAAAAATGAGTGTGTTTCTGAGGAAAAAAAAAACAAAACCACTTATATATTTTTTTAAATGGTTTAGCTGAAGGATATCATGTTCTTTAGGGTGTTTCCTGGACTTTAGTTTCTGATGTGGCAATTCAATGTGGTAAGCTGACTAAAATTTTTCTTAAATGTAGAAAGTCTGAAAAACTAATTAGAGGAATGGATTGGGGGAGAACTCTATTTTTGTCTAACTGGCTTACAAGCAATTTTCCAAATTCCCCTCTGAATGAATCTAAATGATTGATATGGAAAAGCTGTCAGTGACTTCTTATGACGTAGAGTAGGCGTAGCTTTACAAGAAGAGGTCATAGGATCAGAGATTTAGAACTGGAAAGGGAGCTAAGTGTCTCCTTCCTTCATTTTGCATGCAATGGAAGAGGCTGACTAATAGGGGTCTACTCCTGGGAGCATATGTAGAATGGTAAACCTATTTCCAGAAGTAGGCCCTTATTGGCCAGTTCTCCATAAAATACAGATAAACTGAGAAATAGAAAGGATAGATAAGTAACTTGCCTAGGGTAACACATGTTGTTAAATGATGAAAATTTAGATTTAGATTCTATAGAATCAGAGACCTGATACTTTTTATTGTATTTCCATTAAATCTATAAAAGTGATGTTATGATGAAATAAACATGGATACATCTATTCATTCATCCATCAATGTATCAAAGATTTGATGTGCCCATTTTGTATTTTTGCTTAATCACAGGTGATAAAGACATAATTCCTGTCCTCAAGGTGTTTATAATCTAGTAGAGGAGATAACACAACTAAAATCAAAGGGACAATGCTATAAGAAAGTACCAACAAATTGTGACGGGAGCTCAGAGAAAGGATGCCACTTTTCTGTAAGTGCATGTGTGTGTGCCTGTGCATGTTTGTGTATGCATATGAGTATGTCAGTAATAGGGTAGAAGGAAAAAGGAATGCTTCAAGGTAGAAATGGAATTTTAACTAGACCTTGGAAAGATGGGTGGAAATTTTGCAAGTAAACTTGGAAAAATAAAGTATGGATCTGAATTTAATTCTTTTCTCTTCCATTTCTCTCCCTCCACCCCACTTCCACCCAATACTTTGAGTGGCAGAGGAAGATATAATAATGAGTCCACTAAATACTTAAATTTTTAATTGAAATTTTCTAAATTGATGGGATGAAATTGTTGGAAATTAGATTTGTAATTTTTTTTAAAGCCAACTAGATCTTATATAATAATCCTATCAACTATTTTATTTTCCTCAAACTATTTATGAATTCCTATTTCATCTTGATATCATAATTTTTTCCTCCCACCTCTGATTATGATAGAACTTCTTTGTATGTCACTTTTCAATAATATTTTTCCTTTGCCCTGCATCCTAGAATTTAAACTTTAACCTTTTGTGAGATTTATATGTGTGTATATTATCTGCCTTAGAAAACTAGCATGGGTCTAAGATTTTCAAGAAATTTCACTCCTTGCATCTTACTATAATGACAAATCTAGGACATATCATTCTTTTTCATTAGTAATGAAAAAAAAGAAGAGTTTTTCACAGGATTACATATCAGAAGACTGTGGTTTAGTACAAGTTCTTTCTCTAATTTGCTTTAAAAGCCATGGCAAGTCACTTACTATACCTCTCTAGGTCTCTGGTTCCTCATCAATAAAACATATTGCCCCCAACTGCTATGGTTTTGTAATTTAGCTTTAGTATTTAAATAACTTAAAGGGGTTTCAGGGGTATCACAACTGTTGCTTCAGGAGGGGTCTTGGCCATTACAGAGTAGAAACTAGGAAGATGGGCCTTGGCAGGAGCTTAAACTATTTAGAAACAACTAGCAAATTCTGTTCTTGGCTGGCCTGGAGGCTCCATAATGCTTTGAAGAATATCTCTTCACTTTCAAACCTGATAATATAGATCATGACTTTTATTCCATAGTCACTAATCCTGGGGGGTGGGGGGGTGGGAGGGTAGGGTCCTTTTTGAAAGGAGCTCAGGCCTTAGGGATCTAAGATATTCTCATGATTTCCAAAATGTCCAACTTTAGGACAAACAGGGAATGTCTTTCCATTTAATGAATTTTATTCTGGAAATCCTAGGGAATGGAAATCACCAGCCTATTAAATATGCCAATGTATTAGCTTACTATTCTCTTGAAGGTGTTAGGGTACAAGAGAATTTCCTGGCAGTAGATATTATTACACGCTGGAATAGGTTACTGAGAAAAATTGTAGAATGTTTTTCCATGGAGCACTATAAAAATAGCAGAAAATAGCTCTTTCTCCCCCTGCCTCTCCTTTACCAGAATGGTTTAAGTGTAGTTCCATTTAAAGAAAGAAAAATAAATTAACCAACATCAGACCAACCAAAGTTTGTCTATGATAAAGATATAAGGAATTGTATAGCTTTTGGAGATGTCTAAAGTTTGTATAGTTAACTTATAGGAAGGTAGAATATCTGAAAACATTACTCTGAGGATAGCTGAAACTTTGTTGGATTTACTGTAAACCTTCCAATGGTATGTTCCTGGGATAGGGAGGAAGGAGTATAAAGGTACTCTGGTGTAATATTATTGGGTATATGCTAGGGGAGTGGCAGTGCCAAATGGTTATAACATTCATACTAGTGGAGTGTGAATGTTACAAGGCAGTGTTATATAATGAGTAGAACCATGAAAATCTGAGCTTGATTTCTTTTCACCTTTTAGTCATATAAGCTATGACGGTGGGCAACCTGAGTTCAATTCATGTCCTGATTCCCTAAGTTGTAAGGACTCCCTCTGCTACAGTAACTTTGTATATACAGAGAGGTCCTGATGAATAAGAATGAATAATGGATTTCCCCTGAAGTGGCTGTATGTATTCGAATTTACACTATTCGAAGTTATAATTATATAAAATATGGTAATTGGTTCCAGTCCAATGGAAATATGCAGTGTGAATTTGAATAATGCAACCAGTTCATCAGATTTATTACTTACCCTAATCAAGACCTAGCTGTAGTCTGTATTTATTTCTGTGTGTACATGTTAACCCCTGGCCAATGTTAACCCCTCCCCCCATAGTAAGTAGAATGTAAGCTTTTTGATAGAAGAGATATTGCCCCTTTACCCCAAGTAGAATGTGAGCTCAAGAGAAGAGACTTTTGTGATATCTCAAGTTTTTAGCACAGTATGTGCTGTATAGAAGATGTTTGCTTGTTGAACAGAGATCTTAATTTTCTCATCTGTAAAATGGGGAAAATGTTTGCTTTTGCAGCATTGTTGTGAAGTTCAACTGAGAGAATATATGTGAAACATTTGGCAAGCTTTAATATGGTGTACAAAATGTGAATTATTATTGTTGTTATAAGGTGTCCCATTTTGTGAAGTGTTCTTAGTAAAAAGATGCTGGCAGGTTGGGGGGGGTGGTAATCAAGGGAAAGAGTAACACATAAGATACTTAACTTTTAGTTTGTGCTAGTCAATTCATCCTGAAGATGAGACATTCAAAATCTGACTCTTCTCTTTTCTTATGGAACCAGCTGCAGCCTTAAAATGGAGAGGGCAACAAGGCTCTTTGTCTATAGTAACTTTATGAAGTAGGCACTTAAGTTGAATCATCTGTCATCAAGTCAGTATTCACTGTATTCTACCTCTTCTTTCCTTGGTTTCTTTTCATTTTTGTATTCTTGTTTACCCATTATAATCCTAAAGCTCATATTGCATTTATTATTCTTCTGGTCATAAATGAATAGGAATTTTTATGGCTAAAAGATCAGCCAAACTAGAGAAAGCTCCAAAGTTCTTAGCATAGAGCTTAATACTCCATAATATTAAACAATCCCCATCAGGAACAAACAAAAGGCATCTGTGTAATTTTATTAGATATCAAAAGAGCTCTTAGAAGGCTAAATTGGAGATGCAATGCTGCTTCTCCTTATATATAATGACAAAGAGCCAATTCAGCTACTCTAACAGAAACTCAAATAAGCACAGCCCTTTCAGAAAGGCTTTATATTCAATGTAAAGGAAATTTTGTCTTCAAATACTACCAGCTCAGCGTCCAGTGGTTTCAATGGGAGCTGGACAAGCAGAGCCAAGGGCTAATTTTGGCCCGTGTATTTCCCCAATATGTCCTCTTGGGTGATCATTTTAGTTTCACCAAAGTGTTTCCTCTAGCTATGAGAGTCCTCATTGGAAAGTTTAAAGCACCGAAAAGAGACTAAAATCCAAATCAATATTCCTTAGAACAAATAAAACAAAAGAGGGTTTAGATAGGAATAGTCTTCTTTCCAAGTCTCTAGAGGACAGATGGAGGCTATCTTGATAATTTTTTTAAAGGTCAAAAGCACATATTTTTAAAAAAGGCTTCTTCCTTCCCCAGTTAGAAAGGTTTCAATATGAAGACAGCAGGGTCATGTGCACTGTTATGTAGTTTGGAGTGAGAGATTAAAGGTGGAGAGGATATCACTCAATAGACTAGTTTATTTCATTCCTCAAATGTTGATTGTTATAATAAATTATTTGCAGTGAATTTGTTTTGCTTTCAGGTATGTAACATTTTGTACAAAAAAAGAGATGTATTCTGGGGAACTACCTAATCGAATTGCAATGCTTTCTATTTCTTCCCCCAAGCAACAGTTTTGCAGATAACATTTGAAGGGAAAGTTTTTTGCCTGTAGATCTACAAAACTCAGAAGATTACTCATTGTCCTTTGACCTTTGAGAACACTGAGTGACTCTAACTCAAACTGAAGACTGGGAGGAAATACTGAATTGAAACAATATCCAAAAGCAAATTCAATGTATGTAGCTCTAATAAATGTTCATTTACTACTCTGTAAGAGAAGTATTAGAAGTCAAGGTGAAAATTTGTAGACACATACTGGAACCTTGCTGGCCATGAAAGAACTAAATTTGATATAAGGCAGAGTGCCATCTTGGACACAATCCAGCGGAAGATTTAGTTCCTGGCATACCAAAAGGATTTCATTATAAAGTATTTGCACTTAGGAAATGGTGCAATAGCATAGACTTCTATGACAGTATAAGGACAGGATTGTAAATGCGTTCCAAGGTACATTCTTAATCAGAAAGTAAAGGGTTTTTGAAGAAATACAAAGGATATAAAAGGGGAAAATCAGAAAGAAAAAAGCGAGTCTCAACTGCCTAGTGTACACAGTAGAGTGATGGAGTCATCTCATTAGAAAGAGCTGATACAATGCCATTATATTGTATCTATTAAGGAAAGAAGCAAACTGATTTGAGCAAGATCTTTGAAATTTTTGGAAAGATTGCATCTATCCCTTTGTATCTCTCTATCCCTTTGTATCCTATGATCTCTGTTGTGAGATTTCACATGAGTCATGAGGAAGCTACCTGAATCTCTAGACCTGGCTTTGAGCATAGCAGTAGTGCTAATAAGATATCTTAGCCCATAAAATGTTTATTGCCTTCTTAGAGAGACATGCTCATTTTTAACTGTTTCTTTTTTATGTGCTTGTTTTTTTGATGTGTTGCCAGTATGATCTTTAAAACTACCACCAACAAAGATATTTCATATCTCATCAGTTTGCTAAAGGTAGGGTCATCTCTCTGGAAGACACTGGGGGTCTAAATCACAAGGAATGAAGCATGCATGGATACTGGAGCAGGTTTTTGTTGGCTACCTACCATTTGGACTAGAGAAATATCCAGAAATGTCAGTATTTTTGGGGGGCCACAGTCAGTACCTGACATGTTTTTTATTGTATTTAGGAATGAGAGGGCAAAGTTACTCCCTCACTGGTGGCTTTTGGTGAGAGAGCTGTGCTATAGGGGGAAGGGCTATGTGCTTATTCTCCTTTGGCCATCTGCCTTTGGCACAAGAAATGTGTCCAAGACATTAACTTTTTCATTGTTTATTTTTCCCTTCTAGGTGCAGTGAGGGAAATGCTGTCCACAAAAATGGGGCTATGAAGTTTCTGGGGTTCTGGGAATCCAAGTAGGATCTTGCAGCAAATCTTGCAGCAAGCCTAATAGCAATGCCTGGAGGAATAAAAGTCCTGGATTTTTGTTCAGCAGAACCTCACAGTAATGCTGCCAGCTTTGGCTACAAACTTGGTGCAACCAATGTTAGGTAGTACTGAGTGAGGCTGTGAGACTTTCCAACACCCAAGAATTAAGTAGTGTATGTCAGTTCTATGCCAGATAGTAAAGATATGTAATATATGTAATCCCTTCAGTGAATTTATCATATTGAAAAGATAGAACACACAAGTACAGAATTTTTAAAACAATACAAAACAATTGCAAGTTAAAGGTCAGATCTATGGAACTCACAACAAATGCTTTTGAAATTTAAAATAGAAACTCATGGTGGTCTAGAAATTTGAAAGAAAGACTTTGTAGAGGAAGAGATAGCATGGATAGGTGGAGAAAAGAAAGTGGAAATAATAGTCTAAGAGAGAGAGAAATATGATAGGATAAACAATGAAATCAGAGCTATAGTTTAGAGATGGATGATTACACTTATTTTTCTAGATAAGAGTATTTGTTGAGAAACAGTGGAATATAAGTTTAAATGGGTGAATTAGGATCACACTACATGAGGTCTTAAATGTCAGATTAAAGAGAACTAAGGAGCTTTTCCTTTTTTATTTCCTTTAGAGAAGAGAAGTAACATGATGAAAATAGAATTTTGCAAACCTGTCTAGGATTAATTGAGGAGAGAAATTAGACTCGGAGAAAATAAAAAGCTACTGTTGTAGTTTGATCATGGGTAATAAAAGCCTGGATTCCCTTCAGGTATGTCCTCTTAACACATATTTTCTGTGTTTGGGGCATAGAGAATACTGCAATATATTCCAATAGTCCCTTAATCTAAATGTTTAAGAAAATACAGGGAATCTTAAAATTCATTTTAAAGACAAAGGCATAAAGGGACCCAATTTAAGCAGAGAAAGGGATAGTAGAGATTATGAAGAACAGATGCTCAATTTTCTTAATCCTTTAAAGTAGAAAAGTAAAAACAACTCACTTATTTAGGCCTTAATTAAAGAGAAAAAATTTATAATTTGGAGTTGCAAAGATGGATAAGACATTTTTTTTAGCTTGTTATTATTTTTCTTAGTGTCTTGGCTAATCATGAGTTTGTATGGAGCTCATATCCCACTGCATTCCCTCTCTTGACCATTTGCCATTGGGTTAAGGTTCTATGTTGTCTTTCCTGAGAAAACAGAGGTGGGGCAGGTGGCTTGTTAATGTTCCTGGCTTACCACTTAGCTAGTTGGCAGCACATTGCTACTGTTTACATTTCTAAGGCTGGCTTTCCAAAAGGTTATTATAGAGCACAGAGTTTTAACTAAACAAGAATCTTGATTTCTCTAAATGCTGGTCTACAAAGTCTACTTCTGTTAGTATTTGGTTGGATTCTTTTATGCATTTTCCTTATTGTAGTTATCATGTCCTTCAAAGCCCTGTCATCTGCGGTACTTTACATTTCCGAATGTCTCTTTAAGTTAAAACATTGTCTAGGACTTGGTGGAACTGGCAGACTCTGACATTACATGTTGTATTATTCATTGTTTGGCGACTAGTCTGCATATCTGTGGTAAAAACAAACATGATGCCTCTCAGCTCATTTCAGACCATTCATTACTTTTCTATGAATGGCTTTATGAAAATGTGAAACCCTTTTTACAGAATATAAGAAGCTATAGAACCACAAGAATCAGTACCAGTTAAGACGTTCATGATATGAATTTCATGTTGAATCAAAACTTTAGTTCAGAGAAGCTCAGTAATGTTCTTATTTCAGATCTATACACATTAAGGGTATTTGGGTTTGACTGCTCAATTTTCCTTTTCATTATGTAGTCTGGAACAAACCAGTATTCATCTTTAGCCATTAGAATTGAACAGAAAAATTAAGTTTTATATGGCTAATACTTCATCTCTGTTCATTAAGATGGGGGAACAGACAAATTTCTGCACATGTTGGCTTTGCTTCATAAATGTGCCAGTAGGTGTTGCTCTGTTAGTACTAATGCTGACTCCTTCAATATGAAACAAACTGGTCTTTGTTTATGATGAGGAAGATTCAAAAACAATTCTAACTTTTACTTGTGTATTTCTTTTAAAGAGATAATACTTTTCCACCAATACTTAGGGCCTTACATAATAATTTTGCTGCCAAAATAACCTTTTTACTAAGACAGATAGCCAATTCTGAGTCAAATCGTTGGATAATTGTTTAGTTTCATAAGGACCAGAAACTGATTTTACATTTGTCTTCGGTTAAGAAATCTTGGTCTTTGGGGTAGAGTGGGGGAATCAAGCAATTACTAATTTGTTCAAATAGAAAAAAAACCCTATACTTTTTCACTCTTCTTTTCCCTCATGTGTATATTACATTCATATTACATATTCTTATCTACTCAGAATCTTAAATCCATATTTAAAATAATATGAATGCCTTTGTGCTTGATGTAGGCACAGATAACCTTAGAAGCATTTTCTTGTCTGTCTGACAAACAAGTGGAAAGCTTGTGTGAATTTATCCAGAACCTACAGGATTTAACTCTTTGTAATATACCTAAGCATTTCAAGCATGTTTACATTGGGAAATGTTTTCCTGTTCTTATGTGTAGGCAGAAACAAACGATTTCCTTATGTTCACCTCACTGACCCTGCCGCCTGTACTAATTATTACACAGAAATAACAGACGTGGCTACTTCTGGGTTTGATTTAAATTTATTCATCAAAGATTCAAACTTTGAAATGTAAGAGACTTGTGAATTATTCTTTGCTAGATGAAAGGCTTCTGAAAAAATAAAATTTCAATATTTCAAGGGGTCTCTGATTTCTTTAATGGTAGTAATCTGTCAAATGGTATAGACCATACCCAAGCCACACCTTTCATGCTGAGTACCTCTTGTCCTTCACAGAGGGACCACCCAATGTGTTCTGGGACTACCTATAGAGTTCTTAATGTTTTGTGGGTACAAGTACAATACTTGGGCTGTTCCAGTCCTTATTCCTTTTAATATAAGAACATTCTATCTCTCCTTCTAAGTCATATCTCTTTTGAATATTTATTTATGTTCTTTTTGTGGACAATTCTTCTTGGCAATAAGCAACAGCTTCTTAGAGGGGTAATGGGTGTCTCTGGGGATGGAGAATTGAAATCAGAATTAGGAAGATGTGTTTAGAATTGGCTTAGATACTTACTAGCTGTGGAACTGTGGACAAATAACTTTTGTTTGTCCCAGTTTCCTCTATTGTAATAAGGGATAATAATAGCACCATTTCCCAGGGTTGTTGCAAGTAACAAATAAAATAATATTTATAAAAAAGAAGGTATCTGACATATCATAGAGACTAACTAAATGCTTATTCCCTTTCTCTCCTTATACCATCCACCATATGATTCTACACTGCTCTTTGGGTGACTCACAGTTTTGATTTACTTGTTTCAGATACCTATAACATCATTCTTTGAATATTGATATTAAAAATGATGGGTCTGTTTCAGGGAGAAGCTTAATGTTCTGAGAATACACAATTTCCCAAAAGCATACTCACTCCTTCTACTTCCCCTCCCACTTTTTTTCTTCTTCAGCTTTGGGCTCAAATCATTGTTTATCCACAGCATCAGTACAAGATATCCATAGTGAGTGACAAATTCAATGGGCTATCCATGAAATTGAGTACCATAATTTACAAAAATAGGCATTCTTTGCCCATGATATATTAATGTTATGGAATATTATTGTTCTATAAGAAGTGATCAGCAAGATGCTTTCAGAAAGACCTGGAGAGACTTACATGAATTGAAGCCAAGTGAAGTTAGTAGAACTAAGAGAACATTGTACACAGCAGCAAGAAGATTATGCAAAGATCAATTCTGATAGACATGGCTCTTTTCAATAATGAGGTGATTCAGGTCAATTCCAAAAAACTTGTAATGGAGAGAGCCATCTGCACCCAATGAGAGAACTATGGGGACTGAGTGTGGATTACTAAATTTAGGAAATAAATTATGTCCAATTTTCTCATTTTGCATTTTGTGTATTTTCCATTTCTCATTCGTATGTTGCCTGAGTTACGTAGTGCCATTGGTTCATGAAAATCAAATACTCAAAGTTCAAATATGCCAAAAGTATTTACTACTGTCAAAGTAGAAATTTTCCCACTTTGGATTGACTAGCTTATGCCACCAATTAATTCATGCTTTGAAGAAAATAGAATAAAAATCTCAATCATAATGAAAGGAGAACAGTGTGTATAGAAACAACTTATCGAACAAAGAAATGGAGGAAATTGGTGCATATAGGAAAATTAAAAATGAAAGAAAAAGGTAATGAAGGAATTAGAAGATGTATAAAATATGTATAGAAATGAGAAGCTGTTATCTTTTTGTTTTCATAGTTGGAAATCACAACTTGTCAATAATATGAAGTAATAACAGTTTATTGTATTTTTTTAACTGGTAGGGCTAGAATCTCTAGACTAAGTATATCATAGATTTTTGTATAGATTTGTATGCATTCAAAAATAAAGTTTAATAAAAACAGTGATGTGCTTCTGTTAATAGAAATCCCTCAGTCCTATAGTTAAACATTGAAATATCCTGAAAAACAGAGATTCAGATGAAAGTAAATAAATTTAATCACTTTTGCATTATTTTATAGTGAATTTAAAAATCACAAGGTTTGTTATTTCTTTGATTTTTCCTCTATCTCACTGTCATTCTACTTCTCAAGTGTACTTTTTGAGCTGGTTTCAAATCATTTATGAGATTATGCAAAATGAGGAAAAAACAATCATAATGCCCTTTATTTTTCTGTAGCTTCCTGGTACTCAAATACTCTATATGTCTTTTTCAAGCCTATTCAGAGAGTGGGGTGTATGGGGTATTAAGGAAGGACTACCACAGGCAATGTGAAAGCTTGCTAAGCCCTTTTCAGGGCGACCTATCCACCTTGATGTTCACCTGTCATCCAACTCTGTGGCTTCCAGAAGCCCTAGCATGCATAGTGGCTAAACCTCGGTGAAACCATCTTGGCAGATGGGTTAAACCAGGATGAAGGTAACTTGTGGGCCTTAAACCAATTGGTGAGTTAGGGGATATTTACCCCAAATATATGAAGACTTCCTTTCAGCAGAATAGGCATATGAGAACAATCTCTCCCTATCCCCAACAGTCATAAAAGGGGTCGAAGCAGGTGCTGTGTAGTGCTTAGAACTTGGTCAGACATCAAAGATGACAAAGTAATCCACTGCACCTTAGACCATTGCCAATTGTCTTGATTTTTGTCTCGCCACTGAACTTCGATAACTTTGGAAGAGAGAGTGAGACTGGCAACTTTATACAATTCTGCCTCACTTAAATCTAATTCATGTGCAAATCAAGACATCACCAGTGATGTCACTGGTTCTGTTTGAAAATAAGGATGAACAACAACACAAGAGTCAACATGTAATGATTTTGGACTGGAAAAGTCTAAATGTCATAAGCAGAAATTAAGTTTTATTAACCTCTAAATTAGTGCCTTTATTTTTTGCTACCCTGACAAACTCTGTCTCTCTGTCTCTGTCTCTGTCTGTCTCTCCCTTTCTTTCCTTCTTCCCTTTTTCCTTTCCTTCTCCCCTTCTCTCTTTCTCTCTCCCCATTTCCCTCTCGCCAGTTCTCTTTTTTCCACCTCTCCTCTCCCCCTTTACCTTTCTCCCTCTCCCCCTCCCTTTTCCCCCCTCCCCTTCTTCTCCTTTACCCCTCCTCCTTTCCTTCCCCCTCTCCTTCCCTTCCCCCCTCTCTTTCTCCCTTTCTCTCTTCCTCTCTGTTTCTGTCTCTGACTCTGTCTCTCTGTCTCTATCTCTCTCTCTGTATGCATGTTCCTTCTGGAAAAATTTTTTTCAGAATATTTTCTATCTAGTATCTTAAGGAAATTCATAAGTTTTTAATCAAGAGTCAATAATATGGTTGACATATTTATGTATTCTGAAACAAATTTTGAGATAATACAAAGGAAATTGTTGTTACATTTTTAAAGCTTAGCAATAGATTGAGCCAGTTTCCAGCAGTAAAAATTAAGAACTACTTGTCTTTTTTTTTTTCTGAAGAAAAGATGAAAATGGCAGATGCTTTTTGTCATAGAATCATTTCACCAGAATAAGTTAACAGAATGCCAATACAAAGAACATTAGAATTGTAAAGGATTGTTTACAACAAACTACTTTTCCTTTTATAGATAAAGAAACTGAGACTTCACAAGGTTAAAATACTGAGATCACAGTTGAGAAAAAAATATAAAATTACAAAATATTAAATCTAGGAAAGACCTTAGAGGTTGTGTAATCTAACCCTTTCATTTTACATTTGAGGAAACTGAAACCCAGAAAAGTTAAAAAGAGTGGGTATCCTGGCACTTTGTCTAGTGTTTTCCACTAAAATACTTGATGAATTGAATCTAACAAGTATTTGGGAACAAGTTATGTGTTTGCAAAATCATATTGTTAACAAGTAAATGCTCTGACATATAAAAAAAATCTAAAAATGGGCAACTGCCTTTCAAGGGGGCAGTCAAAAAATAATATAAGGTAGTATTCCTATGTTGAAACAATTTAAATAACAATTTAACACATTTAAAAATAATAATGTGTAGCAGGAGATCAGAAGAGGTAGTTTAAGAAAGTTTTAAAAAGAAGGTGGGGAGTTGGATTGTGCTTTTATAGAAGGGTGGGTAAATCTAGTGTAGAAGGGTGTCAAAATATGTTGGAGATACCCTGTTTCTCAGAGCTAAGGCCCAGCAAGCAGGCTGTTTCTTGGGTTTGGCATAACAATAATCCTTTGCACTCAGAAAGATAACTCGGACTGGCAAAGTAGATTGCTTAGACCAGCACCAAGTGTTCACTGAAGAATTTAGCTCCCTCTATTTCCTAGGGCCATTCCATATTCACAATCCCTGTTCCATGTCACTGATAGGTATTACACTCCTTTTCCATCACAGAACTCACAGGGTAATGTCCAAGACTTGAGACAAAACTGTTCCCACAGGTCCATGGAAACAGTAATTCAAGATCTAAAAATGGTTATGTCACAGTCCAGCCCACTTGTATTATATAAGACCTGCTTTTGATTCAGCAACTTAAGCCCTCTTTCTTGAGAGGATTTGAGGGGCATCTGTTAGCAAAAGTCATTTTTTTACTCTGAAATTAAACTTCTGTTTGTATCTTAATTCTTTTGTTTGACCATCTACTGGTTCAAGGCCAGTTTTAATCTGGTTGATAGGACCAACTCACAGACTTTACCTACTGAATCTACTTTATTGAATTTCCTATTTAAACAAATCAGTCAACATGATAACATTAATAATTAATCACTAAATATCTCTGATGCAGAATGCAAAACAAGAATAATTACAACCATCTACTCATAAACTTGGGTCATAGTTTTCTGCCAATGCATATAATGGATATAATCTTATAGAAACCATATGAGTGGCATTTTGGGCAATTTATGACTTTGGCCTGTAAGCTTTGGAAACAATTTGCATCCCAATTTAAGAAGGACCTTTCTTGCTTGTTGCTCCCTTACAACCATTCCTCATTTGGGCTCTAAGCCCATTTTAGCAAAACCAGTTTCCCTAAGCCTGGTTGTTACAAAAGCTATCCAGGTTGCTTTCTTGGTTGATTTCTGAGGGATTTCCTTCTCATTCAAATTATTGGCAAGGCACAAAAGCCACTCCTTTCCCCAGTCAGCATAAAATTTTTCTTCCTCCAATCAGCTCCAAGCAGCAATGTTTTTCTTCTCATAAACAAAGACCATTTTCCTCTATTTAGCTCAGCAGAGTGGCAATATAGATTCCAAGCTTTGGTGTGGCTGCTTTTTTAATGACCCATCTCATCAGCTGAACTCACTTGAACTGAACCTGAGTATGCTTGGCTCCATTTAAGCAGCAGGAATCAGTCTCAATTCTATGTCCTACACTCAGTTGGACTTGCTATGCTCCAAGCAATTCTTCAAGCTTCATTCTTCTTTCTTGGCTTCTTCTGACTTTTGTGCTTCTGTGATCTCTGAATGACTTCCTCCTCAAAGCAGTCTCCTTGTGTGAAATGGCATACCTTGATCTTAGAGTAAGAAATCAAAATTCACATTTTTATCAGTTGTAGCACAAAAAATCAATGTAAAATTTGTCAACTTTTCATCAAAAAGTTGTTGTTGTCAAGCTCTCTGTTAACAATTCAAAGTCCTCATGGTTTTCATGTGTAAATTAATGGTTGGAAAGCAATACATTTCACCATCTTTACCTTCTCATTAAGGTAATGACTTTCAGAAGACTTCTTTCTCTTGGGTTCTCTTCAAACTATGCTTCTTTCCAAGTACTTTTCTCTTAGGGGATATTTTTTCTCAGTGTTTCTCTTATAACTGCCATTATTTTTGTCTCTTACAATGAAAAAAGTAACCAAATTACAAAGGTGAACCAGCCTACATAAACCATTTTGAAAAACCTCAAAGAGCTACATAAATGGAAACTATTATTATCATTAATACAGGTAGTATTTAAGGACATTTTATATGTCTAATGTAAGTCAAAGTCCTTGCTGGGTTGAAGTGGGGGTAGTATTGGCACTATATTTTTTGTTGTTCAATTTTCTTTAGTATTTTTTTTTAATCAATGACTTTTATGTAGGTAAAATAACTTATCCAAATATCAAAAACATGCATCTTCCACATCTCTTATTCTATTATTATCTTTTTTGGATAAACATATGTAACAAAACCATAACTCTGGCACTGCAGTCCAGCTTTTGGTGACAGGAAATGAATCAAATGAGACCAACATTTCACAGTCTCCATATTATATAAATTAAGGCAACAATTCAAACATAAGCATTTGAGTCTTGTTATGTAATGACTTATGCAATTCCCTTTGACTTTAGTCTTCTTTGTTCATATTTCCTGACAATTTGGTGGATTTGTGAATAGTCAGTAATATTCATTGAATTCCTCCGTGGGCAAAATTTCTTTGGAAAGAAAAAGTTAAAATAGTTCTCTTTTCTCTTACTTTTTGTAGACATGGGTTTTATTTGGACCCCCAGCTTTTCTCAAAACAAAGTAGTTGTGAATTGACTGAATTTGGTATTTTCCAAAAGAATCAGGAATTTGGGTCTTTGAGTTTAGATGTCACATAGAACAGAACAAATAACTAAATCTCTCTAATGGAAAATTTCCTTTTCCCATAAGCACATCCTTCAAAAGAGACGAAAAGAGAGACATGAGATTATTTTGCTATTGGTAACTATTAAGTAAGGTAGCATAGTGGCTAGCAAGCCATCCACAAAGACTAAGATTCAAGTTGTGCTACACACACACAAACATATATGTAAAACACACATATAAATTTAACAGTGGAAAGGTCACAACCTTTTATTGACTCAAGGGACTATAAATTGCAGAATAGTTGCTGATCTGCATTGGGAGAGTACCTTCTCTAAGATGAAAACCATAGATATGGATCCCCAAACCCTAGTAAGATTAGTGAAAAATATTTTGAAAACAGTGTCATATACCCTGATTCTCCCCACTCTCTTAAAGAAGTCAGTCCAGAAAATTAGTGTGATAAGTATAAGAAGAAAAAGCTAATATTATATCAAATATATCTGATAAGGGTCTGATATACAAGATACTTTAGGACTGAATGCAATTTCTTAAGAAATAAATGGTAAAAAATATAAATAATTCGGGGTAACTAGATGGTGCAGTAGATAGAGAATTACAAGTTATTAACAATAAAATAAAAGAAATACAACTTAAAAACGAAGAAGTCAGTCCAGGGAACCTTTTTTGCCTATTTGTACACGTCACATGCTGTTATATCCATTATATCCCAAACTCGTCCCTTTCCCCCATTCTACATTAAAACCTTGCCAGTTCTGTCTCCACCAATTCTCTTATATCTGACCCTTTTCTCCATTCACACAATTGTCACTTTAATTCAAGCCTACCTTACCACTGTCCTAGATTATTTCAACAGTCTCCTTATTGGTCCCCTCCTTCAAGTCTTGCTGTTATAGTCTATCCTATATTGCTGGCAAAGTAATATTCCTTAAAAATAGATCCGACCATAGGACTCTTCTATTTAATCTCTAATGGCTTTGTGTTGCTTCTGGAAACACACACATACACACATATTATTACCCATATTATTTTGGCTCTATTTTCATGTGTCTATATATGCATATGCACATGTATAGACATGTAATTGAATTTACAGTTTCTATATTTGTGAGTTTACCTAGTAACTAAAATTTATTTGTGACTCCCAAATCAATACTTGTTATGTTTTTATGGTCATTCATGTATATGTGCAAAGTGGTGAAAAATTTAAGTCACTTGACATGTTTCCAGCTGTTTTAGCTCTCATACTATAAACAAATATCCTTTTTGCAATGCATTTAGAGATACTTTTTTGTATTTCTGGATTTTTGTTGATGATTTCTCTGTTTAAACAGACCCACAAGCATAGTGCTGAAATATCTTCTACCTGCTTCTACAAGAAGGTTACGATAGATCTTATGGAAAAAATAAATGTGTAAGATAAGCTTTATTTTAGGCATGAGTTATAATGCTTTAGAGTTCAATGTTAATGAATCCAGCAATATTGTACATCTAGAAAAGGAAAGCAAATTAACTAATCTTTATGTGAGGCTGTTGTGAAAAATGCTAAAGTGACCAGAGGTTTGCAAGAACATAACCTTCCATTTCTCCTAGTAGCTGAACTTTAGTATTTACTAATTCACAGTTTGCAATGATTTGATAGAACATAATTACCATGAATGCTGAGAATCAGTTATCTATATCTACACATATGTATATGTTTTTCCATGGTTTTTTTTAAAGCCCTACACAAGTTTTCTTTTCAACTACACTGGACATTTATTACCATTACCCCTCCTTCCAGATTCTGATTCAGTCTATTGGTCTTCTCTCTTTTCCTCAAATATGATATTCCATTTCCTGAATCCATGCCTCTGCAGCAACCATCCTACATGCCTTGAGTGCTCTCCCTCCTTGCCTCTACCATATGGAGTTATTTTCTTATTTTCTCAGGAAGCTCAGTCACCCCATTCTACAAAAAGGTTTTCCTGATCCCACCAGCTTTCTTCTGAAACTACCTTCTATTTAACTACTTTGCTTTTATTAAATTTCTATTTATGTTATATATATTTACATATGTTAGAATACAGGGCAGCTAGATGACTCGGGGATAGAGTGCTAGGCCTAGAATCAGGAAAACCAGACTTCAGATCTTAGATATTTATTGCTGTGTGTGATGTGGGCCAGTCACTTAACCTTAGTTTGCCTTAATCCATTGAGGAAGGAATACATTGGGCAAATCACTCCACTGTCCTTGCCAAGAAAATCCCATGGACAGTAAGGTCTATGAGACATGAATTAATACTGAACAACAACCCAATTAGAATGTAAACTCTTTAAGGATAGGGATTGTTTTATTCCTTGTACTTATAACTTCAGTATCTAACACAGCCCCTACCACTCAAAAGCAAATCTTGGCTAAGACTGTTTATAACATAAGAAAAAGACAAGTAATATAGACTAAGCTTTATTTTCATTTTTTCATGTCTTAATAAATTACTAAGATGGTCTTTTAAATCCCCACTCTATCATTACTCTTTTCCCCAACACCTTCCTTTACCTTAGACTGGATTTTCAGATACTTCCAGGATTATAGGACAAAATGATTTGACTGTAAGTCCTGTGCCTAGCTAGAGGTTACCATCAAATTCTGTGAGTGTTGGAAACTATGCCTTGGAAAGTTATTAGAGGGACTCAGCATCACCAGCCCAGTTGAAATGGGAAATTCTCTTTCTCAAGTGAGTCAATAATTAATATGAATTTTCATTTTTTATAGACATTATTTATTTGTAATGGCTGCATTGCTGCATACTTTTATTGCTATGTCTGAATATGTATTACTCAGTTTCCGTAGTCTGTTTCCACAATATGAAGCTGATGAACTTTCCACTGACTCACACCCAAAGTGGTCATGAAAAAACTAACTAATAATAATTGACATGAGAAGTAAATTAATTCAACAAAACCTTCTAAATAAATACCCTTTTGCATATGTCAAAATCAAATTCAACCAAAAGTTGTTATGCACCTTCTTTAGGCAGAATACTGCACTGGGAGTTGGGAGAGATTTAAGATTAAGTCAGATGTGGTATTTGTCCTCCTGGAACTTATGGATTAATATTTTGTTCTGTCTCTATTATCATATCTGGTCCATGGATAAAAGTGCTTTTGTCTTCAAAAAAAAACATCTGAATGATTGTTGAGATATTAGAGAGGTCAGAAAAAGAATGTTCTTGAAGATAATTTCCCACCCGTTACCACGTCAGTCTCTGATTATAAAGCATTTGATCAGCATTCTACTTCCAAGGTAGTACCTTAGTAAGGTTAGTGAAAAGTAATTTGAAAACAGTCACATATATCTTAACTCCCTCCACTCTCTTAAAAAAGTCAGTCTAGAAAATTAGTGCAATAAGGATAAGGAAGAGAATGGTTGATTTTGTATCAAATATATCTGATAAGGATCTGATATGTAAGATATTTAAGGACTGAATGCCATTTCTTAAGAAATAAATGGTCAAAAATATAGTTTTTCATATGATGGTCAATTCTGATGGGGACCTGGCCATCTTCAGCAATGAGATGAACTAAATCAGTTCCAATGGAGCAGGAATGAATTGAACAAGCTACTCCCAGTAAAAGAACTCTGGGAGATGACTAAGAACCATTACATAGAAGTCCCAATCCCTCTATTTTTGTCCACCTGCATTTTTGATTTCCTTCACAGACTAATTGTACACTACTTCAGAGTCCAATTCTTTTTGTACAGCAAAATAGTTGGATATATATACTTATTTTGTATTTAATTTATATTTTAACATATTTAACATGTATTGGTCAACCTGCCATCTGGGGGAGGGGATAGGAGGAAAGAGAGGAAAAATTGGAACAAAAGGTTTGGCAATTGTCAATGCTGTAAATTACCCATGCATATAACTATTAAATAAAAAGCTATAATAATAAAAAAATAAAAATATATAGTTTTTCAA
Source organism: Sarcophilus harrisii (assembly GCF_902635505.1). Classification (NCBI taxonomy): domain Eukaryota; kingdom Metazoa; phylum Chordata; class Mammalia; order Dasyuromorphia; family Dasyuridae; genus Sarcophilus; species Sarcophilus harrisii. The sequence goes on along the minus strand of NC_045426.1, from coordinate 183,937,333 downwards.
AAGAGAATCATAAGCTATTAATTAAATGAAAGAATGAAGGGTCAGCTGTGTGGTGCAGTGGATAGAGCACTAGCCCTGAAGTCAGGAGGACCTGAGTTCAAATGCGACCTCAGACACTTAACACTTCCTAGCTGTGAGACACTGGGCAAGTCACTTAACTAAAATTGCCTCAGGAAAAAAAGAAGAATGGAGAAATCAGCTATTTAGTGGAAAGAGGCACCTGGGTGGTACAGTGGAGAGAGTGTCAGGTCTAAATTCAGGAAGACTCTTCTAGAATTCAGATCTGGTCTCAGACACATTAACTATGTGACCTTAGGCAAGTCACTTCACCCCTCTGTTTCCTCATCTGTAAAATGAGCTGGAGAAGGAAATGGCAAAACCATTCCAGCATCTTTGCCAAGAAAACCACAAAAGGATCATGGAGAGATGGACATGATTGAAAATGACTAAACCACCACGACAAAAGTGAATGGAAAGAGCATAATGTTTGGAGTGAGAGGATCTAGATTCATATCCCATCCTGTCATTTTCTGTGCAACCTTAGAAAAGTTCTTTAATTTCTCTGGACTCAAATTTCCTCATTTGGCATTGATAGACTTTATGGTTCCTTCTAGCCCTAAATATATAATCCCATGATCCTACAAGGAAGACACCCAGACCCAGAGGAATGTCTGAGACACATCAAAACAGGAGAGGGTAAAGTCAGTCATGTCTTCAGACTTCAGACCCAATATTCTTTTGCTTTGCTCTTGTTTACCAAAGGGAAAACTGAGGCAGAGGAACAAACCAAGTGAATGGAATACTTAATGAAATAACGGAGCACACTGAGTAAAGATGAGAGGCATTAAATACAACTCAACAGAGGCATCTACTTAACACTATGATTCTATTTGGGTGCCTGTTTGAGTTTCCACCAAATGGCATCATCAACCAGTGTGTGTCTGTTGTCTCTGGGCAATTAAATTTATTCAGCATTAAAACACCAGCTCTGGGACCAGAGAAAGGAGTCTAAGAAGCATTCACTGATAGTCTGATTCAGAACAAATGCTTTTCCCTTTGGTCTATTCATGCCTATTTCAATTGGCATTAATGTAAAGTACCATGCGGGCCCTTTTTTTACATGAAATCCTTGTCTTCCACTTGGCAGCCATCCTGGCATTGGTTTCTCAATGGCCATTCGGGGATGATAAATCAGCACTACTCGGTTGACGGATCTAACAATGTGGAGATTGCTGGAGGCAGGTGATGTTGTGAGGCCCTAATTCTGTTGGCATTAAGTGACAATTCATGGTTGCTGCAGGAGCACTAAACTGTGCTGTTTTAAAACAGGAAGTCTGAGTTAAAAGCTGTGTAAAACCATTATACTGTAGCCAGCACTCCAGGCTTTTCTAATTAGGTCATTTGGAAAAAGATGACCTTTTAGTTTCTGGGCCTCTTTGCTGGGGACACATGTTTCTAATTATCATTTTTATTCTACTTCACCAAAGCTGTTGACAAGCTGAGACTTTGTCTGTGGGTGTGTGTGCGCGCTGTGCACCCTCCCCAGAGTCAATAAGGTTTTTTTGTCTTCAAACATTCAGCAAATGGGAGGAGATGGAAACAATATGTGCCGTAATTTTAATGTCAGTGCAGCCCAAATCAGCTAGATGCAAACGACCAGCAAATGTGAAAGGAGATTGCTAATGTCCATGGGCTTTTAGGTCTGCCTGGGATGAATCAAACTTGTCGGAAGTTACTGTATCAATATTTACTCTCTCCTAAACAGCCAAGTGGGTACACTTTGTAAGATACAAAAGAGAAATGAATTTTAGGCTACATTGTTACTAGAAGAATAATGGCTGCTCAGAATTGGAATTCTGTCTATGACATAAAGAAAAAAAAAACACTCAATAATGTTTCAAATGAGTCTGACATTTTGCTTACTGTTTTTTGGAACACTGACAAATACCTTTATATACTAATGTCTGATTGTTTTTCCTCCTTCAAAAATGGGTACTAAGATATTTTAGTGATGATGTTAGACTCAAGTGAGTATAGATATTCAAAATATTAGATGACATTATGTCTAGCAACTCAAGTACTCTCATTCTTAATTTTTTTTTTTTTATGGGGCTTAGAAACTTAGATTATATGAGTTCTGGGAACTCCAGAAATCATCCTGTCTAATGTCTAAATTTTGTAGATGAGGATACTGAAGCTCCAAGACACAAGGTAGATAATAGTATAATCAGAATAGAAATTTAGTTTTCTTGCCATCCAGTTAGGTGACATTTGGCAACACCACATGAAGTTTCTTGCTCCCTCCTTCTCTCCCTCCCTCCTTTGCTCCTCTCTTCCTTCCCTCTTCCCTCCCTCTCTTCCTTCCTTCCTTCTTTCTTTTCTTCCTTCCTTCCTTCCTTCCTTCCTTCTTTCTTTTCTTCCTTCCTTCATTCCTCCCTCCTCCCTTTCTTCCTGCTTCCCTCTATTCCTTCCCTCCTTCCTCCCTCCTTCCCTTTGTTCCTCCCTTTCTTGCTCCCTCTCTCCCTTCTTTCCTTCTTTTCTTCCTTTCCCCTTTTTTCTTCTACCTCTCTTCCTCTCCTTCTTCTCCTCCCTTTTTTCCTCCTCCTTCTCATCCTTCCTCCTCCTCTTCCTCCTCCCCTTCCTCTTCCTCCTCCTCTCCCTCTTTTCCTCCTCTCCCTCTTTTCTTTTTCTCCCTCTTTTCCTCCTCTCCCTCTTCTTCTTCCCCTTCCTCTTCCCCTTCCTCCTCCTCCTCTCTCTTTCCTCCTCCTCCTCCTTTCTCCTCCTCCTTCTCCTTCTCCTTTTTCTCTCTGTTTTTCTCACTCTGTCTCTCTGTTTCTATCTCTCATCTTTTCTGGGAGAAACTACTTAATTTTTCTGTCTGTTTCTCCTTCTATAAGTCATAGGATCATAAAATCATGCACCTAGAATAGAATTTGAAAGACCATTTAGTTCATCCCCACTGCCCCCAGGCAGTTCTGAACTTAAAACTATCCTGAAATGATAATAGTCTACTCTTTTCTTTAAAGATTTCTCTCTCTTGGGAGTTGACAAAGAAAAATGATTCTACCTAAATATTTAATATATAAATTACACTGGTGGTTTGAGGAAAATGTATGGAAGATGATTTGAAGTTTTTTGTAAAATTACTAATAATCATTAATTCAGCTAAATTTTCCTCCATCAGTTCTACATGGTGTGATAATGTGCCCTCAAACTTTAATAATAATCACTTATAACTCTACAAGGAGTTGGGGAATCTTTGTGGATCAAGGATATGTATATCAGAGGTGGTATTTGAGATGATGGTTAGTAGTACAGCAATGACTGGTTTTAGCAGAAGACACGTAAATTGTGAATTTTTCTTTAGTACCTTCCAAACAGTCTTATCTATGTTCCTTTATTTTTTAAAGATGCTATTCCAATCACCACTATTAATGTCAGTAGGCTATCAATTAGCCATTGTTAAGACATTAAATGATAAATGAAATATTAATTGATAATGGCTTAAGGAGTGATTCCTCCCCAGGGCAGGGGTCATTTATGGACAGTTCTATAATTTCATTGGCATATATACTCCAGTAGAGTGTGGCTGTATTTCACATCCTTGACTTTGCTTTTTGGCTTCTTTAGCTTTGGTCATATCTTCCCCCACTAATGAGGATCCTTAGCAGGTCCAAACAAACAAAAAATTGGGTACAACATTTTTCAAATATCCCCATTCATTGATAAAAATATATCCAAGCTCAGACCACTGTTATGTTAGTGATTTGCATCTCTATTGAGAAGGGAATTTGAGACTGGATTGCTTTAGATAATACCATGATAGATTTTTAGTATTGCTCTCTTTTATCTTCTTTAGAGGTAAGCAGGGAGAAATACTATAATGGAACGAGGCAGTGAGATAACACAGTAGATAAAATTTAGAACCTGGAGTAAGGGAGATATGAGTTCAAATCCAATCTAAGATACTTACTGGCTGTGTGACTGCAAACACTTAACCTCTTTATTTGCTTCAGTTTCCTTATTTGTAAAATAAGAATAATAATATAATCAAACCTGCTTCTTGGAAGGATTGCATGAGATATTAATTATAAAATGCTTAGCACAGTGTCAGGTACCCACTCTGTTGATGTTAACTATTATTGTTATTGTTGTAACAATATAGGATGGAGGGAAAAATTAAATTAGCAGAAATAACCACTATAAATGGAATGATCTCACTTATAAAATAAAGGAGGTAGGTAAAATAGATTAGGAAGTAAAACTCAACAAAATGCTACATAAAAGAAATAAAATAAAATACAGTTAATACATAAAGATTACTTTGGTTGGATTTTTATATCATTAGTTTTAGAAAATTCCACTGAGGAAATTCTCTTTACTAATGTCCCATAACGCTGCCTTGACCCACTGCTTCTCTAAAGATTCATACAGAAAGAGAAATGAGGGATTGGACTAGACTGCATTTTATTTCAGATAATAAAATTTGAAGAGAAATAATTATGTCACATAAAGCAATAGTAAGATCAAGTAGTGTTGATTAGGGACACCAATATATTTACTAAATATAATGTGCACTGAATGACATGACATTGAGGTGCTTAAGAGAATAATTATAGATAGTTCCAATAAACTTTTAGGTGAAGATAAATTAAATACCTGGATAGAATGTTTGAATTCTGGTGATTATTGAATGGGAAAATTAAGACATATCTATTTTTCATCATTGCCTGTCACTGTGACAAAAATCAACAGTCTATTATGGGAGCATAAAGAACTAAAAATAAATATAGGGGGAATAATAAATTGTTATTTGTAGATCATAATACAACAAAAAAATATGATCTATATAGGGATACTAACAAATTTAAAGAAGCTAAATAATGCCATTTTCAATATTGAGTGGATCAAAGAACAAATCATACAAATGAATAAATATTAGGGACATTGATTACAATGAAACAGTACACCAAGACTTGAGAGATGTAGCAAAAAAATTTCATAAAGAAAATTACATATCTCTGAACACAGATTGGAAAGAGAACAATGACTTGCACATGCAAGTAAAACAAAACCTAGAAAATCAACAATGTCAAAACATACAAAAGAACAGAAATTTTGAAAGTAGAAGAGAAAACAAAAGAAACAAAACAAATAATTCTTTGAAAAGAAGGGAAGACATAAGTATTTTTTAAGGGGCAACTATGTATAAGGCATTGTACTAAGTACTTCATATTAATTTCATTTGATTTTTACCACAACTCTGGGAGGTAAATGCTATCATTATTCCTATTTACAATTTTTAGGAAATTAAAGCAAAACTTAATTTATGGTTATTGAAACAAAATGCTTTCATCTACCCATTCCATCAAAGGAAATCTTCACATATTTAGGAACAGACGTTTCCCTAACTCACCAGTGAGGCCTGTTGATTATCTTCAACCTGTTTAAAACTGCTGAGATGGTTTACTGGGATGTGTTGTGCATGTAGTAGTTTCTGGGAGTCAAAGGTAAGACTTGAGTGAATCAGATAGACACCAAAGGTTGATGAGCAACCCTGCAAAGGATTCAGCAGGTTTTCATGCTAGAGGTGTAAGTCCTCTCTGAACATCCCATGCACTCCACTGTGTGACAAGTACTGTGCTAAGCAATGGAACTACAAATACAAGCAGAAAGAAAGACAGGTCTTACTCTCAAGGAACTTACATTCTTATGGGGGATAACAACACATCAGAGGAAACTGAAAATGAAGGTGTGAGAGAGAAGATATCCAACAGGAGTGAGAGTTGGAGACGATGGTAGGAAAAGTCTGGAGTGCAGCCTGGGAACTCCAGGCTTGCTGGCTGTACTCTTAAAGATTCAGTGAAAAGTCATCCAATCATATGAAGAAGCCACAAAGACAAATGGTATTTCTAATATATGAATTCTAGGTTGGAATATACTTAGAGGATTAAAAAATTTCTGGAACATAACAGAGAATTCCAGAGGAATATATCTTGGAGGGAAAAATAGGTGCTCATAGTCTGTTTGCTTCTACCTCTACAGGATTCATCCCAATGACCCTTTACCCATATTCACTTCCTAGTTCTCCCTTTGCCTCACCCTTTTTGTCCTTACTTAGTCTTCCCTCACGTCCCATCACTCAGATTATGGGTATATGTGGGCTATCATTTTTCTTTTCACTGGAATTCCTCTTCACTCTTTCTCCAGTAAAACATGGACCTACTTTTCTTAGTTCCACATTGCCTTACTGGACCAGGCTAGAATGGATTCAGATCTGCCCAAACGATTCTGAGGAAGTTGGTTCAGTCAGAACTTGATCCTAGAACCATATATTTGGAGGTAGAAGGGATCTCAGAGACCACTAATCCCGAAACCCTCATTTTATAAATGAGAAAACTGAAATACAGAAAGAATGACTTTTTTAAAATAACAAAGCTGTTAGGTGACTGAAATTGGATTTTAATTCTTCCTGACTCCAAGTCCAGTGCCCTAGCTGCATATGCTATTTATAGTGCTGGCAAGAATTTCTCCCATGTGAGAAGTTGCTAAGTTAAAGCATTTAGACCTGATAGTAGCTAGTATAGGTATAACAAAAAAAAAGGGCTGCTACTTAATTGTATGACAGGTATTCTTATTTTCCATATGTGAAACAATAGAAGCACCTGAAACTTCTAGATCCAGCTTAAATTTAAATCCAGGTGAACCCAATAATCCAGCAGGATCATTATCCTCATATGCCATCTCTGCACTTCTCCTCCAAGAGCAATTCAGGTGAAGGAGCAGACTGAAGCACAACCCATATTTCTGTGTAAATTTTCTCTCATCTTAGTACTCTTTCTTTCACATTCTTTCCATGAACTGTAAGTGAAATCTGATTCCACAGGTTGAAACTGCATTTCTGGCTTTTTTCTCCATTACCTGCCTGGTGTACTGTCTCTCACATTTCTCCCACACAGTGTTCTTATAGGAGGAGTTAGAATATTTCTTGCCCCTTACTATTATTTCTAGAAACTCCTTTTACCTTCTCAAAATCCACTTTTAAGTCAATTGAAATAACTATAGTATAGCAACCTGCAGGCTCCCACTCTTCCATAAATAGTACAACACCTGAGTCACTTTCTTTCTTCCCCAACTCCCACTCTTTTACTAGGGGATCTACTTTGATGCTTCCTAAAATTCTAATTCAGGAGCCTACTGAAATCTCATGTCCCACACCTACACCTTCACTTCATTTTAGCCACAGATAGAAATGGTCATAGATCAGAGCTCTTCTTATGCTTAAATAATTCTACTTCTCTAATTAGAAATTTACATTCCCCATTTGACCATAACCTATTATAATTCTACCTTTTTCTATGCTTTATTTCTTTTAAAGAGTCTTGAAAAAGACCTTCAATCATTCCAGCCTTAGTAAAGATTCTTAAGACTATTCAGACTTTATTTCTTTCCCCATCTTTAATCCACTATTTGGCTATTTCAAATCTAAATTGTCAAAGAGAATTACTCTTTTTATTAGATTTGGTAGTTAAAGAATCTCCTTTAACTATTTGTATTCTCATATTTCTGAAGATTACACCTAGGTTAAATACAATGACATTTACATAGATTTATTACATTTAAATTGTTTTTCTCTTTACAATTCTGAGATCCAAATCCATTCTGTATTATGCACACACTATGCTTCCTTTCATGTTGTGATAATCTTAGGAAAGGTAGATTTTAACTCAGAAGACTTAAATTTCAAACTAGATATTCTCTTTATACTCATGGTCATTTAGAAGAAAGTTGCTTAATTCCTCTTTGGGGACCCATTTTCCTCATTTGTAAAATGATTGGGTTAGATTAGATGATTTATAAGTTCTCTTCCAGGTTAAAAACCAGACATGAATTAGTAGTCTTTGACTCCAATGTTCAAACTATATAGTCCTTTCTGTATCATAGAATTTCAGGATGGGAAGAGACCTTAGAGGTCACTGAGGCATTCAATATTTGACCAAGAATTCTCTTTTCAATGTATCCAACAATATTAGTTGCAATCTAAAAAAATTCTGTAGACTTGTACATAACTAGGTGCAGCAATAGATAGAGAACTGGGCTTGGAATAAGAAAGACAAATTCAAATATGGCCTTAGAAACTAGCTGTGTGACCCTAGGAAAGTCAATTGACCTCTGTCTGATTTAATTTACTTATATTCAAAATGGGGATAACAACAGTATCTACCTACCAGAGTTGTTAATAAGGATTAAATGAGATAATTTTTGTCAAGCATTTAGAATGCTGCCTGGAACATAATAGGTACTTATTTTTTTTTATTATTATTCTCTTGAAGACTTCCAGTAAGGGAGTACTTACTAACTTTTAAGGTACCTCATTTTACTTTTGGATAGTTCTAATGGGTTAAATTTTCCTTGCATTGAGCTTCAATCTGTCTTTCCGCAAATTCTAGTTTTCTTCATGACAATCTTTTAAATAATTAAAGATGATATCATGTCCTCCTAAGTCCATTCAATTCAAACTTTCCATTCAAACAGAATTATGTTGGTAGAATAATAATAACCTCTAGGTTGTTCTCTCTCTTTTCTCAAGAAATTCAGCACCAGGCTGACCATCTTCTTCCCAATCCTTGCCATTACATCAGGGGTTTCTAATATCCCACTTAAGTGCCTCAAATTTTTGAACTTCCTATTCCTTCAGTTTCCTTAAGTTCCACAAACTGTTCCTTCACTGAACATCCGCCAGACATAGGTCTTGCAATTACCCACAAATGTTCTAGTGCCCTAATTATAAATGCTGACATCAGCTATTTAACCCAAACATCTTTTGTTTCCCCTCTCCTACCTCTATTGTTTGCCTTCATGGAGACCTCTGATCTTTCCAGCCTTCAGTACTCTCTTGTCATTCATTACTTATGTTTTCCCTCCTTCTTCAACTTTAATCCAATACTTAGGTATTTCAACTTTACACTATCTTTTACTCATGAATTCATTTTCCTCTTGTTTCACCACCACTTTTCTCTTGCCAAACAACAGTGCTGAAAATTACTCCAACCATCTGCATTCTCCAGTCTTACTTATAAAATGATTAACAGCAGGAGGGAGTCACACAACCATGTTGACTTGGTATTTTAAAAATTCATGTTTTTCAATCTTAATAGGACTCTCACTTTAGCAAGGCAGTCTTTATATTCCTCTTCACTTGTTTATTTATTTCATTTACCACAGAAGTTATTCCAAATCTCAGATTGGAATAACTTGGAATATTGGACTAAGATTTGGAATAATCTTCTTTTCTCTTCTCAAATCTCCTTTTCCAGCTTCCTCCTCAGTTGTGGACATTGCCTTTTACTTGGTTGATAAAATTAAGATTTTTGAACACAATCTCTATCTTCTCTCATTCTCTTAATTTTAAAACCTTTTGAGCCTCTATTCTCCTCTCCCTTAATATTTGACAAGGAGATATCCTTTCTCATTGCCAGGACCAACTCCTCTACATATGCCATTGATCACATCCTTCCCATCTTCTCTAACAGGTTATATCCAAAGTCATCTCCCTTTTCTCTCAGATCTTTTTTTCCCTCTCAACTGCTTCTTCCCTGCTGCTTCCAAACATGTCCAAGTCTAATTGGTTTCCTGGTGTCCTTCATTACTATAATCCATTCTACTTACTGCTGGCAAAGCAATTATCCTTAAACACAGATCTGATCAAGTGTTTACTTAATCAACTCCACGGGCTTCTTATTGTCTTCAGGGTAAAATATAAAACTCTTTTTCTTAGATTTTTAAAGTCCTAAACAATCTGGCTCTAATCTCAGACATTGGACACTACTTCCTTCCATCCCCATATTCTATGGTATAGTTAAATTGACATTTTCTGTGTTCTTCACACATGATACTCCATGTCCCATTTCCATGCTTTTGTCCCACATGCCTGGAATTCACTCTCTCTCACTGTTGCTTCATAAAATATATCTCTCCCCATAAAGTGAGGTTCAACCATCATAGAAACCTATGTTTCTATTTAATAGCTTGCCAAACTGCGACCACTCTAAGAAATGTCCCTCACATTAAATAACTTGATACTATCTGTCAAATCCTCTTTATGAAATAATCTGTTATGCAAAATTTGTCTGGAAGAACAAAAGATCAAGAATTTCAAGGAAATTAATGAAAAAATGCAAAGGAAGGTGGCTATCAGAAATAAAACTGTATTATAAAGCAGTGGTCATCAAACCATTTGGTAGTGGCTAAGAAATACAGTAGTGAATCAGTAGAGTAAGTTAAGTTCACAAGATACAATAGTCAATTAGTATACTAACCTAGTGTTTGATAAACCCAAAGACTCTAGCTTCTAGGATAAGAATTCACTATTTGACAAAAATTGCTGAGAAAATTTGAAAATTTTATGGCAAAAACTAGGCACTGACAACATTTAACACCCTATATCAAGATAAAGTTGAAATAGGTTTATAATTTAGACATAAAAAGTGACATTATAAGAAAATTAGGAGAACAAGGGATAGTCTACCTCTCAGATCTGTGGAGAAGGGAAGAACTTATAAGTAGACAAACTAGAGAACATTCTGAAATGCAAACTAGTTAATTTTGAGTACATTAAATTAGAAACCAATCCTGCCAAGGTTAGAAGGGAAACAAAAAGCCAGGGGAAAAGTTTTACAATCAGTGTTTTGATAAAGGCTTCATTTCTAAAATATATAGAGAATTGACTCAAATTTATAAGAATACAAGCTATTTCTCAACTGATAAATGGTCAAAAGATATGAACAGGCAATTTTTAGATGAAAAAAATTAAAGCTATTTTTAGTCTTATGAAAAAATGCTCTAAATCACTATTGATTAGAGAAATGCAAATTAAGATAACTCTGGAATTCCACTTCATACTTATCAGATTAGCTAAGATGATAGCAAATGATAATGATAAATGTTGAAGGTTATGTGAGAAAACTGGGACACTAATGCATTGTTGGTGGAATAATCTAACCATTCTGGACAGCAATTTGGAACTACATCCAAAGGGTAATAAAAGTGTGCATCCAGCAAGTTTTATCTTTTGATTCAGCAGTGGATCTGTATCCCACAGAGATCATAAAAAAGGGAAAATAACCCACATGTGCAAAAATGTTTGTAATAGCTCTTTTTGTAGTGGTAAGGAACTGGAAACTTAGTGTGTCTACCAGTTGGGCAATGGCTGAATTAGTTAAGGTATATAAATATAATGAAATATTATTGTTCTATAAGAAATGATGAGTAGAGCGATTTCAGAAAAGCCTAGAAAGACTTACATGAACTGATGCTAAGGGAAATGAGCAGAACTAAGAGAACATTGTACATAGAATAACAAAATTATATGATGGACTTGTTTTGTTTTTTCAACAATGAACTGATTCAAGGCAATTCCAATAGACTTGTGATGGAAAGTGCCATCTGCATCCAGATTATGGAGATTGACGGTGAAATAAAGCACAGTATTTTCACCTTTTGTAGTTGTTTGTTTGCTTTTTTTCCTTCCTCATGTTTTTCCCCCCTTTTGATCTTTTGATTGTACAGCATAATGAATATGGAAATATATTTAGAAGAATTGCACTGTTTTATGTATATCAGATTGCTAGCTGTTTTGGAGAGGGGAAAGAGGGGGAAGAAGAAAAAATTGGAACATAAGGTTTTGCAAATGTAAACATTGGCAACTATTTTTTGCATATATTTGGAAAAATAAAATGCTGTTAGAAACCAAAAAAACCCACCACCAACAAAAAAGAAATTATTTGTTATGGCACCACCTGCTATCTAATTGCACAGTTTTGATTAAAAAAAAGATAGCTGTTATTTGGAATGCATGTGCTATTGCTAACGAAGGGAAAAACCATCTTCCATTCTGAATACTATTGATAATCATAAAACTCTATCTCCTTTTTGATTTTCTGGGAATAAAATTTCCAACCACATCTCTTACCTGTGTGTAAAATGCTATATGTGCCAAAGCGGTAGCATTCATGTGTTTTTAGATTCCTTTTGGATCTTTCTTTTTTAATACAACTGGCCAATATTAATGCTAACAAAGGCTGGAGAAAGAAAATCCTCACTGGATGTTTAAAGAGTGGCTGTTTGAGTTTCATGTCACTACCAAAGAAAATAATGGATTGGCTGCTGTAAAAATTTTGTCTGTAACGATTTCATTCTTTGGTAGTATGTTACATCTCCTCTGATTCTGGACTTGTACTATGTCCATAATATGGTTTAAACTGGTTTTGGTAACTGAATGGTCTTCTTTCTGTTTCCCAGCTATAGGAGGTTTTATGGTGGCAGAGCTGGATCCAACTTGTCCTTCAATAGTTGAACTAATTGCTTTATCCATGTTATATTGCCAGTCCATCTCAGTATCCAGTAGTTTCCTATGCTTGGCTCTACTGGCCCTAACTTCATGAAGAATTAGGTGTGGATCCTCCCAGTTTTTTCTTCCTTCCCCTCAATTGGACTCTCTGACTTTACTCCCTAGTAATGTTAGATTATTTCTTTTCTTTCTTTTTCTTTTTTCTATTGCCAAAAAAGTAGTCAAGGGGTGATAGTACTTGTATTATTCCATCTCTCTTAGCCAGTCTCCTTACAAATCCATTAGGCTATGTTTGCAGTATTCCTGGGATTCCTTTCCTGGTTCCAGTGGTAGGGTTTGTCCAACAGGATCCACAGTTTTTGTTCCGTTCAATAGATATATTCACTGAATCCTAATGGGGGGGGATGACCTTCACAGAGCAAGGAGTTATGTAAAATTTGAAAAACCAGCAAAGAATAGTTGAAATAGCTTTTCTGTACTGCTTGGGAAGAGCTGCTCTATCAGAAAACTGGCTGCATGTGATTGCAACTTAGGTTGCTACTTGGTGGTCTATTAGGTGGAAAAGTTCCTTATAGGTTTTTGCCAGCTATTTAATGTTTATATTCAACTATGTCATAGCCTAACTATGGGTTAGGTCTTCTACAACTATATAAATGGTTCACAGAAATTGTGAAAGAAGAGACCTTGTCAAAATTTTGTAAATATCTAAAGCTTTATCAGTATAGGGAACTTCTAGTGTGAGAAATACATGAAAAAATTCAGTAAAGGAAAATTATAGACATAATATTAAAACAAAAAACAAAATTCCTTGCTTATATTAATATGTAAAAAAGACATAATTCTACAAAATATATTACTCATTGTATTGAGCACAATATAGCATTTCTACTCTTTTTGTTAATTGTTTGCTTGCATTTTTGTTTTCCTTCTTAGGTTTTTTTCTTTCTAGATCCGATTTTTCTTGTGCAGCAAGATAACTGTATAACTATGTATACATATATTGGATTTAACATATACTTTAACAGATTTAACATATATTGGACTACTTGCCATCTAGGGGAGGGGGTGGGGGGAAAGGAGGGGAAAAGTTGGAACAGATTTTGCAAGAGTCATTGTTGAAAAATTACCCATGCATATGTTTTATGAATAAAAAGCTACTACATACACACACACACACACACACACACACACGCATCACTCATTTATGTTAGACACTAAGGAATTTTTCCTTAATGTGATAAAAAACATTTTTCTAAAAGCAAGAGGTAGCATTATTTATCATGGAGAAATACTAGAAACTTTTGTAACGAAGTCAAAACAAGGATGCCCATTGTTTCCACTGTTATTTGATATAGTGCTACAAAAACTGACTACAGTGATAAAACAAGAAAAAGGAATTGAAGAACTAGCCAAAGAAACAAAGGAGGAAAATTCATCTCTATTTGCTAATAAGATCATGTATTATTTATTAAACCCTTGAGAATGACTGACAAAATGAAATAAGACAATAGTTTTATGCTAATATAATAGGATATTGTAATATTCTCTCTAAAATGTAATATTCTCTGTTGAGGTTTTCTTGGGGTCTCTGGAAGCAGCCTTCTTTTCAGTTCAGTAATCACCACAAGTGCAGCCAGGGATTAAAGTCCAAATCCTTTATTCTTTCTTTCCAAGTCTTGTCTCTTTTCCTGTGGCCGGATTAGCTTTCTTATAGTCCAGATCCTTTATCATCTCCTTCCTGGGGCTGGGCAGCTTTCTGGAGAGCCTTTCAGTCTGGCCTTGGTTCCAAGAGCTTGAGCTCCCACCTGCCTTCTCTGGCTTCTTAATCTCCCTGACTTCTAAGGGTTTGTACTTCAGCTTGCAGTCCCAACAAAGATGGAAGATGGAATGAATTTGTCTTAGCCTCTGAGAGTTTCTAGTGCACTTGTCCTTCCTGGCCCTGAGAGCTTCTTGCTTATATGTTGTACACGGAGTACAAACCAATCATTATATCATTAGGAAACTATTATTTGTTGTAGGATTAAATCAATACTAAACTAGATTTAACCATTGTCTCCTCAATCCCACTTAGTACCTTGTTTCAAGTTCTGGCCCATAACATCTCCTTGTAGGATTAAATCAATCATACCGAACCATGCTAAATTAGATAACTATTGTCTCTATCAATTCCACTGACTTAGTACCTTGTAAGAATCCTTTGTTTAAAGTTCAGAGTTCTGGCTCAAAACAGGATATTATTGTATAAATATTTGGATTTTTTTTGATGCATTAATAACAAAATATAGAAGGAAGATAAAGTATATTTAAGATTAAAAAATTTGTTAAGTATCTTGGAACTCATCTACTAAAATAACTCGGGACATACAAAACTTTTAAAGCAAAAATAAAACTAAGAGTTACTTAGTAATCATGGGTTAGCTATGTCAAAAATGATAATTCCACCCAAATTACACTAAAGATTTTATTCTATAAAATTATAGAAGATCTATATCTCATATGTACATATATTATACTTTATGAATATGTAAATTCATATTACATAAAAATTAGAGAAAAATGGGAGATTGTTTGGAGTTATGGATAAAGGAAACTTATTATCAAAGGAAGAAAAAATTACAAAAGACAGACAAGTTAAATTATATAATTTTAAGAAATAATTGTACAAATAAAATCAATAATACAAGTATCAGAGAAAAAGACAATGATTCGGAATTTTTTTGCAATAAATATCGTTGATAAAATTTTGAACAAAAGATATAGAGAACTGAAACAAAGTATCTCAAACCTATTCCTCAATAGAGAATGGTTAATGGCTAGTTTTTGAAAAGAAGATAAAATATCAATAACTATCTGAAAAATGTTCAAAATTACCAACCAGAGAAATAGGAGTTAAAACACATCCTTCATTTGTCAACTCATATCTATCAAGCTAGAAATGATACTTAAAGTTGGGAACATAAAACGTAAAAACAGTTAATGTAAAAAACAGACATACTAATTCACTGCTGTTTGAGCTATGAATTGGTTCAATAATTCTGGAAAACAGTGGCAAGAAAAGCCATTGAATTTTTCACAGTCTTTGAGCCAAAGATTCTACTGCCAGGACTATATAAATATGCCTACAGAGGTCCCTGGCAGGAATAGAAGAAGTATATGTACAAAAATGTTGACAGCCTTATTATTTGTGAGAATTGGACAATAAGTAATCAACCATTGTATATAGATATAATAGAGTACCATAGTGCTCTAAGAAAAGACTAATATGAAGAATTTGAAGAAACATGGGAAGACTTGCAGAAAGTAATACAGACTAAAGAAAGCAGGGCCAAGATAAATATTATCATTCAAATATGCTAATATGAATAAAGTTAGCTGGAAAGATGCTCATATTGTTTAAATGTCATGATCTGTGTTAGTACCACATTGTCAAAGTTAAAAGATATGTTCCTTCTTTATGTTAGCAATTGATAAACTGATTGTTCTTAAGAATGTATTTTTGTAAAGTAGGTTGAATTTTCTTGGGGGAAATACTTATTGTGTTAAAACAACATATACTGTTTTTTATATCACTATTATTTGTTTCAGTTATGCATGAAGGAGCCTTTATTCAAACTGGGGAAATAAGACATAAAAAACTGACATGGATGGTAATAGATATAGGAATTCACAGAAGGTGAAGATCAATATGAGTAGAATCAGTCAGGGAAGGGTCTCAGAGGAAGTGAAATCCATGACCAAGGTCCTGAAAGATAAATTATAATTGAGTTGACACCAGCAGTTTGAAAATGGGAAGGTATTTTAAGTAAATCTGATAACAGGTATTAAAGGGAAGGTTCAACTGATTCTTGTTGTGTGACACAATGGCACATACAATCAGTTTGCTTGAATGTAGTGATGTGAGTTAAGTAGACTTTGAGCAAAGCATCAGATGCAAAAAGGACTTGGGTTTTGTTCAGTCTGGTCCAAATCTTTTCTCTACCCTGGAGTCAGGAACTGTACATATACCCTGGTCCAACTGATTTGTGCAGACCTATAGAAGTTATGATATCTCTTATCATAAGAGATTTTTTTTAACAACAAACGGAAAGACAATAAAAGCAAACTTGGAGTTTGTAATGAGTATGGCCTATTTAATGAATAATTAAATAGGGCTGGAATAAATAAAAGGATTTATATTTGGAATTATGGGAGATAATATTGGATAATTAGGATGGGCTAAGTTATGGAATTTACTTGTTGGGAACATTATTGAAATACTGTAAAAATCTATATGCATATATACATATATTTGTGTGTATGTATATGCATTAGTATATATCAAGGAGGTGTTAGCTGGGGTTAGGGGGTAAGATGAGGAGTTGAGGAGAGAGGAAAAATCAGAGGAGGGAGAGGGATATATGTATAAATGTATGTATATACACACAAATATATACATATATATGTATATGGAGAGAGAGAAAAACAGAGGGAGAGAGAAACAGGGGCAGAGGCAGAGAGATAGAAACAAAGAGTTTATAGCTATAAAAGTAATAACAGAATTTTTGAAATCTGACACAGATTGTACTTTGTTTCTTATTCTAAAAACAGGTTTCAGGTGAGGAGTGTCCTAGGAAAAATCTGTTCACCAAAAAGACAAGAGGAAAACTAAAATGCACTTAGGTAAATGTTGCCCTGTGAAAAGATCATAGAGTCACACAAAAGAGGGAAGACTTCCTCCTTTAAGAGCAGTATGCATAATAAATAAATGAGAGAGAATCTGACTTAATGTAAATAGACAATGTGTTGCATGTACTCAACATATTTCAAAGCACTTTATAATGCAGGCAATACATTAGATAATGTTACTGCTGTGAATCGGCCACATTTATGTCCTCAGGAGAACTTGCATATTGAACATTATAAACTATTGATCTTTTGTTATAATAGTCAGCTATTATAATCGCTAACATATAATGTTATAATAGTTTGAGAAAGAAGAAAGCTGTCACGGTCCCCCAGAGTTTCAGATTTGGTTCTCTGAAATTTTTATGATGAGCCCTGGGGATGGGGAAGTTCTTATTATAAGCCTTTTATCATTCTGGTTATTTCTCACCTTTCTTGAATCCTCTAAACCTCTCCCTTTCCCTTTAAAAATTACTCACATGAAATAAATTGGTAGGGAAAAAAAATGGTTAGCACTAACAAAAACAAAATGTTCTTACTTCTAAGCTCAGCCAAAATTTATCTTAGGTGTTTTTGAGTTTTATTTGGTAATGATTAGGTACTTCATTGACTCCATTAAAAGAGGCAATTTCTCATCGTTCAGAGCTCATAGTGCCTCTTTAGTTCCAAGAGATTGTTTGGGAGTCATATCTGTCTATATCCCATTAAATTTTAGTAGCCCTAAAAATGGAGAAGCAATTGCCTGGCTTACATAGCATAGTGTAGTCTAGGAGCCAGCCAGCTTTCAGACAGGATGCATATGCCAAGTCTTCACTTATATGCTCCCTTTCAGGCAGATGTTAGTTGGGGATGGGGGTAAGGAGAGGGATTGAGGAGAGATAAGTGAAATCAGAGGAGGAAGAGGGATGTATGTGGGGTAGCTACTACCTATTGAAAACAGGAAGAGAAATAACAGTAATGCCAGCTTTTCTACTGATCCCCTCCCTCAGAATGACTTTAATATAATCCAATTAATCAGCAAGCATTGATTTTAAAAGTATTTTATTTTTTTCCCAATGATATGTAAAGACAATTTTTAACATTCATTTTAAAAAATTTGAGTTTCAAATTTTTCTCTTCCTTCCTTACCTCCCCTCTCCCTAAAATGGTAAACAATTTGATACAGGTTATATATATATATATATATATATATATATATATATAGTCATATAAAACATTTCCATATTAGCCTATTAGAAAAGAAGAAACAAGCTAAAAGGAAAAAAAAACATGAAAAAAACAAAATATAAATAACTTCAATCTGGCACCTAGACTATCAGCTCTTTCTCTGGATGTGTATAGCAATTTCTATCATGAGTTCTTTGGAGTTATCTTGGATCACTGTATTGTGACAGGACCTATGTCATTCATACTTGACTATCTCACTATATTGCTGATGCTGTTTTATGATTTTTCTCTTACTCCACTTTGCATCAGTTTATGCAAATGCTTCCAGGTTTTTCTGAAATCTTCTGAGCAAACATATATTAAATTCCAACTACATGTTGATTTTGTGTCAGGAGCTTGGAGTATGAATACTGAAGTAGAAAGGCACCCTGAGGGAGGTGCAGGAGGCAACATATGCCAGACAAGTCAAACTATTACCACGATCTTCATTCTTCAAATTCCTCTGATTCATTATCCCAGGATCCTAAATCCAAAAGTTTTGGGAAGAGCAATGATTTGAGCTCAAGGTCTGTCTACAGACATCATTTTTGGAAATTTCATACAACTTTTCTTATCCTTTTTTGCAAAATGAGTCCACTGGACTTTATAATATATATGTATGTATCTATGCATGTGTATATATATATATATATATATATATATATATATATATATATATTTAATTTGTAAAGCACAAGTTTTATATATCTATCCCTATAATTTGTAAAGCACTTATTGGTGCCTGGAACATAGTTGGCATTTTATTTACCTCTAGTAATGAACATTTTATGGCTCTGATTCTCACTGTAGGTCATTATCAGCTACCACTTTACTATATTCATGTGTTATGAAAGCAAAGTTGACAACTAGTTAAGAGCAAGAATGAGACATGGAAAAGAAAATTTGAAGAAACTTCAGTTACATGGAGAGAGAAGTCCATTGATATTCAAGGAAGGAGAGAATCAAGGGTAAACAGAATCTTTCTTAGAATCATGATTGTCATCAACTTGATCATCAGGTGATGATCCATGGCATTGGTACTGACTCAGCACTAGATTAGTCTTATATTTTTTTCTTTTTTCCTATCATTCCTATCAAGTCATTTTTTTTTTTTTTGGTCTTTTTCCTTTCTTTTTTTTTTGGTTAAGCAATAAGTAATTATTGAGCTTTATACCTGACACTTTGGTAAATGCTATTGAGCCAAATATGTCAATTAAACATGATACCACAGGGCAGAATATGGTCTATAACACTTCTAAATTGCAGCCAAAACAAAGTTAAAATGTAATTGAGAAACTTTTGACAAAACAAATAAAACTACAGTTTTTGTTGTCATTGAGGTTTTTTTTTTTTTTTTCTTTAGCTGTGTCTGATTTTGTGTAACCCTCAAAGGGGGTTTTCTTAGCAAAGATACTAATGGAGTTTGCCATTTCCTTCTCTGGTGGATTAAGGCAAACATAGGTTAAATGCCTTGCTTAAGGTCACATAGCTAATGAATTTCTGAGACTGGATTTAAACTGGATTTTGTCCTGAGTGTAGGCCTAGCACTCAATCCACTGAGTCACCTAGCTGCATTTAAAACTATAGTAGAATATATGGAATGTTAGCATGTGGTTTTCTAAGTCAATATGTACCCATAGAAATCCTTAATTATGGTATAGTGTCCTCCTTTCTATTCAAGTTTTTCAACACTGCTCTATAATATGGAAGAGAAGGATAAAGCAAAGACACTGAGATTGAGGAGTTTATAATCCATCTGGAGAACCAATACAAACAATACTGAAACTCTTGGCGAACAAACAAACCAGCACATGACTAAGATCTAAGCTGTGTGACAGATATCTGAGTGTCAAGACTTTTCCAGATAGATTCACTTACTTTCCAGTATCTTACAGAGTGGAGACAAATATAAGAGTTAGAGCTTTGAAAGTAAATAATTTGAATGAAAAAATGCTGCAAATCACTACTGATTAGAGAAATGCAAATTAAGACAACTCTGAATGATCACTACATACCTCTCAGATTGGCTAAGATGACAGGAAAAGATAATGATAAATATTGGAGGGAATGTGGGAAGACTGGGACACTGATGCATTGATGGTGGAGTTGTGAACTGATTCAACCATTCTGAAAATCAATTTGGATTATGTCCAAAAGACTATCAAACTGTTCATACCCTTTGATCCAGCAGTATCTACTGGGTCTATATCCCAAAGAAATCATAAAAAAGAGAAAAGAACCCACATGTGCAAAATTGTTTATAGCAGCCCTTTTTGTAATTGCAAGGAACTGGAAACTGAATGTTGGAGAATGGCTGAATAAGTTATGACATATATTATTGTTCTATAAGAAATGATGAGAGACCAATTTCAGAAAATTCTGGAAGACTTAGATGAACTGATGTTAAGTGAAGTGAGCAGAACCAAGGGAACATTGTACACACTAACAACAAATTATGTGATGTCCTTGGCTTTTTTCAACAATGAACTAATTTAAGGCAATTCCAATAGATTCGTGATGGAAAGTGCCATTTGCATCCAGAGAGCTATAGAGGCTGAATGTGGATCAAAGTATAGTATTTTCACCTTTTGTTGTTGTTGTTTTTTGTTTATTTGTTTGTTGGAATACATAGGAGAGCTGCTGGAATACACGGGAGCCACCTGACAGTGACTGCTGGAGATCCAATCCAAAATGGATCTCCTCTTGTGAGAGGATGATATAAGGAGACTGAGAGGCAGTTGCTGTTCTTGACCTCTCTCCTCTTCCCTTTGCCTCCAACTTATCTTATTCCTAGTCTAAAACACCTGTGTCAGCAAAGGCTGCCCTGCAACTCCTTCAGATGTTATGATCTACAGCTGTGGAGGCTCTTGGAGAATTGACCTGTCTCTTAACAGTTTCCTTTTTTTCTTTTTCATGTTTTTTTTTCCTTTTCCATCTTGTTGACTGTGCAGAATAATGAATATGGAAATATGTTTAGAAGAATTACTCATGTTAAGCCTGTATTAGATTACTAACTGTTTAGGGGAGGAAAGAAGTGGAGTGGAAAGGAGAAATATTTGGAACTCAAGACTTTGCAAGGGTGAATGTTGAAAACTATCTTTGCATGTATTTTGAAAAATGAAAAGCTATTGTAAAGAAAAAAAGGAAACAATATGGAACTGTTCACTTCTCTACTTTGTGTTAAAGAAGACACTAACACTATTGCTTCCTGGGAGGGGGTTAATCTACCTAGAGAGGATAATAGCAGGGAGTTGGGCTGGTGGAAATAAGAGGGAAAATAATTAACTTAGCTTAGAAACCCTGTACAGTATAGAGAATAAAGCATTGGATTTTGAGTCAGATGGCCTGGATTTGAATTCTAGTTCTGTGACTTAATGTCTCTGTGATCTTAGGCATATCTCTTCTAGTCTCTTTGGTCTCAGTTTTTTATCCATAAAATGAAGGTATTAGACTAGATCAGGCCTTTTAGGTGGCACAGTGAATAGAGCACAAGGTCTGGAGTGAGGAAGACCTGGATTCAAATTTACTAGCTGTGTGATCCTGAGTAAGTCAATTAATCTCAATGCACTGGAGAAGGAAATGGAAAACCATTTTGGTGTCTTTGTCAAGAAAACTCTAAATGGGGTCACTAAGATTCAGATACAACTGAAATGACTGAAAAATAACAAAATTCTAGGTATCAGCCAGTGGATAGAGTGCTGGGCCTGGAATCAGGAAGACTCATCTTCCTGAATTTAAATCTGTCTTCAGATGTTTACTAGTTGTATGACCCTGGTCAAGTCATTTAACTCTGTTTACCTCAGTTTCCTCATAAAATGAGTTGGAGATGGAAATGGCAAACTACCTAGAATTTTTGCCAAGAAAACCCTAAATGAGGTCACAAAGAGTAGGACCCAACTGAAAGATGATTGAACAACAACAGATCCATATGTAAGAGTCCTTGGGCCCCATATTGACTTAGTTTTAAAATGTAATGTTCTCTCTTGTTTTGTTGTATTTTGATATGTTTTGTTCAGTATTTTTCGAGTACATTTTAGTCTGTTTTGGGCAGCATTTGAGTGTGTTTCAGCAGCATGCTGTCAAAGGGGTGCAAGTATGTTTGGCACCTCTGGACCATATAACCTCTAAATTCCTCTTTAGCTTGAAATCTATTCTACAGGCAGGATGGGGGCCAGTTCACCACAAATGCTAGTAGCTGTTCCAGCCATGCCCTGAGTCACTTCATGGGATTTGGTAATTCATACTATATAGCATCATTGTGTCAGCAGTGGAGTGAGGATCAAGTACCCCACCTAATGAATTTTGTTTCTTGTGTGTGAGGGGGAGGAAGAGGAAAGGCCAAATGAATAAAATGAGGGGCAGGGAGGGTGAGGCTGAGAGAATAGATTTTGTCTTAAGGTTTTAAGATTAAGGACAGAGATTTTTTATGTTCCACTTCCCCAGGATTTTTTATTTGAAAAATAATTTCTAGGTTCTGGTTTTAGTTAGAAATTTCCATAGTGGAACAATAGAACTATAGTACATTTCCAATTTAAAACTTTGCATTGCTGATGAAGCCCCTTGAAAATAATAGTACCAGGCAACTCAAACATCTGCTACTTTAATTATTTTTCAGACTAGCAGCAAAATTGTGGTACTAGTCCTGGAATGTGAGCCCTGCCTCTGATCAGTATTTTGAGGAGTTCTGGTCTGCACACAAAAGGATAGATAAGATTCTATGCTTAAAATCTATAATGCATTGCAGATTGTGCTGTGGCTTTCTTAGAAATTTTGAAGTCTTGGTGGCTTAAAAAATAGTTTGAAGGAACAACCCTTTAAAAATTTTTTTGATGTAGCCTATTTAAATTAATGTGAGTTGCAACATGAAGCACAAGTTGGCAATTTGTGGCGCCTTTTGATGACCACACATCAAACTACTTGAAACTGAGAAGGGAAGCATGTTCTTTGGGAAATAATACAGCAGTACCTCAATTAACAAACCCTCTGGGAAGAAAGCTTCTGGTAACAAAGACAGCCTGAGCTTGGAGGGAGTTGGGGAAGGTTTCAGCTACCTCTGTCTTAGCTTATAGGAGAAATTGAGTTGAAGGAGGCCACAGTGTTGCCTCATGTATAGATAGCCCTCTTGTGGGGGAGAAGAAATCCAGAGGACCTCAGGACAGGTTGTACTTCCAGTTACATGGAAGAAAGGTGCTATGAATATAAGGCAAGTATTCTTAGCATGGGATCCCAGAATTTTTAAAATATATTTTTACAATTATATTTCTTTAAAATTAAAAAAAAAAACCTATTCAGTCCCTCCCAAGTGAGAACAAAAGAAAAAAAATACAAAACTTCTGTATAACTATATTTTAATGTTATTGTGGTTTCCTTTGTAAGCTATATTTTTCATTTTTATACTTTTAAAAACATTATTTTGAGAAGTGGTCAATAGGTTTTACCACATCCAAAGGGTCCATGACACAAACAAGGTCAAAATCCCCTGATTTGAGCTGTGGCTAAAACTGGACATTTGTCTGAAGAGAGTGGGAAGTAGGAGAGAGAGGAAATAAATGCTTGTTAACTGAAAAAAATTCTACAAAGAAAAGTTGGAGCATACCACGTACAATGAGAGGACTGAGTTACAATAATTACCCTGACCTAAAAGATAAAGAGGGCCATACTTGAGATGCAGAGAGACAGGGAATGGTATATTGGAAAGATTTTATTTGTAGCAATGCATTTTACTTCAAAGAGCAGTTCATTACAATTCTTGATTCAAAGAATTGAAAAAAAAATCCTAAAAATGAGAGCTATTAAACAAACAAACATTGGGATGCTTTTGGGAGCAGTGAGTTTCTTTTTATGGATGAAATTCAAGAAGAGTTTGGATATTCTTCAGGATGATTCTGCATATTAAGGTGGGACTGGATGAGCTCTAAGGTTCTTATAAGTTTGGACATTCTAATAAAAGACAATTTGATATTTCATCATGATGGACTTGCCTTATGATGATGTTTGCTATGTAATGACACCAGCTCCTCAGCTTTTTACTGACTGTTAACTGTTTTTGCAGGTGTTCCCTTCTCTGCTCCATCTCCTGGCCCCCATGGCACTTCCTTCTCCAGTCCATTTTGCAGATGAGAAAAATGAGACAAATAGGATCAGGTGACTTGCCCAGGGTCACAAAGCTAGTAATTATCTGAGACCACATTTGAACTCAGGTCTTCCTTACTTTCATTCTATCACCAGTGCCCTCTTGTTGCGCTTAATAAGTGCTTATTTGTCTGACTTAATGATTTAATAATAGCTTTCAACTTCTGACCAGGTCATGTTTTTTAGTGGTAGCAAAAGGCTACTGGGAATTACAGTGATATTATAAGAAGTCCATCTTTAGGATTGGTATGGGTATTGAAAAATACTGTGTATTCTTCATTCACTTCACTTCACTTCAATTCCTCCTTCTTTCTGTCTCTATTCATTCTCCACACCTCCACTGCAGGGCTGTGGGGGTGGTTGGCCTGCCACTTATACTACATGCTTCCTCAATTTGTGAATAGTTATCTTTTGAAATATTCATTGTCTTGTTTCAGCTGAAATTTCTCTTTTAAGAAAATTTTCTTTTTCAAAAACTTTGAAGAAAACTTGCACAGCAATTGTGGCTTAGCCGTAGGTGGAGATAAGGGTAATCTTTTACACTTAAGGCAATTTAGAAATTGTTCACACATGGATGATTCTAGGGGCTTTCAAAATGAAAACTTTGAAATTTTCTATTCCTAAGATGAGAGTATTTGTAAGTAAAGTTTTTACATGTGTGTATTATGAATTTTCACAGACTTTCCATATTCCTAAGAATATGGTATTTTATAAACATATGTATATTTACATCATAATTAATGTTTCATGTGAATTTCTCATTTTTAATGTCACTAGCTTATGAATATTTTTATGCCTATGGTCCAAAGAACGTTTTTTTTCTTTCTGAATTGCTAAAAAAATAAGTTAGAAGTTCTAGGGAGTTGGAAACAGCATTTTTGATTTGTATTAGATTATCTATCTAATCCATGACATTTATGTTATAAAGAGGGTAACAGAAGGCACCAAATTCAGTGACTTAGACAAAGCCACACAACAAATTACTATCACAGCCAGGATTAAAACCCTACTTTCCCAACTCTTAATTATGTGCTTTTTAATTCTTTTACAATATGCTTATAACATTGAATTATAAAATGAAGCAGAACTGCCCTCCCACTCCCTAACGAGGTTTAATATCGTCTCTAGTCATGTAGCAATATGGGAGAATGGGTTGATTATCTCTTAGTGCTATGAGGCCATATAGGCCAATCTTTTCATTTCATAGATGAATGGAGGCTTACTGCAAAGTAATACCAGCAACTAGTGACAGGTGAGATTTGAACCCACATCCTATAACTCTAAAGACTATAATCATTTCCCTGTGTCACATTACATTTTAAAGAGTTAGCTTTTATGCAAGGCAGGGATTTTTATTTGTTTATTTATTTATTTATTTTTTTGTAGATGGTATAGAGGACTGCTTGTGTTAAGGAATCATAAATTAACCAATCAATAAGCTTCTATTAAAGCACATTATACGTGCCAGGCACTGTGCTAGCTGATATAAAGAATGAAACAATTCCTGCTAGAGAAGCACTCACATTCTCATGGAAAAGAATAAATACAGTTGAGACTGAAATTTTTAGTTCTTTGAAAATGAAAATAATATTTATTTCCTATTGGGTGAAATAGATTTTTGCTATTGAAAGGCCTCAAAAGTCAGTAGAAGGAATTGGGAATGTTTATCCAAGAAAATGGAAAATAGGGTAGACATGATAGCTATTTTCAAATATTTGAAATAATCATATATAAAACTAATTTTGCTTGTCCTTAAAGAATGGGAGTAGGAGCAATAGAAAAATTGAAAGGAAAAAACAAGCAAACAACAAAAAAATGAAACTCCTATGCTTTGATCCACATTCAATCTCCATAATTTTCTCTCTTGGTGTGGATGGCACTTCCCATGGCAAGTCTCTTAGAATTGCCTTGAATCACCTCATTTTTTAAAAGAGCCATGTCCATCACAGTTGAGCATCACATAATCTTATTGTAACTGTGTACAATGGTGGTTAAGCTCTTTGCAAGCCTTAAAGTTCTATATAGATAGCAGATATCGGCAATCTCTTGGCAGTATGACATAGGATATCTATCCACCAATCTTTAGATTCAGGAAGATCAAGGTTTAGATCCTGCCACTGACTCATAGTGTTGAGGTGATTCTGAATGTCTTTTAACTTTTTGTCCCAAACAATTCTCTAAAACTGTAAAATTCAGAGAAGGAATTGATTATCACTAGCATTAGAAGTTTGACCTGAGTTTCTTATATCAGTTAAATCATTTATTTAACCAAAATAAAAATAAATCACTACACCATCACTACTGATAGATTTTTGATCTCTTAACTGATTAGACACAGGGAAAAGAACATAAAGAATATGTTTTAGTGGTCCTTTTGCTTGATTGTATTTTCTTTTCTTTTCCACTAATAAAAATACCCCAAAACTCATGAAGCCAAGAACAAAATATAAAAAATTCAAGAACTGATAAAATTTAACTTATTAAAGTCATAAAATTCAAATATTATAATCCTCATTTAAATGAAACTTCAGAATTTTATATTTTGGCCTGATTTAATAGTTTGAGTATTATATATATATATATATATATGTATATATATATATATGCACAAATATTATACACATATAAACATGAATATATATGCAACTTTACACAAACATATACATATACACACAACACACATACATATACCCACACACACATGCATACATACATGTGTGCATACACATATAAACACATGCATGTATACATGTAAAATCTCAGGTTAGGTGACAGAACTGAGCCTTAGAAAAGAGTCTGTACAATATAGGACACCTGACAATTCAGTGAAAATGTTGGAAATTACACTTTTTTTTGACTCTAGTGATTTTAAGTTTACAGCTATAACACTGAATTAATAGAGGTTTTAAATTTCACATTATGTAATTTTAAGAGCTATTATATAATTAACTGAAGTTATTAGGGGCAGGACATAATAATTGGTTTGAGAAGATCTCAAATGGAACTTACAAAAGAGAAGAAATGGTTTTTGATTTTTTTTGTTGAAACAGCAACTCTGGGAATTTAAAAAATTGAAAAGTGATAAACTATAAGATATTGCTGTGTATGATCCCTCTCTTTATTCAAAACAATTGCATAGAAAAATCAACCCATGTTAATAAAAAAGGGACCAATTTTGCCTGAAATCTATGCTATTTATTTAAGCAAGTCACCTCTTTGAATTCCACCTTTGTCTGCAAGATAAGGATAATAATATTTGTCTCTTCCACCCTTGCAGGGTTGCTTTGAGGATGTTTAAGTATTTTGCAAGTTGTAAAAAGCTACAAAACTGGAGATATCAAAAAGTATATGAAAATAAATTCTTTTGTTTCACTCTAGCATGTAAAAAGAAAAAGGGGAACTGGGCTGATATAGAAATGTCTAATAAAGAGGATATGGGAACTATGTTACAGAATGAGAAAGAATTATTTTAAATTAAAATATCAGGGTTTATAAAAAGAGCTTCTAATTCTACCAAACATTTAAAGAACAATTAGCCTCAATGCTATATAAGCTTTTTGAAAAAATAGGAAATGAAGGAGTCCTACCAAATTCCTTTTATGATACTGACGTGGTACTGATACCTAAACCAAGTAGGTTGAAAACAGAGAAAGAAAATTATAAACTAATCTCCCTAATGAATATTGATGCTAAAATCTTAAATAAAATATTAGCAAAAAAATTACAGAAAATCATTCCCAGGTTAATACACTATGACCAAGTAGGATTTATACCAGGAATGCAGGGCTGGTTCAATATTAGGAAAACTATTAGCATAATTGACTATATCAATAACCAAATTAAAAAAACCATATGATCATCTCAATAGATGCAGAAAAAGCATTTGATAAAATCCAACATCCATTCTTAATAAAAACTCTTGAGAGGATAGGAATAAATGGACTTTTCCTTAAAATAGTCAGGAGCATGTATTTAAAACCATCAGTTAGCATCATATGCAATAGGGGAAAAGTGGAATCTTTCCCAGTAAGATCAAGAGTGAAGCCAAGTTGCCCACTATCACCATTATTATCCAATATTGTATTAGAAATGCTAGCCTCGGCAATAAGAGTCAAGAAAGAGATTAAAGGAATTAGGTAAGAATTAAAGGAGTAGGTAATGGGGAAACCAAATTATCACTCTTTGCAGATGATATGATGGTATACTTAGAGAACCCTAGAGATTCTACTAAAAAACTATTAGAAATAATTCATAACTTTAGCAAAGTTGCAGAATACAAAATAAATCCCCATAAATCCTCAGCATTTTTATACATCACCAACAAAATCCAACAGCAAGAGATACCAAGAGAAATTCCATTCAAAATAACTGTTGATAGCATAAAATATTTGGGAATCTATCTACCAAAGGAAAGTCAGGAATTATATGAGTAAAATTACAAAAAACTTTCCACACAAATAAAGTCAGATTTAAATAATTGGAAAAATATTAAGTGCTCTTCGATAAACTGAGTGAATATAATAAAGATGCCAATACTCCCTAAATGAATCTATTTATTTAATGCTAAACCAATCAGACTCCCAAGAAAATATTTTAATGATCTAGAAAAATAACAACAACATTCATATGGAAGAACAAAAGGTTGAAAATCTCAAGGGAATTAATGAAAAAAAAAATCAATGAAGTGGCCTAGCTGTACGTACCTGACTTAAAACTATATTATAAAGTATATTTGGTATTGGCTAAGAAACAGATTAGTTGATCAGTGGAATACGTTAGGTTCACAAGACAAAATAGTCAACTATAGCAATCTAGTGTTTGGCAAACCCAAAGATCCTAACTTTTGGGATAAGAATTCATTATTTGACAAAAACTATTGGGAAAACTGGAAATTAGTATGGCAGAAATTAGGCATGGACACACACTTAACACTGTATACCAAGATAAGATCAAAATGGGTCCATGATTTAGGCATAAAGAATGAGATTATAAATAAATTAGAGGAACATAGGATAGTTTACCCCTCAGACTTGTGGAGGAGGAAGAAATTTGTGACCAAAGATGAACTAGAGATCATTATTGATCACAAAATAGAAAATTTTGATTATATCAAATTAAAAAGCCTTTGTACAAACAAAACTAATGCAAACAAGATTAGAAGGGAAGCAACAAACTGGGAAAACATTTTCACAGTTAAAGGTTCTGAAAAAGGCCTCATTTCCAAAATATATAGAGAATTGACTCTAATTTATAAGAACTCAAGCCACTTTCCAATTGATAAATGGTCAAAGGATATGAACAGACAATTTTCAGATGATGAAATTGAAACTATTTCCACTCCTATGAAAGAGTGTTTCAAATCACTATTGATCAGAGAAATGCAAATTGACAACTCTGAGATACCACTACATATCTGTCAGATTGGCTAAGATGACAGGAAAAAATATTGATGAATGTTGGAGGGAATTATTGGTGGAGTTGTGAACGAATCCAACCATTCTGGAGAGCAATTTGGAGCTATGTTCAAAAAGTTATCAAACTGTGCATACCCTTTGATCCAGAAGTGCTACTACTGGGCTTATACCCCAAAGAGATACTAAAGAAGGGAAAGGGACCTGTATGTGCCAAAATGTTTGTGGCAGCCCTGTTTGTAATGGCTAGAAACTGGAAAATGAATGGATGCCCTTCAATTGGGGAATGGTTGGGTAAACTGTGGTATATGAATGTTATGGAATATTATTGTTCTGTAAGAAATGACCAGCAGGATGAATACAGAGAGGCTTGGAGAGAATTACATGAACTGATGCTAAGTGAAATGAGCAGAACCAGGAGATCATTATATACTACAACAATGATACTGTATGAGGATGTATTCTGACAGAAGTGGATTTCTTCGACAAAGAGAAGATCTAACTCAGTTTCAATTGATCAGTGATGGACAGAAGCAGCTACACCCAAAGAAAGAAAATTGGAAAATGAATGTAAACTGTTTGCATTTTTGTTTTTCTTCCCGGGTTATTTTTACCTTCTGAATCCAATTCTTCCTGTGCAACAAGAGAACTGTTCGGTTCTGCACACATATATACTGTGACGTATTTAACATGTATAGGACTGCTAGCCATCTGGGGAGGGGATGGAGGGAGGGAGGGGAAAAGTTGGAACAGAAGTGAGTGCAAGAGATAATGTTGTAAAGAAAGTTTTTCCAAAATGAAAAAAAATAAAAAGAGCTTCTAAAAAGTCCACTTAAAGAGTTCATTTCTTAAGTAGTTTATAAGTAGTTTAGTTGTGTGTGTGTGTGTGTGTGTGTGTGTGCTCACGTGTGTGTACCAGCTTAGTACCCTCTCTCTCTCTCTGAGAAGAGCAGAGTGGATTCTAGTTCCAACTTCCTACTTTTCCTGTTGGAAGAAATTAATGGCTCCTTAGGAGAGAGAAGTAGTGGGAGAAGAGGATAGTTATATCTCTTTTACCTCCCTTTGAGCCACAGGATACTCCCTTACAGCACTTGGGACCTCACTAAGTATAGCTATCTCTGTATGTATATCTTTATGTATTATAAACATGTAGTGTATTTATACATATATACGTGCGTGTTTGTGTGCCTATTATACCCAAGGACCATTGATATGAAACTCTCCTTGTTGGTGGAAATAAATGTCCTGCCCTACTGAAGGATTAGGTGTAATTTGGGAAAGCTTTACAATTCTAGCCTTCTTCAGTCTTCATTAGGTCTGTTCAAACTTCAAGTTGCTTCAAGCATTTATCGTGCTTTTGACTTCCACTTTCTAGAAGGAAGATGGAAAAAGCCAATCCAATTTAGGGTGCTGAAGGAAAAAATTCTTCCCCCCCCCAATCCATCTATCCCCTAAAGTGTTCAGAAGTTAGATTGAGCCAGATCATATTCTTTAAACTAACAATATTTAAGGGAGTAGACAGATATAATTTTAGTTCTGGTAACCCCTCTCTCAGGAGAGTTAAGGGATAGGCCCAGACTCCAACTTCTTACTTCTCCTTCTGGCAGCAATTTAAGTCTCCCTTGGACAGAGTATGAGGAGAATTATATTCATCTACTCCCTTAAATTTGGTTAGCCAAGAAAATATGACTGGGTTCAATCTAACTTCTGATTGCTATTATACACACCCATTCACACGGAGAATCAAGCTCAGAAGGAGAAGAAAATGATCTTGCTATTCTCAATTTAACTTTTGTGCTTATTCATTACATGGTAAGATTAAAAGAATTTGGGGAATCCAGAAAAAACAACAACAGCAAATTGCAATGGCACAGAGTTCTATCAAAGTTTCCTTGGTAGAGAACTCTGAAATGGGTTTGGAGGCACATTAGTTAGTTACTAGTTAACTAGTTAGTTAGTTAATAATTAACACTCAGGTGGAAGCCTAGAAAGAGGATTTGTCTAATAGGAAGAAATCAGTTTGCTCTGCCTTGCTTTTGGCCTATGGCTAGTATGATATGGTGACTTAGCTCTGGCTAAAAAGTTGTCAGAGTGTGCTTAAGAGACTATAGGTTTCTGGTCACTGCACCCTAACAGATAAGAGTTATTTGCTAAAAAGATGAGGCCCAGCAGGTAATATAGCAGGTGTTATAGAAAAGAGTTCAAAAGAAGTGAAGCTCAAAGCTTTGCTAGGCCTATATGACAAGCCATATTATTTTTATTATTATTTATTTATTTTATTTTTAATTTATGGAATTAAAAAAGGCATTCCATAACATAGCATAATAAAAAAGATGATTTCACATGGCAAATCTTTTACATAAAATTTGCTATTCCTTTTAAATATTTAATAAAATTATCATGTAAATGTTTTCTCTTTGTTTTACTTCCTTCTCTCTTCACCCACCCTAGAGACAGCAACCATTAAACACAAATATGTTTATATATGTGTGTATGGGTGCATATATATATATATATACACACATACATATATATAAAATCATTCTATACATATTCCTATTTACATTTCTTTTACTGAATACAGATATCTTCCTTTACATGTCTTGGAGTTAATTTGAGTATCTGTAATAGCCAAAATGACTATATTTGCTCAAAGTTATTCTTAAAACAATATTGCTGTAATGGCCATATTTTTAGCAGACAGTACATTCTAGTCAAATATACACTGTGGTAGAACATTGAAGATCAGACCCAAACAGAAGCATACAATGATGTTAGCAAATGATATAACCTCTGTTTGCTTCAGTTTCCTCAGATGCAAAATGAGAATGTTAGCACCTATTTCCTAGGGTTATTGTGAAGATAAAATGAGTTAATACTTTTTAAGAAATGAGTTAATATTTGTAAATTGTTTAACATGATTCCTGTAGCATCCTAGGGGCTTTATAAATGCTATTGTTGTTGTTGTCCTTATCCCAAAAATGTTCTCTCAACTGGACCAGAATCGGTTTCTAACTGTGAATGGCTGGAGTAGAACAGAGGAGACTAGAGATAAGATAGAAAGGGATCAAATAGAAGTTTAATTAATTTCAAAGTGAGGAAAACATTTGCAAGCCAAAATCATGCTTCCTTTCCCTCCCCTCTCCCCCAAGAAGGAGGGAGGGCATATGTAATGGGCTGAGGCTTGAGTTGATGGACTGAAGTCCCAAGCACGGGAGGCTAAATAGTAATTGGACTATACTCTATTAATATACATGATTGGATAAAGAATGGTCCCTGCCCACTCTCCATGCAAGTCCTGATGTGTTGTATAGGAAATGACGATTTGGGTGGGTGGAGGCAGAGAGAGACAGGAAGAGAAGCTGGGAGAGATTGAGCCTGGGTTCCAAACTTCTAGCTGCTGGTCGTGTGGCTGCTGGTCTAGCTAGCTTCTTGACTCAGCTACACACATTGCTATTGCCCATTCTCTTCCACCTCCGATCTTTCTTCACTGAGAATAAAGATTGACGATTTTCCCCTAACCTGAATTCTTGACTCTGGCTGATTTTAAAATACGTGGTCTTCACAGGCACACACACACACACACACACACACACACATATATATACACACACATATATCTATGAAACCACAAGTGGGCTGGACTACCACACTAATGTCTTGAGTAACAGTTCTCATGGATGACATTTCTTAGGACAATTCAGAAATTCTTGGGTCCTGTGGGAACAGTCAAAGTTGTAAGATGGTGAGAACAGAAGTTCAGTACCTGGTGTGGTTCACTTAGCAGTTACATAGCACGAGGTGTCAGGAGATGTGATGGATGGCTTTAGGCTGCAGCACCTTGGCTCTTGGGTCTCTGGGGAGCTCCAACAAATCTAAACAGTTATTGATTAATATAAATCCTTCAGTGAACACTGGTGCTGGTCAAAGTAATACATTATACCAGAGGATGAAATCATCCAGAGCATAAAGTATTGTTGTTATGCCAACCTCAGGGCACAGACTGCTTGCTGGTCCTTAGCTTGAGGAAACAGGATATTGAAATATCTTGACAATTCTATAGTCTTATTCTTCTGTCATGAACAGAAAAGGTCATAGATTTATAGTTGGAAGGAAACCTAGAGGAGATTGAATGAAACTTTTTCTTCTTATAGAAGAGGATACTGAAAAAGTAAAAAGTTAGGTGATGTGCCCAAGATCACAGAATGACTGAGTGACAGAGGCAGCATTTAAATAAAGATCCTCTAACTCTTTAGTCAGTACTCTTTCCATGAAATCACAATGTTTCTTGAGAAAAGAATAAAGTTATGAATCATAACATGGAAGCAAATTTAATTTTTCTTTGGGAGATAAACACTGCTGGTAATAGTTTCTTGAAAGTAGAGAATATTTGTCTTTGTATTGTCAAGTACCTGCCACAGTGTCAAATGTTAATTGAATATTATCATTATTGAATGAAATAGTCATTTATATACTTAGGGACATAGACAGGAATATGCTGGAGCTAGTTCTTGAGAACCCATTGTTAGACTTTCATTGTGAGCTTTGCAACTTGGAAATGGCATCAGCAGGAATCAGAGCTTGCTTTATTTATTTATTTATTTTTGCTGTTGTTGGTTATCCAGACTTAAGAAAGGGATGGTTTGTTCAGTCATTTTTCAGTCATGCCCAACTCTTTGTTACTCCATTTGGGGTTTTGCCCCACTGAAGTGATTTGCCATTTCCTTTTTAAGCTCATTTAACAGATAAAAAAACTGAGATACACAGAATTAAGTGTCAAGTGACTTGTCCAGAATCACAGAGTTAGTAAGAATCTGAAGCTACATTTGAACTCATGAAGATGAGTCATCCTGATTCCAAGTTCAGCACTCTATCCACTATACCATCTTGCTGCCCAAGAAAATAATGGAGAAAATTTTAATTAGACAGATGAAACTTAAAAAGTGCATTCTGAGTAGCTTTCCCTCTTCCCCCTCCTTCCTCCCATTTCCAAGGCCCATTGTTGTACATTTATCTCCTGGACAAAGCCATAGGTAGATTAAATTAATCTGAAGCTATTCACCCTTATTTAGGACTTTTGTTAAGGAGAGTAGAAGATATGGGCTGAATAGAGGCAATACTTTTCCATTCCAAATCCAGAACTTTTCTTTAGGATTCATGAGACTAAGCTAACTTCTTTATCACAGAAATGCTAATTTCCTATGCACTTCCTCCTCAGCTTGACTTCTTGCCCTGATGTGTCAGTGTGGCAGTCAATCTACCTGCTCATGAGTATGTTTCTCCTAAATCTCTCTACAACTCAGTGCAGAGGGTGTTCCACACAATCAACTTAGATGAAAGTCAGGAAAAGCCGAGACAGGATGATCAGCATCTTTCATTGCAGCTAGGAACAAAATACAGCTGGCACTCCAGTAAATTCCTGCTATGCAGGGGTGCCTGCTGTCTTTGTCACCTGCTTGGGGGTGGTGATCTATGTCAGTCACCAAAATGACACCCCAGAAAGCTTTAAGTCTGCTCCCATGCTTCTTGCATATGCGAACACTATTGTAAATGAGCAGTAGATAAACATGGCTTATAAATATATGATGGAAAGAGACCTCCTTGATTTAGGACAAAGTGCATCCTTATATGAAGTAATAATAACCCCCAGAAAACTGCCCAGAGACTTTTCATAAATCCAACAGAGTGATATCATTTCAGATTTCAAAGCTATCAAACTAACAAGAGGTTAAGACTAACATTTACTTATTAAAATAATTTCCTAATCATTCTTATAAGAACTTAATGAGTGACAAACTGACGGTGGATATAAATTTATGATTTCCCAAAATAACATTTGATTGGTTTGAGTGATGTCTTACATGAAGTAATCATAGTTAATTTTTGCTTCTGGAGAGATTTGACTTTACCAGTCTATCATGTCATCAGATGTATTTCAAGACTGATTTCTTTGTCTGTTGATACAGAGCTAAAGAGTTCCTATGGAGATGCTTGAATCTTTAACTTGTATTTTTGTCAGTGCAGATGGGGTAAATTCAGATTTGGGGTAAGATATTAAAATCTGTAGTTGAAAGACATAGTATAGCAGAAAGAAAAATTGAGAATATAGCAAGAAACCTGAATTCTCATCCAAATTGGTCATTTAATTAGCTATCTGACTTTAAACAAGTCATCTCATATCTCTGGACTTTAATTTCCTAATTGATAAAATGAGGAATTTGGGCTAGATTATGTCTAAATTTGCTTCTAGCTCTGATTCTATAACCTTCTACAATATTACAAAGACTGCCCTTACAGTATATTTCCTTTTTTGGTCATAATGATCAAGTTGACACTAGAGATATCAACAAAGCAAAAACTTCAGCAAAAAGGCATATTGGGAGCTAATTGTTAATGGTGAATATCTGGCTTGTCAGTCAGGTAAGGACAGAAAACATATAAATGAAACATTTTTCTAATCTCTCTATTTCCATTAATAGAGTCTCCACCCTAGTGTAAGCCCTCAGTCTGAACTATTGTAATAATTTCTGTATTGGTCATAGGCCTAAGGCACTCCCATTTTCAAAGACCAGAGAAGTCTCATTTGAGAAACACATTTTTGTCCTTGTTTGACACTGATTTACTTTTTGAACTCAATGTAGGATTCTAACTTTTTTTTAGTTACATTTTCCTTTGCATTTAACAGTGTTGCCTGTAATTATCCAAGCATCTAAATTTTGCATCATCATAAATGAAAAGTGGAGAGCAGAAACTTCTGGTCACCTGGCACATGGTGGAAAGAATGACATACAGTTCTGTGTCACCATTAACAAATAAAAGGATCTACAGAAAGCACATGGATTGGAGATGTCCCTTTTAGGAGACATAAGGTAGGTCATATAGCAAGACTGGCAGATGGTAGAAGCATTGCCCAACTTGCGGCCCAAAATTCCACAATAACTCAACTGCTCCTAAATCAATGGTTTGAATAGAACAGAAATAGAAACAGTGAACTCAGGATCCCTAGTTCCATATTTTTGGTGCCTCTGCTCTGTCTCTTTATTCTTTTTCAGGAACTATGGGTACAGTGGAAATTGTACCGACTTTAAAATCAGAGAATCTAGATTTGAATCCCAACTCTATTTTTAATTTCTCGAGTGACCTTGGCCACTTAACCTTTATGTGCCTCAGTCTCCTCACCTATAAAAATGAAAAGATGATATCTGACTTCTAAGATATACTTCAGTTTTAAGTCTAGGAATCCATGAACAATGAAAATGAGCTAATAAATTTTTATTGCAAATGGATATTATTTCAGCTGCATGGTGGACTTTGTGGGCTAGCTTGGGAAACTAGCCATCCCTTTTTAACCTTATTCTATAAAAGTTTTCCAAATTGCAAACAGCTGGCTTATAAATAATTTTTTTTTTTTAAACATAACCTATTTGAAAGTTCGGAACCGCTGGGATGCTGCTGATATTTGATAGCAAATAAAAGGAATTATCACAAATGTTTTTCCCATTAAGCCAGCAGGTGTCAGAGCTGAGTAACAAGAGGAAGGCCTCCATTCCCTGTGACCTGAAATGCCCTCACTGGGTGCTAGGACTCTGCTTTGGGCTGTCATGAGCTGACATCCAGATTTGAGACTATGTTTGACAATGTCATTTGGGTCCTCTATACTCAAGTTATTAACTGGGGTATTTAAAATTGCAGAGCAAATAGTTCTACCTGCCTCATCAGGCTGTTGTGAAGATTAATGGGATAATGCTAGGAAAGTGGCTTTATAAGAGGTTTAA
Organism: Sarcophilus harrisii; assembly: GCF_902635505.1. NCBI lineage: Eukaryota > Metazoa > Chordata > Mammalia > Dasyuromorphia > Dasyuridae > Sarcophilus > Sarcophilus harrisii. The sequence goes on along the minus strand of NC_045426.1, from coordinate 183,899,798 downwards.
TATAAATGCTTTCAGAGGTGCTGTTTTTCAAACTGACATATACACCTAGAGTTTCTGATGTTTAGAGGCTATTATTAGGGAAAGACCCATAATGGCAGCTGGACAAGATGCCTGCTTTCCTTTTTCTTAAGGATTCCCTTTTTCCCTCCCCCAATTCCCCCATGTTTTCTCTGGTGACATGCTACACAGGGATGAATTACATCAGGTTGTGTCAGTCACTTCTTATTATCGAATGTGAAATAATAGGCAGATCTACCTATTAGCCCACCAGCTCAGGGGCTGCAAGAGGCAACAGCTGTGATGACAGCTGAGTATCTCCCCTCTGGTTCATAAGAAGAGGTCAGTAGTTCTAGATGGTGAAAATTCTTTGATAATAATATCTACATGTAGTAATGTGTTTCCTTTGCACTTTTGATTTCTGGGAACCATATGTCATAGCTCAGTTTCTTGCTATTATGATGTATCTGTGGGTCTACAATGAATGTTCTTTGTTAATGATGAGCTGGGTCACCAGGAAGCATCATCAGTCTTGAGACCAAAGTCTGACCATTTCTGTTTTTTTTTTCTCCTCTGTCTTATTCACAAGCTTTACGCTGATCAGCAGTGGCATAATTAGGGTATTGCTAAGGGAACAGTGTGGCAGATGTGGAAAAGCTATTCTCTGCTATTCTATTGCCTGCGATGCTTTAAAGGGTATAAGGGAAAGAAAGGAGTTTGTTTCCTCTTCCTTATACTGGGAACCATGACTATGGAAACCATATTTTCCAAAACAAAAATGGAAACATGAGATCTGACAAGAGGTATTCTTTTATTATGGTTCTGCCAGTATGAAATATCTTTTTGATAACTTTCAGTCTTAGGAAGTTTCCTAGAGCCCAGCTTTTTAAACTGTGGTTTGTGACCTCATATTGAGTCTCATAACTGAATGTAGAGGTCACAAAGTTTTGATTTAATATCAGCAAAAATTAGATTTTTATATTCATTTTATATGACTATATACCTGGGGTCTTGTATTTTGTACAAGAAGGTGAAAAGAGGTCATGATTGGAAAAAGTTTAAGAAGTCCTGACGTGTGTGTGTGTGTGTGTAGGGTAACAGAGAAATTATATGTCAGAAGTAGCACACAACCAAGGTATATGATTGTTATGGAATGTTATTGTGCTATATGAAATGATAAGCAGAATGATTTCAGAAAAACCTGGAAAGACTTACATGAACTGATACACAGTGAAGTGACAGAATCGGGAGAACACTGCACGCAGTAAGAGCAACATTGTTCAATGAAGAACTGTGAATGACTTGGGTATTCTTAGCAATACAATTAATGATCGAAGACAATCCCCAAAGAACTAATGATGAAGCATACTATCCCCCTCCAATTCTGATACTGATTGAATACAGACTGAAGCTTGCTATTTTTCACTTTCTTTCATTCTTCCCCCTTTTGTTCAAATCTTCTTGTACAAAATGATTAATGTGGAAATGTTTTACCTACTAGGTATAACTTTTATCTGATTGCTTACCATCTCAGGGAAGGGGAAGAGAGGGAGGGAGAGAAGGATAGAATTTGCAATTCAAAACCTTAAGTAAAAATGTTAAAAAACTGGAAAAAACAGAAATAGAACTTGCTTGGTCATATCAACTTGGAGGCCAGCTCTCTATTCAAAACACCATACTGCTCATATTTTTTTCCTTCAATATCATGTTAAAAGGTTTCCCTTTTCTCCCCTTTTCTTTCTTGAAATCAGGATTCTTCCAGAAAGCAGAGGCATTCTAAGTATATCTGCCACTTTGTCCAAGACAGAAGAAAGGGATAGGACCAGCTTTGGAGAACATTGTGAACTGGACAAAAGGACCTCCACTGCCCTTTGCTTTTAGCAGGACTTACTCTTCATTTCAGTATTTTTCCCCTCTGATCCCGGAGGCTCCCCTCCCAGAACAAAGTACTTGGGTAGAGATGATAACCTTAATGGGTTATTCTTCTAAAACCTTTCCATTTGCATTTTAAAGGAGTATGCCTAATGAGATCACTGCTTACCCTAAAGGAAGGAAATTTCTCATAGTAGGTAGGAAAGCTATTTGGGGCCATTAGGGCCTTCCTGGCACCCCCCAAATAATGGAATGTAGGATGCTATCAGGAATTTTAGAATTGGAAGCTATCATTTAGATTAATTTTAATTTAGTCAAATTAATTAATTGATTAAATTTATTTAGACTCAAAGAGAAAGAGAGAGGAAGATGCTAAACTAAGGGTCCCTGTGAGTGGCATATTGACTTAGAAAACCACATATTAGCATTATCTGTGATTTATTATATTTTATTTAATATGTTAAATATTTTCCAATTACATTTAAGTTTGGTTTGGGCTATACTTAGGAATATTGGAGGCCACAGTGAGGTTCCTGGGCTATACATATTCTCCTCTGTTTTTGACCAACTCTATTGATTTATAGATATGAGGAGACTAAGGTAATGGGAGGTTAAGTTCTACCTCGGCTCATCTCGTGGCAGGGCTTAGGTTTGAACCCAAACTTTTGGGTCCCAAATCTAGTAACCTCATCACTATTTCAAGCTATTTCCCTATCTAAATATGTGTTTTTTTTTTTTTTAACATAGTTATAGTCACATATTAATGAGAAAATTTTGTTAAATGTTTGTAGAACTCAAAATTACATGGGAATTGAGAGGTTAGGACCCAACAGTCAAGCCTTGCTAGGATCCAAGAAGAGTCAGTGGAAATTCTCTCCTTGCTACATACTAGCCATGGTGTCCTGACCAAATCACTAAACGTCTCAATTTGTAGTCAGCTCACTAAAGACTCAGTTGATGAGAAGGTGCTAACCTGCATAGGTAAAAGGAGTTTCCTTATAAAATCAGAAGTCCAGTCTCTCCCTATCAGAATCAAGATTTCTGTGCTTTAAAATCTCTCTCTTCTTGCTACATACTAGCCATGGTGTCCTGACCAAATCGCTAAACCTCTCAATTTGTAGGCAGCTCACTAAAGACTCAGTTGATGAGAAGGTGCTAACCTGCATAGGTAAAAGGAGTTTCCTTATGAAATCAGAAGTCCAGTCTCTCCCTATCAGAATCAAGATTTCTGTGCTTTAAAATCTCTCCATTTGCAAGTCAAGAATAAATTTGCATCATAGGAATTTAAATGATTTTTACTAAGCTTTTCTAAAACTGATAAAAGATGCTGTAATAACATGAAAAGAAGCAACATTAGATGCCATTATATGCTAAAACATATAAAAAGATGGCAGTGACTCAGAAGAAATTGAATAAGGAAAATATCAGTCATTCTGAGCTTGATTCAATAATGTGCAAATGGGATCCAAAATAGAAAATAAACCCAGAGGTTAAAAGTACCAAAAGTTTACCAGTGATTTTGATCCAGGTCAATTGGATGAGGATATTTCTCTCAGAAAAAGAACAAATCCAGCTTGCCCAAACAACCTTTCTTTTCTTCTTCTGCCAGGTTACAAAGCTTGCCCACAGAACCAAACCTGACAACACTCTGGCCTATAAGGACCATGTGTGCCAACTGTACTAAATCTCGCTCAGCTATTTTAGGGAAGTCGGAGGAAAAATAGCAGCCTGCCTATGCTGTAGGAAGCTGGGAACCTGCCAAGGCCATGATGTAAAGGTTTCCAAGTCAATGCTATGGCGGAATCAGTAAAAGCCTGTCAGATTCTAGCTATGCTGTAAGATCTTGCCTTCCGAAATCCAATCTTCCATTTCATCCTGAGTGGGGGTAATATGTCATATTAGCTCTTCAAGGGAATCCAGTATGCTGCACAATTCACTCTGTTATGACTTTGTGACTTTGGTAAGGAGATGCTGGTGGAGGTCCTCTCTCTGTTTTCAAGCTGCCATTTGGCTGCAAACAACCTCATCTAACCTTCTAAATGAAAGCCAATGATTCCCAATGGAGAAATAATTAAAACCACTGGTATTTTCCTAAAGCTGTTTGATTTTTAAATAGTACCAGCGAATGGTTGCACAGCAGTTTTATTCACACTACAGCTAGTACGGAAAATGTAGAGTTTGAAAAAATATTTTTCTTGTGTTAGGTTCTTCCCTGTTCCTTTCCCGTGCTAGCTGGGCTTCTAACTTATTTTTCTTTTTATCAGATGTGGAGGGAGTTGGGAGCAGGGTCAATTTAGAGATGTCCAATAGAATTGCTCCAAAAATGCCATTTAATTTAAAACTTAAATATAAATAAATCCTGAGGTACTTTTTCCAACTTTCTTGTCTTTCCTAAGGGAGATATAAGGTCCTCCCTGCCAAAGTGACTTTGGGGAAAAATTCATTAGAGTATATCTTTGTTTTTTAATAGCAAATAGCTAGATTACTCTGGGACTTGTGTTTTCAAGAAATGAATGATTATCAAAACATAATCTCATTGATATATTTCTGTCTCAAGGAGGTTGTTTTCAGAGGATACCTGAAGCCAACTTTAATATAGCAAGGAGATGAGCATTCATGTCACACTGTGCTCAAAGATATACTTTTATATCTTAAAAACCATTTCTGAGGAAATTCCCCCTCCCCTTTTAAATATAGTGGAGTAGAGAAGTGGAAAGGAGAATGTACTTAAGACCTAAAATAGAACTAAGCAATCTACTTTTTTTCCATTTGAGGGTTATCATTAAAGGTAGTAATTCTATTCCACAAACATCTGTGGGTGCACTGAACAAGATGTTGGTGACACAAAGATCAAAAAGAAACTATTTTTGTCTTCAAGTAGCTTATATTTTACAAGAAAATTATAATAAATAAAAAGCAGTTTAGTTAGTATAATAGATTAGGATTTTTGATACATAAAAGGCTAAATGTGCCTACATTTAAAATAAACAGAAAACTTTAACATGTAAACATTTAACTACATATATGTACCAATGTAAAATATTTAAATTTAAAATTTATGCATTTTCCCAATGGCATTGTCTTAACTTTTACTTTCAAATCCTTCTTTCTTCTCAAACTGACCATTCTTAAGCTTATTCATATTCTGATTACATATTATATATATATATATATATGTTGAAATAGTACAGCATATTATGTTATCTCTCTTTACCCCTTTCCATATATCCTTTTTACACACACACACACACACACACACACACACACATTTATATGTATATACACCCCAGTGAAATGTTCAATATCATTGAAAGAATATCAGTGCTAAAAACCAGTCTTTATTTTAGGGAAAAATATAAAAGGCATAGAAGAACTGTTTAGTTTCCCAAAGCCAGGCCAGCCTTTACTTATCCTTCTATTCAATTCTGGGACTAGCTCATTGTTCATTAGCAATGCCTGTCAAAATTATACCTAATTATGGAAAAATTCTATGGGTTATGTATCCAACATCATATCAGAGTTTAAAAATGTTTTTTCCATTCTCTTTATATTTCTTTCATGGCTACTTAGGGAAAACATTTTAAAGTTATTATTAGTCTTATGTATAAGGTTCTGCTATCACCTAAGATTTGATAAATTAGAAAATGTCATCTAGAAATGGGAGTATCCAGAAGACTTTATCAACTGTAGGAAATGCCCTTTCAAATAGAATTCTAAGCTGCAGTTCCTTCATGACAATGGCAAACACTTGTGGTGATTATAACTCTCCCTTATTTATAATCATTTCATAAATTTAACTAATGTAAATCATGGTCATAATGAGACCAAAAGATCCTTGGAACCTCCTTATCCAGAAAACATTTTATCTCATTGCCAAGTGGAGTGACAGGGTATCCAAGGAAAATACTAATTTAAAATATAAACTCATTTGTAAAATCTCTCAGAGAGGTATGGTGGATACTTGATACTAATAATCAAGTTACTGTCAAACAAAGTTATCTCTGTTGTTACATTTTGATGATTTTGACATATTCATGGGACACACCACATTGTAGGAGAGCCTGAGGGCATCATTCAATGGTACCAAATCAAATCCTTTTCAGGAATGAAGAAACAAACACAATAGGATTTTGTAGGTTTTATACTTTTCAGTCAACTGTACTATTGTAAATATGTGTAGTCTGCTATAAAATGTGGCTGGCAAAATCTTGTATTTGCCCTTTTAATACCCTCATCAAAAATGACCTTGACATACATATTTTTCCATAACTCCTTTGCATAGTTGGGAGAGTACATATATGAGTCTGAATCTAATTTTTGTTATTATTCCTTTTGGGGGGTGGGGGGAGAAAGGGAGAAGCCAGTTAGGTGGTGTTAGCCTTTGAGTGAGGAAGAGAAGTTCAAATCCAGCCTCAGACATTTGTTAGTTATATAACTTTAGACGAGTCACAACCTGTTTGCCTCGGTTTACTTATCTGTGAAATGGAGATAATAATAGCATCTACTACCCAGGCTGGTTGTGAGGATCAAATGAAATAGTTGTTAAGTGCTTAACATAGTTCTTGGCCCATATTAGGCACTCTGGAAATCCTAGCTAGTATTACTATTATTATAACATTCCCCTGTACATATCTTTAGCATCTTTCCCTTTTTATTATAGCTTGAAAAAAGGTCCCTCAATAACCTCAGAATCATGGACAGACTTTTTCTGTGTGTATTTTAAATCTTATTTTCTTCAGTATTCTTCTCATTTGTCATAGAATCAACAAGACTATCATGTATGAGCCTAAATATGATGTTTCCAATATCTTGATGTAAAAAAGAGTTTGTTTTGAGCCTCTTTGTAGAACTTTTCCATTTCTCAACTTTTCACTGTCTTCCTTTCAGTTTCAATCTTGTGTCTCTTGGGGGTGAATTTGTTTACTTGGAACTTTTGCCAGACTTTCTTTAAACTTGTTTTTCCCTCCAGTGCTTCTCATTATTCTGTGGGATGATGATACCTATCATCTTCTAACAATTCTTCCTTATAAGCTTTTACAAATTAGTTTAAGGGTCTTCAATTTGGATACCATCTCATTCCACTTTCCAAAGGAACAAACAGTTGCTGAGTGAAGTTTCTAGAACCCACTGATGCCCACTATGTCTACACCTTCAGAATCTTTCTTCTAAGATAGTATTTTTATATCATTATCAAACTTTTATGTTGTCTATCTCTTTTTTTTGGCCTTGACCCTATTTTGAAACATATTCTTTTTCATTATTTTGCAAGACAATTTGGGTTAAGTGATTGGGTCAAACTGCTCGCAAATCTTAAGCGTCTGAGGTTGGATTTGAATTCAGGTCCTCCTGACTCCAGGGCTGGTGCTCTATCTAGAGAAATATTTTTTTTTGCCATTTTTTTTGGCCATTTTCTCCTATGTCCACAGAGCAGAAACATGAAAAAGAAACAAACAGGCAAGTAGAGATACATCTCTAAATAAGGGAAAAGGCAGAATGAGAGAGATGGAAAGATATAGACAATGAAATATTTTTTAAGTGATGAGAATTAGATTTGGGTCCTTAAGTATTGCTTTTGTTCAGTTTTGTCATTTTCTTTGTCAGATCATTTTATAGATAAGGAAACAAGATATCTCTCTCTCTCTCTATCACTGTCTCCATTAGAAAGTATACAAGGATCTCTCCTCCCTAGCAGTTAAACATGGTATCTTGATAGTAAGAACTTCACAAGTATATATAGATTTATTAGCTTTTGAAACTAATATTCTTGAGAGTAGAGATCTCACATTATACTATGTATATCCCATCATTCCTGATTTAGGAAGTGATCAATGAAGATTAATTAACTTTTCATATATCAAATCAAAAGAATTAGGATTCTTTTGTAGCATAGCCTAGTTATAGGATTGCTAAGGACTTACAACATTTCCATGCTAATCATCATTTGCAAGCAAACTTAAGTAAATTACAGCTTCTTTCCTCCTCAGTTTTCCTCTTTATATATAAAATTATCAAAGAGCTTGCAAAACGTCCTGTTCAGAAAGACCATTTGGAGCTCTGGGTGAATCTTGCTTTTCTTGTGCCTTTTTCAAATTTTAGGAAACATGCTGCTCCTTTAGGATGCGATTTTTTTCCTTCCCAGAAGCAAAAAGTATCAGAAATAATGTAAATTGGTCTGCTTTAGAGAGATTTGTATCCCAAATGAACAAACCCTATTGCAGAAATGAAGATCAGATAAGTTGGACTTCTGAGATTGGTCTGTTACCACTCATAGTATTCCTAATACTTGGATATGATTAATGTTGTTCTCTACATGCTTTCCAAGATTTATGAAAAAAAATGCTGAGATGATTTGAGTTATGACAACAGAAAACTAGGGCTTTTTTTTTTTTTTTTGCTCTTATTTGTCCTCCTTCCTTCTTTCCATCCTCTTTGTCCTCCTGTCATCTTTTATCTCCCTGCCTTTTCCTCTTTCTGACACATTATGAATAACACTTGGTGCTGGGATTATTGCACTGGGTCAGCGATGGAACTTGTGACTACAGGCAGGAGAAGGGATGTGTGCAGCTGAATGCAGTTGTAAACAATGAGAAATTTCCATGCACAAGGTATACAAAGTTAAAAACTAAGTTTGTCTTTTATTGTTTGTCTTCTAAAGACCTATAATGAAGGTTCTTGTAGCTGTGACTATAACATCTTAAATAACACTCTTTTTCTCCTCTTAATTTTGTCATTCAAATTCTTCTTTTTTCTAAACTTAACCATTCTTAAGCTTGAATATTCATATTCTGATTACATATATATATATATATATGTTGATATAGTATAGCATTTTTTGTTATCTCTCTCTTTACCCTTTCTATATACCCTTTTCACATATATACTTATATGTATATAAACTCCAGCATATACAGAGATAGTAATTAATATACTGTGATAGAGATAATATATATGTAATTTATACATGTACATATATACATATACACATATATAATTAGAATATGAATATTCAATCCTAAGAATGGCCAATAACAGAGGGAAGAAGGATTTAAAAGTAAAAGGTAAGAGAACAGAATGTTATTTATAATTTTATATTAACAGCTAGCAAAGGTCAGTGGACAGAGCACTGGGACAGAGTCTGAAAGACCTGATTTCATATCTAATCCCAGACACTTATTAACTGTATGATCCTGGGCAAGTCACAACCTGTTTGCCTTAGAGGCATCTAGGTGGTTCAGTGGATAGAGCATTGGGCCTGGAGTCTTGAAAACTTGAATTAAAAATCTGGCCTCAGACATTTACTAACTATGTAACTTGGGCAAATCATGTACTCTCTGATTTCCTCAAAATTCTAGAGAAGGAAATGGAAAACCACTCTAGTTATTTTTGCTAAGAAAACTTCAAGGATGATATATACCATGGGATCATGAAGAGTTGAACAGTGCTGAAAGACTGAACAAGGACAAAAGGTCCTCAATGAATGAATGAACGAATGAGTCTGTGAATATACAAGCATATGTATCTCTCTCTACATGTAAATGTAGATATGTATATATGTTAGGAAACATATATTGTATATATGTATCCATATATATGTGCATGCAAATATGCATTTATGTATAATAATATATACTTTTAGTGTTACCATGTCCTCACAGAGTGAACAGAAATCAAATCTCTGCTCTTTTAAATTAGAAAGAAAAAAAAAAAACTCCTTGGTCACCTGTGATTAATTTGGATGATGGTTTGAGGATGCAATTTGCATTCAAGATTCTAAACAATTTTGAATTTTGAAAGCGTTGGAAGAAGTTGGATTTGATGGTTTGACTATTTCGCTTGACAGCTATTTATCCTCATCAGTAGCATTTGTATTTCTTGCAAGGGGAAATGCTTCTCATTTCCTCAGCCACTATGTGAAACTCTCTTGGGGCTGCTCAAATCTTCCTGATGTTAGGATTTGTGGACTCTTGTTGTGACCCAGGGTGCCCCTCCCATGGCCCCTTTCACTGAGTCTGCTCTCTAGCTCTGTACCAGGGGGCCAGGCAGCTGCTGGCACACATTCCCTGCTATTAGTATCCCATTCAATTAGCAGCATGTGACAGGCTGTGGTACTGACTGCAGCCTCACTGGGGAGTGAAAGCATAAACCTGCTTTTTGTCTGGTGACCCTATAGGGACTACTCCATCAGGATTTGAATCTCCAGCACACACAACTCACTGCATCTCATTTCCCTGCTCATTTGCATCTTAAGCGTAGCATCTTACTTTCTAGTCATCCATATTTATGATATATCATAGTGCATGGGTGACTCCTTTCAGGGCAATTTTCCAAATGCCATTAGTCTCTATGTTCCAAATTAGGGCCACTCTGATAAATAGGCAAATAGTTTAGCAGACTTCAAACAAGGATTAGACAAACAAGGGTAAATAAGAATAACACAATGCTTGTAACTGAGCCAGCTAAGAGGAAGAAATAAAATGGATAGATACACTCAATAAGCTGAAATGACATGGGCATTTTCATCATGACTGCTACTCAGAAAAGTTCATTGAGCTCTCCAGTCTCCCGTGCTTACCTCCTGCCACCATAATTTAGGTTCAAGAAGACTTGCAGCCTGTGTGACTCAGTTCCTTTTGTTTGGTTGACATATCTTGGCACTGTCCCTCATGACCAGTCCTGTAGGAGAAACTGGCTCACATACTGCCAAATTGTGAACAGTCTACATTCCAGCACAAAATCTAGGCCTGAGATTCAAAGAGACAGCTGCTTTCTGATGTCTCTGGATAAAAAGCCCAAAGGAGAGTGGGATGGGAGTGCTGTCACATTGTTATAACATTGATGGGAGTGTCACAATGTGCAAGTTTTGGCAAACACTACCTTACCTCTGGGCTTTCTACTTTTAAAAGCTCATTGCATTCTGGCCAGATCAGGTATGAGAGCAGTTTGAAGTAGGCCTAGACTTTCTGCTGTACTCTAGAATGACCTTAAGAGATTCTAGCTGGTCCTTAATAGGTCCTATTTGGAGTATTATAATTTTTTTAGGGGGAAAAAGGGTGGTGATGAGGAGAAACACTTTGATAGATATTGCATCTCTCTTAAGAAACAGGTTTTAAAATATTCATAGAAACACTTTTTGTGGTAATAAAAAACTGAGAACAAAGTATATGCCCATCATTTGGGGCATGACTAAACAAACTATGGTACATGAATGTAATGAGATATTATCATCCTATTAGAAAGGACATATATAAAGAATTCAGATAAGCAAGAAAAGACAGATAAATTAATACAAAGATAATAGAACCAGCAAAATGGCATACACATATATACAAATATATATATTCCTCTATCTTCAAATGTACACCTATGTTTGTCATTAAGTTTATTTATACTATAATGCCATAAGTAGAAAGAAAAAGGAAACTGAATATTATATAATTTTAAATGACCAAGCTTAGCCCCAGAGAAAAGGTACCTTTTCCCCTTTTTGTAGAGAGATGGGAGTCTCCTTCCTTAATGCCTTTGTACAAATTGTCCCCTGTGCCTGAAATGCTCTCTCTCCTGACTTCAGCCTCTTAGTGTCCCAAGCTTCCTTGAAAGCTCAGTTTTAGGGCCACCTTTTACATGATACCTTTGTTGTTCCATCCTTTTATTCTACCTCCCACCCTCTCTCAGCTATTAGTACCTCCTCTCCCCTCAAAGTACCTTGTATTTATTTTGTGCCTGCTTATCTATGTACATATTGTCCCTCTCCCTCAATAGAATTTAAGATTCTTGTTGGCAGGAACTATGCCATTCATGCATTTTTATTCCCAGCAACTAGCATAGTACCTGAAGTATACAAGATATTTAATAAATATTTCGTGATTGAGTGATTGAGAGCAACAAATTTAGAAGAGGATTCATTAGTCCCTTCAATATCTCCATGACAATACCCAGACACTGAGTTGCCACATATCTTTGATGCTGAGGGGCATGTCCCAAGAGAATCTCCAGGAATATCACAATGTCCCATTTGTGGAAGTATAAAATTTGTACTTCCACCACTATTACAAATAGTGTCTCATTCTCCCCACTACCATAGCATTTCCTAGAATATGTTTATTGTTCTTTCCCTTAATTGGAGGAGGAGACGTAGTGCCTTAGCAAGTGACTGATTATATAAATGGGGAGATAACTGTCTGTTAGGATCATAATTTTAGAGGTAGAAGGGATTGTAAAGGTTCTCTCATCTACTCCTCCCCTCCTTTTACAGTTGAAGATACTGAGACACAGAAAGGCTAAGTAACTTGTACAAAGTTACATGGGTAGCACTAGAACTGAGATCTGAACCCAAGTCTTGTGACTAGAGAGCAAATATTCTTTTCACTAGACCACACTTCTTCAACTGGTTAAGGACTAGGTTGGGATTATAAAATAAATGCATTGCCTTCAATGACAATCGCTAATGGAATTCAGGAAGGGAAAAAAACATTCTTGTTTGGGCTACAACAGAGTTGTATCCTTCTTGTGCCTGGAGAATCATAGGTAATTGGAGATTTGGTCCAAGGCGTTAGTAAAATTTAGAAATTAGGTACCATAAGAGCCATTTAGATCATGACAGTTATCTTTTTACCCAATTGTCCACTATATTTAGTGATTGGGCATGATTTAAGTGAAAATTGAGAGGAAGGACCAGAAGCTTAGAGCTTTAGTCTTAAGATGACAGCAGATTTTAGAAGCTCAGGACAAGAGATAAAGATGTGTCCATGGTACTGAACTAATACAGTTATCTTTTCTACTTGGTTGAGGGAATTGATTAGGGGTGCTTTGTCTTCATGATCTGGAAAATCCATGTAAAATTTCTTGACCGTCTCTTCATACCAGGAAGGAAGTCTGATTTTTTTTTTCTTTTTCTATTACGGGGTGTTTACAGTACCTTAAATATAGGTTAAGTATTTGGCCATAGGCTCTGTGCTTTCTACTTTTCTTGTTTGGGCTGCAACAAAGTTATATCCTTCCTTTGCCTGGAGAATCATGAGTAATTGGAGATTTGGTCCAAGGTGTTAGTAAAATTTAGAAATTAGGTAGCATAAGAGCCATTTAGATCATGACAGATATCTTTTTACCCAATTGTCCACTGTATTTAGTGATTGGGCATGGTTTCATGTGTCATATTTGGTTTCTATAAAATCCCCCCAAACTCTCAGTTAATTTCTTATGCATACCTGTAAAATATCAACATGGTGATGGGAAAAGTCAAGATGTGGAAAGGATAACTCTAGTATAGAGAATTAAGGTGAGCAGAGGGATAGAGCCTTGGCTGGGGTCTCAGATAGGAACATAGATTTGGAGAAGAAAGAAGTTGTAGAGGTCATTTAGTCTATTCCCTAGATTAAAGAAAAGAAACACACCTGAGCCAAGAATTTACTAAATTTGTCAGTCACACCTCTTTTGATCTGTCTCTCTCAGAACTGAGGAGCTTTGGCATGGGAGATGTTTCCTACCTCTTTGGCAACCATATTATTTTCTTCCTCCCTTTCATTTTAGACTTCTCAACCATTCTGCAATTATAAGTCTTAGAAGTTGGATTTGATGGTGCCTGGGGTTACACAGTCAGATTCAGGACTTGATACAGAAAGGAAACAAGCATTTATTAAGTGCCTACTCTGTCTCAGGCACCAACTACTTAAAATATTACCTTATTTGATCCTTTATTGAGAGTTTAAAATCCTAGCCACATATTCATTTGTTACCAGCTACTTTGTCTGGTTTCAGCTTCATCATCAACTTTATCATGTTCCTATCTGGGGTATCCACTGGTACTCTCCCCTTCCCAAAACCAACCCTTTCCAATTGTCATATTTGTATTTTTCTCTCCCATTGGATTGTAAGCTTCTTGAGGGGAGGGAGCACCAGCCTTGAAGTCAGGAGGATCTGAGCTCTAATCTGGCTTCAGTCACAATACTTTTTAGCTATATGGCCCTGGGCAAAAAATTTAACCCCAATTGTCTCAGCAAGCAAAAAAAAAAAAAAAAAAAGAAAGAAAAAGGAAGGGGGTATCTCTGTTTTTCTTATTTGCATTCCTACCACTTAGCACAATATCTGGGATATAGTAGGCATTTAATAAGCATCCTGACTGATATCTTCCCAGAAATTCTGTGAGGTGGGTGCTATTTTACAGAAGAAGACTATTCACTATGCTACCTAGCTGTCATGAATTCTTTGAATTCCAAAGCCAGTTCTATATCCATTATATTATTCAACCTCTAATATTACTTAAAATTGATCATATCCTTTTTTTCTCCCAATCCTAGTGACATTTCTGTCTTCCCTGTTTCTGTTAATAGCAATTCAAATTTCCAACACACCCTGGCTTAAAACTTCATGATCATTTTGTGCCTCACCCTGAACTCTTTTGCGATTAAACAATCCTATTAATTGGTTTGTATTATTTCTATTGCCTCTCCCCTAAGATAATTCTTAATGTCTAAGACCAGTGTTAACAAGTACATATCCAGAATGTGCCTCATCATAAATTGATAAAGGCCTCCAACATTTTGAATAGACCTCCTTTGATGAATTTATGGGATAACATAGATAAGAGTGACACAAGATGAATTGTGACCCTGTATTTCTGGAGAGGGCTCTTCAGTGGATGAAAACAGATCCATTTGAGTATCTATCATGGCAGCATGACAGGGGATGATGGGTCTGGAATCAAAAATATCTGAGTTCAAAAGTAACTTCAGATATTTACTAGCTATGTAATCCTGGTCAAGTCAATTAACCTCAGTTTCCTCAACTGTAAAATGGGGATGACATTTGCATCTATTTCCCAGGGTCAATGAGGATGAAATGAGATATTATTTGTAAAGTGCTAGGTATTGTGCCTAGCACAAGGGAATCACCTAGTCATCCCTTCCTTTTAATTTCTGTCATCATCATCATAATCATCATCATCCTACTTTGGACATTTGTCAGCTCATCCCTGAATTACTGTGACTGCCTCCTTAAGGAGTCTGCTGGCCTCTAGTGTCTCCTTACTCCTCCCCTTGCAATTTATGCAAAACTCTTCCAGTAAGCTATTTTTCCTGAAACATCATTCCCATTATAATACTTTCCTGTCCAATAGCTGAAAGGATGCCCGAACTCCTCTATTGAAGTAAGGAATAAAGAGACCAGGTCTCAAGTCTTAGTTCTTTTAGTTATTTACTAGTTATGTGGTTTTGGATAAATTATGTTACCTCTAAGCTTCAGTTTATTTATCAGTAAAATGGGGATAATTAAACATGTTAGCCATCTCACAGGAAAGAGTTATCATGATAACCAAATGAGAATGTAGTGAAAGTAGTATGTAAAAAGAAAAGAAAAACCTATGGAAATATAAGATTTTATGATTAAATTTGGCATTCGAGCCCTATAAAATTTGACCTACTTTTCCTTCCTTCTATTACTGAAGATCAACTTTTTTTTCTCCAGCAAAACTTTACCTCAAAGATGCTTTATTCCCATATTTATGCTTTTGCTTACATAGTTCCCACAGTTTAAGATGCCTTTTTCTCTCCTTTAGGCCTGTCACAAATCCATCAATTCTTTGAATCCCTATTCAGTTCCCATTTACTCTGTGAAGTTTTTGTTGTCCACCCCAGACCATTATTCTCTGTCTGTCTGTCTGTCTTTCTCTCTCTCCATTGTATTCCTTCAAGAAGCCTAATCAAGTCACTCACTTGAAACAGCATATACTACCTTGTTATCTTTTTTGTATGTTTTTTCAAGTAGCCTCTGAGCACCTTTAAGCCATATATTGCCATGTTCTATTCCTCAATAGTGTAACAGCAACTCTGATTCATCTAAAAATGCTTTAAGATTTAGAAAACATTTTACTAAGAAAACTTAGAAAACAGCCATGAGATATGTAGACTATGAGTAATTTTATACCCATTTTACAGATGAGAAGAAGGAAGCTCAGAGAGAGGAAAGCAATTGATCATAGTTGTATGAGTACTAAATACAAGAGGAATTACTTGAGCCCATCTGTTGACTCCTAATTAAGCATTTTTTCCCTCTGTAACCCACTCTTTCTCTGTCTAGTCTTCATAGCACTGGGCACAATGCCTTGCACAGAGTCAATACTCAAAGAAATTATTTATTAAGTGGGTGGATTTTTTTTTTTAGTAAATTAGTCAGCAAGCATTTATTAAGTGCTTACTACATGGCAAGAATTGCATTAAATTCTGGGGATATGGAGAAAAACAAGCATAGTTCCCATCCTCAGAAAGTTCACATTCTAATGGAAAAGTCAATTTACCTTTCTTTATATCCACATTTGCTTAGCACAGTGTCTGGAACATAGAAAGCATTTAATAAATACTTTCTAGTTAACAGGCTGACTGATTGGTGGATGAATCTTGGGTTTTATTCCAGGATAATTAGTAAGGTTGGTTTTTCTTTACTAGAACTGTGTACCTTAAAAACAGAATAGAATAACTTCCATTTATGCCCACTATCTTATAGTAAGAGGATAATTGGATCTCTCTATGTAGCTCCCAATTAAATCACCCAACCTGAATTTAGCTCGCCTTGCTCCATCCTGTTCCCTGGCATAGTCTCTGAGGAACATGCTTTACTCCAGCATTCACCACGTGGCACTAGGCTCTTACTGAAGTGTTGGTGTAACACTGTGCAATGTAACAACTTACACTGTGAGTGTGTTGTGTGTTATAAGTATGTATGTGTGTAACCCTTACATGGCACATCTCAAACCTATCCACTGCCAGATAAACTGAATGGAGTATTTTAGTGAATATTTTGGAATCGGTGTCTATTACAAACCTGTAGTGAGATGATCTATTCAGACATTATTAAAGAGTTTATTTGACCTGATATAGAGTCTTTCTTGGGCTTGATATAATAATTATGAAACCTGTCTAATTTTCAAAGGCCCTGTGAATTAAGAAATGATGTCATGAAGATTAAAGGTATAGCATGCTTATGTCTTCTTGGTCTTGACTTTCTAATGAAATGCCTTGAAAAGATGCCAAGTGCATGATCCATATTCAGGGGAGGAGGGCCTTTCTTTCAAGCAATCCAGGCCGCTTCCAGTTATTCTTAGGTTATCATGAAGTATAGATGTGACTCAGAATATAATGGTTTGCAGATGAGACAAAAATTCAAGTTCCTTGACAAAATTCAGTCATTGGGCACTTCTGGCAAATGAGAAGGTGTTAAACCCAGCACCTTGATGGCATGAAAAAGGACTACTATATTCTTCTCCCTGAAAATTTTGACCTTTACTTTCTTGGAAATAGTGGAAGAGGCAGTGTGCTACAGAAAAGGGAAGAAAATGAGCTTCTGAAGCCTGGTTATGCTGCTTACTGCCCACATGAATTTAAGCAAGTAATCTAAAGTCTTTGGATCTCAATGTCATCAGGTGACTGGACTCTATGATCTCTAAGGTCTATCCCACTTAAGATCTACACTGTATGAATGACTGTTCATATTTCCATAGCATGTAGACTATATGTATTTACATATATATATATATATATATATATATATATATATAGAGAGAGAGAGAGAGAGAGAGAGAGAGAGAGAGAGAGAGAGAGAGAGAGAGAGAGAGAGAGAGAAGAGAAGAGAGAAGAAGAGAAGAGAGAAGAGAGAGAGAGAGAGAGAAAGAGAGAGAGACAGACATAGCATATATCTATAGCATATAAGTAAGGTCTGCAAAACATTTTCTCACAATAATCCTGTGAGGTTAGTAGCGCAAGGATTTTAATTGTCATTTTTCAGCACAGGACAATGAGGCAATAAGTGACTTGCTGATTGTCAACAATGAGTATTTGAAGTAGGAGATGAACCCCTTTTTTCTGAGCCCATGTTCAGCAGTATACTACATTGTTTCTTGAATTCAGATTAAATCCCAATTGTCCCTCTGTGATTTATCTCTCAGCCAGGTTTTGTCTTGGAGAAGGCTGAGTTTGGTTTTTGAAGTTTGCACTATTCCTTGAGATTCAGTGTGTTATATTTTGAAATTGCCAGTGTAAGATGTAACATAATTATCTAAGTAAACTTTCCAACCTAGTCAAATTTTCTCAAAAGTAAGTGTGTGTCAGGTTCAACAGGAGCATGGATAATTCAATGTTTGCCAGCAGTAAGTGTGATAAACACTTGCTTGTTAAGTCAATTTCATCAAGACAAAATTCGAATGTGAAGTAAGAGTGTACCACAAGTCTATGACTAGAAATTGCAAATAGCATTCATCTGACAGATCAACTAATTTGCCGCAGTGATTCCAGCAAGATTTCAAAACGAGAAAGCTGGAGTTTCTGTATGAAATGTAATTTACTGCAGAAATGCCCCAAGAGAAAACTTGAAGCTTCAGCCTTGCCTGTTGATTTTTGCCAAATAGTCAACTGGGGCTCTGTTCTTAAACAATCTGTGATTATTCACACAAAAGAAATAGTTGCATAGAATAATTAGAAACAATTAAACACCCCACTTATTGGTAATACACCACTGGCTGCTATTACATAAGATACACAGGTGCTTGCTGCAGCCCATCAGTGGGTATTGGCCTAAAATACAAGTTTAATAGAAAAACTGGAGGTAGAAAAAACACCATTCCCCATTGAACTGAAATTTAATGAGGATGGTGAAGGGATATAATTGTGTGTTCTACTTGACTCTACTTTTAATTTAACTGGAATATATAATACCTTCTCTAAAGTTACTGCTACCAAGTAAAATAAGTTACCATTCTTATTTCTGCCCATTTCCAGAATAGAAAACAAAACCAAAGCCTGATGAACCTAATTGAACTTCCCACCCCATTAATGATACATTCCTGTTTTTAGACAATTATATAAAAGCACATAAGAAGTATATATGCATTGGACTTTTACACAGTCAGTTCTGATAGGCTTAAATATAATGAAAGAGAAATATTTCATAAGGCTACTACCTATGTGTGTAGTAGTCCATGGATGAAAACTCAGGGTTGTGTTAGCTGAAAATTCAGGGTTGTTTTGATTTGCATTTCTTTTTTTGTTAGTGATTTGGAACAGTCTTTCTTATCCTATTAATTGTGAAAAGCTTTCCAGTTTCATATTATCACAATTACTTTTTTTTCCTAATTTCTCTATTTATCCACCTATACACTTATCTACATCTGAAAGAGATCTACAATCTATTTCTATTTCAGTTTTTTAATAGTCTGGTCATTAGTATCACATTGCATATCTGTTCAGATTATTTTGAAGAATAGTGTGTAAGATGTTGTTCTAAGCCTAATTTCTGCCAGATTGTTTTCCAATTTTCCCAGTTGTTTATCAGATAAGGAGTTTTTACCTAGGCTATTAAGTTTTCCATTTTGTCAAACACAGGATTATTGAATTCCATTGCTTCTGATTCTCCCTTAACAAGTCTCTTCCATTGATCTGTATATTGATTTTTAACTCAAACCAGATGATTTTAATGAATGCTGCTTTATTGCATTATTGTTTGAGGTCTGAGACAGAATAAGTTATTCTGCCATCATTATTTCTTTTCATCATTTACCTGCATATTCTATATCGTTTATTTTTCCAAATAAACTTTGTTATTAGTTTTTTGTTTTATCAAGTTCTAAAAGTATTCCCTTAGTTATTTGATTGGTCTGGCATTAAAAATTTAAGTTAACTTTGAAAGCACTGTCATTTTTATTATATTAGTATGGCCTTCCCATGCATATTGATTATTGCTCCAGCTGTTTAAATTGGTCTTTGTGTTTTTAAGGAACATATTGTAGGTTAATCTCCAGATATTTTATGCATTTTGTAATTATTAACCATGACATTTTCCTTTCTATTTTTGCTTCTTTGTTTTTATTATTAATATTATCTAAAATGCTATTGATTTTTGAGGTTTTATTTTGTAGTCTGAACTTTTCCTGAAGCTGTTAATTTTCTCAATTAGTAACTTTGCTGATTCTCTAGATTCTCCATTTAAGGAAGTAAAATCTAAAGAGAAGTATGATCTTAAAAAAAAAAAAAGCTGCTGGGCAAAATTTCAGAAAGAGCTTTCATACAAATATCAACATTTCAAAAATATTAACAATAGTTATTGAAAACCAAAGACATTTCTAGCAGAATGGATCCCCTTTATACTGTTCATACAATATTTACAATTATGGTACCAAAGGATAATTCTAGAAGGGTAAGCACTGGCCCCTTTTGCTTCCCCTAGTATCTCTTTGGCTACTGGATCAATTTTTCCTTTACTGGATCTTCCTTTCAAGTATCCCCTAGGGATTAGTTTCACATCTTCTTCTCTTCTCACTATGCATTCCCATTCTTAGGCATTTTGTTCTTTATAATGTCTTCAACTACAATTTTGATGAAGAGAGACAGCTCCAGCCTTCGCCTTTCCCACTATCCAGTCCCACATCTCTGAGGCTCTAGCTGCATGACAACAAGCAAACATTTTGTCAGGGAATAAACACATTCATAGAGTTGTGGGTGGCAACATCTTTATATGGGAATCTGTTTCACACTGTTTTTCACATTTATGTCCACCCTTCTTTCAAAATGTTTTGTTTATTTTTTTGGTGGTGAAAGGAGTTTTCCTTTAAAAAAATGAAATCCAACTTTCATAATGGTTCTTAATAAACCAGATTCCCACTTTATTTTATCTTTTAACATCATATAATAATACTGAAAGAATGGAGAAATATTTTTGGCCCAAGAACTTAATGCATATAAATCATTAATGTTCTCTTTCTTTCCTTATTTGGGTATTAATATTATCTGTTCATCCCCACCTGCATAGTCAGGTTTCTTCCCTTATAGTAATACCCCTTCAGTGCTTTTCAGGTTACGTCACATACAGGATGCAGTTCCTCATTGCAAACTTGCTCTGCTCCAACTATTATTTCTATCTTCATCTATATAAATGTCATTTCTTTTTCTGTAAACATTTCCATTTGGAAAAGAGATATAAGGGTCTGATGAAAATAGTTTATTATTGAGATGTTGATGCATTTGTTTCATTTTATATCTTCCTGCTAGCTTTATTTATGAATGATTTTGGGATTATGTGATATTCCTGAAAGAAACTAGAGTTTCGGTGAGGTGGAGATGAAGAGGGAGTCCATTCTAGTTTAGGGGACCATTTGTGCAAAGGGATAAAAAGTGGTAAGGGAAATGTCATGCACAAGGAATAGATAGCAATCTAGTTTGACTAAAATAAAATAAATGCATGAAGGGAATTACTATGACATTAGATTGAAAACAGAGCTAAGGACTTTGTGTTTTATTTTAGAGGCAAGAGAGAACCATTGACAGTTGTTGAACAGAGGGTAGCATCAATCAGTCTACTAATAAATATTTATTAAATACTCTCTCAAGCATTGTTCTAGAGGCCAGAATCCAAAGACAGAAACAAAAAACCAAAACAGACTTTTTTTTCTTTCAAGGAAATGGTATTTAATCTAGTAAAGTAGCATGCACCCACTCACATTTGTCTATGTGTGTATATTGATAAATAGAAAGTATATAAAAATGATATTTAAGTAGTCCAAAAATTGTTGATGTTTTTCTCCTCCATTTCTGTTCCAGTTTTTTTTATTATGAAATTGAATTTTTTCAGTCTTTTATCTTATTTTAAATGTTTCTTTTTGTCTCATGTTGTCATTGCCTTCTATTTCGTCCATTAAATCTATACAAATCTTTTGAGTGTTTTGGTAGATGGATTTCTAGAAGTTTTATGCATTTTGTAATTATTAGGAATGGAATTTCCCTTTCTATTCTTGTTTCTTGGATTTTGTAGTATTGATATTTGGGAGTTTATTTTGGTATCCTACTTTTGTTAAAGGTTGTTGGTATTCAACTTTGTTGAAACTAGTGTCTTATTCAGTACCTTTCCTGATTCTCTACAACAAAGTTACCAGGGGGTGCCTGTTGTTAACATGTTATCCAAATATTGTCCTAAGATCTCCATTTGTTTTGGTACCTAGATTCTCCTTGAGTGCTTCAAGCATTAAGATTCTGGCCAGAATTAATCTTCTATGTCTATAGACCTCAATACCTATTTCCCTATGCTAAACAGAGTTGAAAAAATTAATCTCTATGACTTTTTCTTGGATTTTTCCAACAGGTAAGTTTTGTAGATTTTTTTGGGGAGGGCTTTTTGGGGAGAGGGCAGTTTTTCATATTTCTTCCTGCTATTTTGTTATTTTGATTCTATCTCTGACAAAGTCTAAGCAGCTACTTCTTGAGGTAGTCCACTGAACTTTGGAAAAACTAATTGTTAGGAACTTTGTTTGTTTGTTTTTATATCAAACTTAAATCTTGCTCTTTATAAATTATTACCCATTGCTCCTATGAAACCTTGGGAGACTGAAAGGCCATGTCTAATGTCATGATCTATGCCTTTCCACTGGATCCAGATGGCTTTGAAGAAGAAGGTGTGGATTGTGACTTTGCAAAACCCACTCTCACTTGAATCCAACTCACTTGAATGTCATGGCATCATCGCCTTGATGGCATGATCTTTTTCGAGAATAAAAACAAACAACAAAAGAAAAATTAAAAAAAACAAAACAAAAAAACATTGGGAGACTAAGGAAAAAATAAGCATAATCTTTCTCCTGAATGAAAATGTTTCAGAAATTTATGTGACCCTAAAGTTTTGTCTTCTTTAGATAAATCATTCATAGTTACTTCAGATATTTGGTGGAATGAATGCAACACTGGATCTGAAGTCAAGAAGAGCTAATTTTAAAAGCCAGATTCAAACATTTATTGAGGAAAGACAACATATAAATAGAGGCAAAAAAAATGTCTGGGGGACACTTGAGGAATTTAAATAGGAAGAGCAGCAGATGCAGAGTTGAGTGAGATGAAAGTCAAATTTCTGCCTTCTATAAAGAAAGATATCAGGACTTTGGTACCCCTCCAATTAGAGGGGAGAGTAAACTGAGAGAGATGGTGTCAATCAAGGTTTGAGTTAGCAGCATAGTAATGAGATTAGAAGTGATAAGCTTAACCAGGGCCATTCATCTTGTTTTTGTAGTTAAAACCAGGAAGAGCAGCAGATGCAGAGCTGAGTTTATGATACCAGGATAATACCACTGTCCTTCCTAAAATGTGGCTGCCAAAATCATCTCATAACATTACACTCTAGGTATTGTTTGACTGATCCAGAACACAGCCACATATTCACCTCTTTAGTCCTAGATGTCTATTTCTCTTATTGTTACTAAGATTGTATGAGTAATCTTGACTGCCAACTCATTGGTGACTCATATTAATCTAGTAATCCTCCAAAAATTTTTCAGGTGTTTTCCAAGAACTTCAGTTTATTCATTCTGCCATTTGTAAAGTTGAGCTTTTGAACCCAAGCATCCAATTTTTATCATTATCCCTATTTAATTTAATGATATTCAATTCACCTTAATGTTGTAGTTAGTTTAGATGAAAAACCATTGATTTAGAACTAGGGGATACCTCAGACACTAGCTAACTCAAACCCTTATTTTACAGAGGACAAAACCTAGGCTCAGGAAGATTAAATATCTTGACCAAGGTCACACAGTTTGTAATTATCAGTGATGAAACTTAGACCCTAATGCTTTGACTATGGTGCAGTCAATGGTCTTTCCATTGTATCATACTCCTCATGTTATAAAAAGATTAAATTTTGATTTTTTTCATCAGTGAATTTCATCACTCATTTCATCAATTATTTGAATAGGTCAGGTTGAAGCTATTGCAGTTATTTTAGCCTTTCTTTTAACTTGTTATGGATTTTGACCTTTGCTTTAATTAGTTGTAGATCTTATTACATGATTCCTACTTCATAACTGGTTATTTATTGTCGAGATATAGTAAATTACATTTTTAGTGTGTATGTTATATGCACTTGTCATACTTAGCAGCCTCTGATTCTTTTGTGGAAGACACTGTGCAGAGTACCCACGAAAGGCAAAATGACCTAAAAATATCTTGCCTAAGTCATTTTCATCGTGGTGTCGAATTCAAATAAAAACAGGGGCCACTAATCCATACATAATGATTTCTGTGGGTTGTATTTTGAGTTAGTGTTAAAACATAAAGTATATATGTACATAACTGTAAGGAACATGGAAGGTCATCTAATCCAACCCCTTTATTTCATTGATTAGGAAAGTGAAATGGAGAAAGGCTAAATAAATTGCCCAAGGTCTCATTAGAAGTAAGAGTTAGAATCTCTATTTGACCCTAGGTTTATTCTAATGCAAACTCTTACCAATATACCAGTAGCCATCCTCATTTGGAAATACTTATTTTATGTTTACAATTCCTTAAAATATCAGACATTTGTTCAATTAACCTTTGTTGATAATGAGAATTGAGGCTGAACATTAAGTGATCTCTATTTGGTTATCCTGCTCATCTAATGACCATAGAATTATGCACTAAAGTTTGGAAGAGCATTTAGAAGCTAATCTCCTTTTTCCCTTCCTCTGACTCTTTCTGTTAAATAGGCACTATTATTATCCTTCACTTAAAAATGTGGAAACCAAAGACCAAAGACGTTAGTTGAATTGCCTAAGCTCAGACAGCTAGTTTAGCTAGACTTTGAACAAGGATTGTCTATCTCCAAATTCAACATTCTTTCCATTTTTACCACATCTTCTTGTCTTTAAATATGGCAGAAAGAGAACTTTTCATCTTGACCTTTGTTCTTGTACTTTGCTTGATTTTTTTCATTATTGCCAATAGCAGCTTTTTTCAGCTCCTTCATCTTGACTCTTCAGAGCCAACCCTGAATAACCCTTATGCTTTGTCCACTCTATCTAAACATCTACCAAGTCATGTTATGGTCTTATTGTAAATCATGTTCTATTTTCTCATCTCTGCTGCCAATGTTCAAACCTTTATCCTAGGTTCCAGCTACACTTTCTAGATTGTTACATGATGAAAAGAACAGAGGATCAAGAGTCAGATCCACTTAAAATTCTTAGATCTACTACTAGTAGTTGTTTTTTTGTCTTTGAGTTAGTTATTCACCCTTTGAGGCCTGATTTTTTTATTGGTAAAATGAGAAGTTTGGATTAGACGACTTCCAAGATCCCTTCCAACTCTAGATTTATAATCCTTTACCCTAAGCAAATCTTTCACTCTAATTGGAAAAACTTCCTTGCTGTGCCCACTTCTGAACTTTTATATCATCCATGTGACTGGAATAACACTCTTATTCCATTATTCCAAATTGGCCCCTTTCCATCCTCCCAAACACATTTTAAATCTCATTGGTGCCACTGGAACTTGCAGTACTGAATGGAAACAGATCCATATGCCCTAGAAACCTCATTAACATGATACCTTCCCTATGTCCAGTTACTCTCATTAGCTTAATTGTTTTCATGCTTTTTTACCTTTTTGAGCACATATGCAGATATACATGGAAATGCATCTGTGTTTATATATATATTATATATAATATATAAATGTGTATATACATATATAATATATCTATATGTATTTTATACACACACACACACACACACACATACGTAGACAGGCAATCTAATAGGTAAATAAATAGATAGAATTCTAGTCAGGAAGACCAAAATTTGAATCCTGTCAAATAGAATTATTAGCTATGTGACATCAAGACTTTTAATTTCTCTCAGTCTCAATTTTCTAATCAGTAACATGAAAATAATAGTAACAAAAAATAATAGTAGTTACAACAGTGTTGTTGTGAGGGTGCAAAGTGCTTTGCAAATCTTAAAGTATTATGTAAATTTTAGATATAGGATCTAGGCATATATTTATAGCTAGGTGGTGCAAAAGTAGAAGTTCTGGATTTGAAGTCCAGAATTCAGCTCCTAGACACCATGTGACTCTAAGCAAATTACTTAATCTCTCTCAGCTTCATTTATCTCATCGTAAAATGGCTATATTAATAGCACAGAGTTATTAGAATCAAAGGAGTTAACATATGCATATTGTTTTATAAGCCTTAAAACACTATATAAATGTTAATCATCATTATTGTTGTCATAGTTATCATTATTATTTCTATTTCTTGTTTGTTTACCTTAACAATTTAAGCACGTCTTTTTACTCTGAGTTTGTTGAGGGCAAAAACTTTAGAGAATTTCAATACCTCTATGCCTCACTGTATATACACTAGGAACTTTATAAGTTTTTTATCATTGTTAATTGGGGATGAACCCCCCCCCCCCTAAAAATTTGAATTATTTCAGAATTTCAAAGCTGCCAGGGTCATTAGCCCACTTTATATATGTCATCTATGTACATACAAATCAGTAAAGTAAGTGTTAAGTTTTTTATTTCATCTTACTCTAGAGACATAAGTAGAGATGATTAGGTTGAGATTCACAACCCTGATAATTAGCTTAGAGATTCTGAATCAGAATGTGTGCCGTGAAAAAAAGTGATTTTTGGAGCAGTTATCCCTAAGGGACTGGATAACCAGCTGTCTCAGATTTTTATACCTGCCAACATCTGGTTTGGCAAAGTAGGTACCAGACTATGTAACAGACCAGGAGGGAGTCCCCGCAACAACTTTGCCTTTGACCTCCTGAGAGCCAGAGGAGTGTTTGATTCTCTATTGAGTACAATTAGAAAAAGGCAGAATTATTTAGATTGTATGACATTTTCAAAGTACCTCACACACATTTAATTCAAAATTATTTCCCTCCCTTGTATTTGGAAATGGGAGGAATTCCCAAGGATAAGGAGAACAATAGTGAACAGAGCTATGGTCTAAGCACTGAATAGTGGGATACCAAGTCTATGTTGGGGGAGCATCAGGTGAGAAACTTCAATGAGCCCGAGGATTCCAAGGAGCTCTAACCCTGGAGGTTCTCAGAGAGGACCAGGCAGATGTTGAGATGTTACTACAGGAAATTGTCATTTGGTGTGGTGCTGCTGGGAAACGTCACAGACAGCTTTTGCTTCTCTTTTCCAAACTTATTAAAAAGCTGCCTTTGATAGGCTGTAACTAGCCTGATTACAAGGGACAAGTCAGATTGCCCCTCGAACATTCCAGGTAGAGGCCCTTGGCTGGAGGCAATCCCAAGGATGATCTGAACCATTAGTATCATTGAGAATCACTGGCACAAAGCTAACAAATTTATGTAATGCTTTCAGCTTTTTTTTCTCTCTAAAGCATCTTTATATTTTATTTCAATTTATCCTCACAATAACCCTATGAGATAAATAGGGCAGGGAGAAAATGAAAGTTCCTCTGTGCTCTAGTCTTGTTTCTCCCTAGCTTTGTGCTGTGTAATTTTTAAGTCCTTAAGATTCTCTAAGACTGCTCTTGGTGGTTAAGAATTGCCTTTTTTCTTCCTCAACTTAAGACAGAGTAATTGAGATGCCACACCTTGTCAACACTTTGGAGTCATTCAAGCGTAAAGTTTGTAGTCATTTTTATATACTATAAAAATTGAGCATATAGACATAATAAGCATATCTCCACTCATTACTTGGCCCCCATATGACTGCATTACAAGTGCAAAATATTACTGTGTTTTTGTGATAGGGCTCTAGACTACTCAGGGAAAAATAGTCAAGATTTAAACCCTGTTTTCAAAGTTTTGGAGAGTCAGGAGTACTTATGTTTGAAAGAGGCTTACACAAAGTTTTATCACTTTCTGTTTCCTAACACATGTATGAATTTGCCCAAATTTCTTATTCCCTTTCAGTCCATAATTAAAATGCAAATCCTAAATACAGGCACCATTTTTTAAAAAAAGATGAACTTTATATTGCCTAGCACTGTTGCTTTAATTATATGGTGAGTCACCATAGAAGTATAGTAATAACTGCAAGCATTTATATAATTTTTAAGGTTTGCAAATAATATATATATGCATATATATTATATATATTATTTACATCCACTTTTTGTTGTTAAGTTGTTTTTTAGTCACATTTGACTCTTTGTGACTGTTTGGGGTTTTCTTGGCAAAGATACTAGAGGGGTTTATCATTTCCTTCTCCAGTTCATTCTACAGATGAACAACTGAGACAAACAGGGTTAAGTTATTTGCCCAGGGTCCTGTAGCTAGTAAATGTCTGAAGCTGGATTAAAACTCATATATTCCTGATTTCAGGTCTCATGCTCTATTCAGTGTAGCACCTAAGTGCCTATATGCATACATAGACATATATTATTTGAGCTTCATAATAAAACTGGGAACAAGGTGTTTATAATTATCTTCATTTTATAGATGAGGAAACTGAGGCTTAGGGAAATAAAATGACAGAGTCAGGATTTGAACTCAGGTCTTCCTGATTCTAACATTGGCATTATGTTGTCTTCCATCAGTAAAGAAAATTTACACATTTGTATTTTCAAACTACATTTATTCACCTATAAACTTTTGCTACTACATTCAAAGACCTGTTAGATAAAAGAAGAAATGCATAAAAATATTTACCATTTTTTGATAGCATTTATTATGAGCAAAACTTTAAAATTAATTTAAAAAACTCGCATAAAAGCCTCTTATTTGCTATCAGAAAGAAAAAAAAAGTGACCAAGTAAAAAGTATCAACCCTCATAGAGTTTCATTAGCAATGAGTCTGTTCCCAAATGGGAAGTAAGATGACTTTTACCTTAATGAGAAGATCTTGCCTTTTTGGGGGTAGTCAGGAGCTCTCCTTTTTTTTTTTTCTAAATTAGCTTGAGTTTGGACTTTGAAGGATTGCAAGGAAAAAGTTCCCCGGATATAAAGACAGGTTGCATTTAGTTCATGTCTGCCATTCCAGTTTCTAAATGACCTTAATTTTCCTGTACTCCACGTTTTCACTTAAGTTTATGCAGACAGAATCCCTTACTTGAGCGATAAAATTAAGGGGTTTTACTGTCTGAACTCTAAGATCCCTTCTAACTGTAAATCCTATGATTCTATGGTTTGATGATAATGGAAAAGGGATGGTCAAAGGGAGAAATATTTTCACTAGATCTGGGGTTTAAAGAATTTCTTTGTCATTTTTAGTCTTTCAGTTTTCTGAAGATAATACTAAGTCAAATATAATAGAATTTATGTATTTATATAGGTTTGTAATATTCAAATTATTTCTTTTCTTGCAATCTCTCAGAAACAAACTCTTTAACTATGCATATTGGTTTCATGCCATGACTTGTGAAATGCATGTGGATTTGATGTCATGACAATCTCAAGAAAGGTAGTTTTAAAACCAGAGGATATAAATCCAAATACTGACTTGCCCTTTTCATATCTGTGTGAATTTGGGCAAATCAAATACCCCTAGGCCCCAGGTCCCTCATATGTAAAGTAAGAGAGTTGGATAGAAGACCTTTTAAGTTTTCTTCTAGTTCAGACACTGAGTCTATGACATAGGAAATAAATTGGTTAGTCATTGGCTTCAAGGTTTCAATCTGAATAATCCTTTCATTATTGCAGAATTTTAGAGTTGGAAGAGATCTAAAATGTCATCAAGTCAATCTATAACTAGCTGACCAAGAATTTTTTTCAATAGAATCCCCCAAGATAGTTTTACATACTTTTCTTAATGACTTCTCGAAAAGGGAAACTTATTTCTGTTCCTGCCTTTCTATGGGCTTCAAACATTCCCCCCCATCCGTTATGTTACCTATCCTCCTTCCCCCCCATACTTTCCATGTTTTCTTCTCTCTTTTATATCTTTTTTCCCATTAAAATGTAAGCTTTATGAGGTCTGGAACTGTCAGGGGAATTTTTCTGTGTGTGGGAAATATCTTTTTGCTTGTATTTGTATCTTTACCACTTAGCATAGTACCTGGAACATAGTAAGCAAAAACAAGATTAAAATGTAATTGGAGGATATTTAACAAAATATAATAAACATAGATTAATGTTAATATGTAGTTTTCTAAGTTAATATATGGCTCATAAGGATCCTTATGTTCAGTTCAGTGGTTCCTATTTCTATTTAAGTTTAACATCACTGCTTTATATGATAATTGTGACATTAATTCAATTTCTGAAATTAACATCAGGCATACTGAAAACTTCCTTGAGACTAAGTTCCAGAAATGCATGTTTGTTAAAACTATGAAAAAAAAGCTTGACTTAGTCCTTTCAGCCTTATGTTATATGCTACACATTAGAAGTGTTATACTCCTTGAAGGAAACTGATGGTCTTTAATACTTATAGTCTCTCCATGGAATTGGGTCCAAAAAGCCACTGTCTATTAATTGTCCAAGTTTTACTAGAAGGCTTCCTGCAGGTTTTGTTGCATTCCTAATATAATACAATTCCAAATTTTGTGGGTGTTAATAAGGAAAAAATATTTATTAAGTGCCAGAAGTGACAGAAATGTTGAAATCTAAGGTGTCTTAATATTTATTTAGAGGGGATTTTTCTCTTTAAAATCTTTCTAATTTCCATTACTTAGCAAGAAATGTAACAGCCTCATAGGCTGAAGGAAGAAAATGTTTGCCAGCTGCAGACATCTGTAGAGCTACTTTTGGGCTACTTTACACATTTGGCAATTCTTGATGGTTTCATTTTGGCAGATCAGGTTTCTTTAGCTCTCTCTTGCCATTTTATTTTTTTAACTCATAGGATTAGGGTTTATTTCTTTTCTCCTTTCTTCTTTAACACTGGGCTAGAGTTAAATGGGAGTGTGTTGCTGAAAAAGATGATAGGATACTGCATATTAAGCATTGAAGTCTGGGGGTTACTTTTGGCAATTTTTTTCTTTTTTTCTCTTTGTGTCTATAATTCCTTTCTTCTCCTCTGTGGTCCTTCTTTGTTGTTTTGTTTTATTTTCATGTTAAAAAGTAATAAAGATCTATGTATTTCATCATTTATAATAGTGTGGGTTATATAAGTCAAATTTTATGAGATCTTTCTGAATAAAAGCAAATACTTTTATTATAGAGGGTCTCCATACCTTTAAAAGTATGATATACTAAAACTTAGAGAACTCTTTTGAATAACTTTTTTACAGTCAAATATTTTTACAGTCAAAGGTTCTGATAAAGGCCTTATTTCCAAAATATATAGAGAATTAACTCTAATTTATAAAAAATCAAGCCATTCTCCAATTGAAAAATGGTCAAAGGATATGAACAGACAATTCTCAGATGAAGAAATTGAAACTATTTCTAGTCATATGAAAAGATGCTCCAAGTCATTATTAATCAGAGAAATGCAAATTAAGACAACTCTAAGATACCACTACACACCTGTCAGATTGGCTAAGATGACAGGAAAAAATAATGATGATTGTTGGAGGGGATGCGGGAAAACTGGGACATTGATGCATTGTTGGTGGAGTTGTGAATGAATCCAACCATTTTGGAGAGTAGTTTGGAACTATGCTCAAAAAGTTATCAAACTGTGCATACCCTTTGATCCAGCAGTGTTACTACTGGGCTTATATCCCAAAGAGATTATAAAGAAGGGAAAGGGACCTGTATGTGCACGAATGTTTGTGGCAGCCCTTTTTGTAGTGGCTAGAAACTGGAAACTGAATGGATGTCCATCAGTTGGAGAATGGCTGAATAAATTGTGGTATATGAATATTATGGAATATTACTGTTCTGTAAGAAATGACCAACAGGATGATTTCAGAAAGGCCTGGAGAGACTTACATGAACTGATGCTGAGTGAAATGAGCAGGACCAGGAGATCATTATATACTTCAACAACAATACTATATGATGACCAGTTCTGATGGACCTGGCCATCCTCAGCAACGAGATCAACCAAATCATTTCCAATGGAGCAGTAATGAACTGAACCAGCTACACCCAGAGAAAGAACTCTGGGAGATGACTAAAAACCATTACTTTGAATTCCCAATCCCTATATTTATGCCCACCTGCATTTTTTATTTCCTTCACAAGCTAATTGTACAATATTTCAGAGTCTGATTCTTTTTGTACAGCAAAATAACGTTTTGGTCATGTATACTTATTGTGTATCTAATTTATATTTTAATGTACTTAACCTCTACTGGTCATCCTGCCACCTGGGGGAGGGGGTGGGGGGTAAGAGGTGAAAAATTGGAACAAGAGGTTTGGCAATTGTTAATGCTGTAAAGTTACCCATGCATATATCCTGTAAATAAAAGGCTATAATAAAAAAATAATAAAAAAAAGAATTTGATAGGCAAAAAAAAAAAAAAGAATAACTTTTGGAACACTGACATAGTCATGGCTAAATATTTCTCTTCTTTGGTGAAGAATTACAGAAGGTTTCCATTGCAGTGTTGCTTGGGTGCCTGGAGCTTGTGACCTCACAGAGCAGGTAGGTCATTTTGTGACCTTGAGCAGATTTATTCACAGCAGGATTCAAAGATCATTAGTTGGATGGGCTCCAGAAGAATTCTTCTCCATAAAAATGAATTTTAAAACGTTATTTTCAAAATCATACCGATCAATTCAAATAGCTTTGTAACCAATTTTATTGACCATATTATCCAAGAGAAAAAACTACTTTAGGCAATATTAACAGTTGTTAGCATACACTACAGCAGCACAGGCAAAATTTAGGCAAAATTAGGAAGTACAAACTCTTATGTATAGCCAATTTCCTTCCCTTTAAAGATTAGGAAATCGGGGCTCAGGAAAATTAATTAATTTATTCAATCTAGTCACAATCTAATTAATGTTGGAATTAGGATTTGAATCTAACTCCTCTTATACCAAAGTCAGGTACCTAACATACTGCTGCTACTTCTAATATAATTTTCGTTCTTTTGTTGCCTTCTCCTTCCATTCCCCTGCTCCCTCAGGTTTGAATAGGAGATTGTACTCTAGCTCTGTCCTCTTGAATGCTGCTCCTAAGAAATAGTCTGAAACTGAATCACACCAAGGGCATATAGTTGATAGTTTAAAATGTTACTTCTATAGCACCTAATGAGAGCTTTGCATTTTAAGTTAAAGGAAATTTAGGCACCAACCAGCATGTTGGGGGCAACGAAGGTGGTGATTTGTAGATAAGGAAGACCACGAAGGCCTTGAAATCATACCAGGTTTTGAACTTTGTCTACATAGGCTGGCTGACCCTCCCCTGGATCTTTAATATAGTGAACAACTGTGCTTAATTCTGCTTATCTGGTGTATATTGAAATTTGTTAATACTGAATTTAGAGTTGGAAAGTTCAAATCTGCTCTTAGATACTTCAAGGTAAGTCACTTAAGTTCTAACTCAATTTTTTCATTTATAAAATGGTAATAACAGTAGCATCTACATCCTAGGTTTGTTTTTCAATGAACATTTTTAAATTTACTATACTTTCTTTATTAAATTTATATACCCTTCCCAGTTTTCAGTTTCTTTAAAAGTATCCTTTTCCCCATTTGACTGTGAGCTCCTTAAGGGGAGGGATTCTTTTATCTGGTTTAGTATAATTCCTGGTTATTGTAGGGGATTAAATAGTAGTAAGGGGTTAAAATATATATATATATATATATATATATATATAATGATATATTAATATTCTATAATAATAGCATATTATATTAAATATAATAGTATAATAATGATACAATATATTATATATAAAAATGATAGAGGATTAAATGTATATATACTAAATATAGTATATATAGTAGGGGATTAAATGTTTATTGACTTACTGATTTATCATTATCTACTTCAGAAATATCTAATAAAATAATTATGCAAGAAACATACAAATTAATGACTGAATAGAACAAATCTGGCTCTAGACACAGCAGAAAATACCAATTTTGATTCAAGGGCTAGTAACATACTTTCAGAATCCTAGCTCAGTCACCCCATCTTAATTACTGTTTGACAACATAAAATTTAGATTATTGATTGAATAATGACTAAGAGTTGTCAACTACTGTAATCAACACTTATGTATCAGAAATAGATTTGACTGGAAATCCTCTCTAAGTCAAGTTAAATATAAGCTCCTGATCTTTGATCAATCATAGTCTTAATTTAGTTTGCATCACTGGACCTTATGGATCTGCTCTGTCAGATGTTTCCTGGATACAGAGGAGATTGGGATCTCATTTTATTGACAATTACTAGCCTTGCTTATGAGGCAGCTAGGTAGCACAGAGTGATGGATATGGAATTAAGAAGGCTAGGCTTCCTAAATTCAAATCTGGCCTCAGGTGCATCCTATTTATGTGACCCTGGCCAAGGCACTTAACCCTTTTTTAGTTCAGTTTTCTTATTGATAAATAGGCTGGACAAGGAAATGAAAAATTGTTTCAGTATTTTTGTCAAGAAAATCCCAAATAGAGTCATGAAGAATTGGACACAACTGAAAAATTACTTAACAACTTTAACAAGTTTATTATGTGCCAGATACAATTCTAAGAGCTAGGGATACAAATAAGAAAAAGAAAGATATTCTCTCTGCTCTCAAAATGTAATGGATAAGACATTTAAAGAAAGTTGAAAAGGGGGGACAGAGGGGGGCATTAGCAGAGATGTACTCAGAACAAGGAGTGATGTCCTATGGAGTCTGAATTAAAAACCCTGGAATGGAAAGTAGAGAATTACTTTTAAAGGGTGATTATGAGGAATAATGAGTTATTTATGAAGTATTCTGAAAACTTCAAAATACTGTGTAAATATTAGTTGTGATGATGACGATTACTATTACCAGAATACCAGAAAGGATTTTAGAACAATGGAACTATGAGGTTTCACTGCATAATTTTTTCTTTCATTAACTTTCCTGTTTGGGGTTCTTTTGAGTATTTCTTTTTGATTAGTGCCTAATATGAGTTCCCCTATCCTCTGTCCTCTGATTGAGGAGGCAATATAAGAAAGAACCTTTTAATATTTAGAACTATCTAATAATGGAGATGGCTCCTTTTGAAAAATAGTAAAATCCCTATCATCAGAATTATTCAAGTAGAGGTTAGATGGCTAACTCTCAGTGAAGTTATAGAAAGCATTACAAAATTAGGTATGAGTTTGAACTAGGCCTTCAACATTAATTTCATTTCTAATTTTCTCCAATTCTATGTCATTAATCATTGGTTGCTCATATTTGCACACTACTTTTATGCATACTAAAACTTTATGTACATTAGATTATAGATTGAAACTAGAAGGGACTTCAGAGACCATCTAGTTTAAACTTTATTTTTCATATATAGAAACTGAGACCTATGATGTAAGGAAATCAATTCATTCTTGCAGATGTATAGCTTATCTTTTACAGTAGAATAGCACAGACTTTGGTGTGGGGAGGGGAAGGAAGAAAGCTAAAGTCTCTGGATCATAGTCCAATCCAACTTATTTCACAGATATAGAAACCTAGACACAGAGAATAAAAAGTGAATATCCTAAACCATAGGGTTGTTAATGTAGATAGGATTTGAATACAGGTTCTGGGCTTCTAAAGACACTGATCTTTCCACTATACCTATTGATCAGAATCATATTTGTTCCTAAAGAATGTTTCAACATCAACATCAACATCAACTCCAACATCAACAATAACAATACTATAACAACAAAAACAATGACATCATAGTGAGGTGATAATAAAAGCACCATTGGATTCATTTTGTAGATAAGAAAGTAGAGGCTTAAAGATAGTAGCTTTCAGAGATAGAGATCTTCATCACTATTTTTAATAGCTCTAAGAAATGTTTTCTACATTTTGGGGGAGGTCGGTTAATGTACTTACATATGAATTTCTAATTATGTTCTGAACAACTTTAACATTTTTAAAAATATGTGGTTTCATTGATGTGGGTATTGTCTCTGTTAACATAAATCAATTGAAGGGAAGAAAAAAGCGAAAGAGGAAAGGAAGAAAGAAAAATACAGGAGAAAAGTAAACAAGGGAGGAGGAAGAAAAAGGGGAGAAATGGAAAAAAGGAAATTAGGGAGGGGATGGGAGGGAAGGGAAAAGAAGGAAAGAAATGGGGACAAGCGGAAAAGTGAAAAAAAAAACAACAAGAAAAAAAGAAATAGAAGGAAGCTTCTCAAAGCTGGACATTAAATGGCAGATAGTGCCACCACAGGATTTATATTCTTCTGGCACAATCTTGGAAGATTCAGGGGTGCATCTATGCTACAATAGGTATGGAGAAAGAATTTTAATGGAGGACAAACAGGGAAAAATCTTCAGTGATGTCCTTTAGTTCTTTAGTCACTCAAAAAACATAACTTCTCTTTTCCATCCAGGCAGATAAAACCTTGTAGTAGACAGAATGCTTTATTCCTAGTTTTATCTGATGTGTTTTCTTTGAGGAACAACAAAGAGGCATTATCACTAGATCACAGAAAAATGTGGAGAGGAATAAAATGTAAAGGATATAGGAAAAGTATGAAGGGGCCAGGTTACAAAGGGCTTTAATAGCCAAACAGAATTTTATATTTGACTAGGAAGTAAAAGGTAAGCACTAAAGTTTGATAATTGGGTGGAAAGTAGATTGGAGTGGGCAGAGCCTGATGTCAGGAGACCAACTAGAAAACAATAGTTCAAGCATCAGATGGTGAGGGTCTATATAAAGGTGGTAGCTGTATCAGAGGAGAGAAGAGGTATGTTTGAAGGATCTTACAAAGTAAGAGCTGTCAACAGTTTGCTTTTGGGAAATGAGAGAATGAGGAGTCAAGAATGGAACCTAGGTTGCAAGCCTGGGTGACTTGGAAGATAATAATGCCCTTAAAAGGAATAGCAAAGTTAGGAAGAGGGGAGGATTATGGGGGAAAAGATAATGAATTTCATTTTGGATATGTTAAATTTAAGATGTTTACAGGACATTCACTTTGAAATGTCCAATAAGCAGGTGGAAATTTGAGACTGGAATTGAGAGAGGCTAGGATTGGATAAATTGATGTGAGAATCATCTATATGGGAATGATAATTGAATCCATGGAATCTGGTGAGATCACCAAGTGAAACAGTACAGATGTGAAAGACAAGTGGGATTGAGTTTTGGAATACATCTAGGTGGGATGACTTTGTTGAAGGAACACACAGAGACAGAGAGTGAAAAACAGACAGAAAGGTAGAAAGTGAAAAACAGAGAATAAGAAACAAACAGAAAGGCAGAGACAGAGAAAGACAAAGTGAGAGAGAGAGAGAGAGAGAGAGAGAGAGAGAGAGAGAGAGAGAAGGAGGGAAAGAGGGAAGGAAGGAGAGAGAGAGGGAAGGAAGGCGGGAGAGAGGGAAGGAAGATGAGAGGGAAGGAAGGAGGAAGAGAGAAAGGGAGGGAGAAAGGGAGGGAGGGAAGAAGAGAGAAACTGCATAAAAATCTATAGCAAAGAGAGTATCCAAGAGGATGATCAACAATATTAAAGATTTCAGAAAGATTAAAAAGAAAGTTGGGGTTTCAGAAGAGGCTATTTAATTTTAATGTAACTTTACAGAGAGCAGTTTAGTGTTATTAGTTTAGAGAGAGTAGTTGAATAATGACATCGGAAATTAGACTGCACAAAGTTCAGAAGAGATTGAAAGGAACAGAAATTAGGGGCCGTGATTGTAGATGTCGTTCTCCAGGAGTTTGACCCCTCAAGAGAAGAAAGATAGAGAATAATAGCTAGCAAGTGAAGTTTTCTGGAGATCTAGGAGATGTGAGCATGTTTGTGGACCATAGGGAAGCAGTCAGTAGGTATGGAGAAATTGAAGCTTAGTGAAAACATAAGGATGATAAAGAGGACAATTTACTGGAGAAGATGAGATGTGATAAGATCATATGTGCTCATAAAAGGTTTTTCCTTGGCAATAAAAATTGGAGCTTTTTCTCATGTGATACAGGAGTGGAGAAGATGGTGGTAGTGGTGGTGGAGGCATCTTGGTGATATAACATGCAGAAGAGGGAAAAACTGAAACTATGTGAATCATTTCAGTTTTTCAGTAAAATATGAGGCAAAGTTCTCAGCTAAGAGAATATAGGGAGGGTGAACTATCCTTTGGGATGCTTGAACTTATTTGGATCTCTCACTAAGTTTTTTTTTTTATAGTCACTTTTTTTTTTGCATAAGGCAATGCTGTTCACATTATTCCACCATCTTCTTCTGAAAGATCTTATACATATGTTATAAAATTGTTATTACCTTTGGTTGCCATGTCTCCACTCTGCAAGGATAGGAAACCTCTGCTTGCTGAGAATTTACATCTAGGAGGTACATACTAAATATAGAATAAATGAATGAATACAAGTCACTAAGACCCTTCTCTGAACAAATGCATTACTCCCTTCTAAATATCCTATAGTATAGGGATGCCATAGCAAGAACACCAGAAAGCTTTCGGGCCAATAGAAACCAACAGACATTAGGAATTATGAGTAAGCAATGGGCTAAGGATTCTAAAAGAATGGCCACTTTCCCATAGAGACTTTGGAAAACTAGTGAGAACCTAGAAATTAACTGTCTAATTATTTAGTGGGTCTCTGATCAAGTAAGGTAGGAAGGCCCATTGCCTAGCAAGCTTCTTTAACAGGCTAAAATGAATGCTGCTTTAGCATAATCCCTAAAGAAGTTTCCTGGGCTCAATTCCATCTAAAACTAGGCTTTTGAGAAGCCTTTCTGATATTCATTTAAATTTCTCTGGTAGGCTAATTTAATGCCCACTACCCAGAGGGGAAATAGAATTGAGATTCACAGCAACTGACTGGGTTATTTGGGGTAGCACCTGTGATGTGGTTCTTAATGTCTTATGAGATTCCTAGCATCCAGAAGAGACAACGTGGGCTGCTGTTTATGAGTTGTGGTACTGCTGGGGTTTCTGGGAACCTTGATGGGGAGTGGAGAGGCAGATACTTTGGAAGCATGGTAAATACAGATGGATTGGGCCAGATGGGCCTAAGGAGGCAAATATCCTCTGTT
This sequence comes from Sarcophilus harrisii, assembly GCF_902635505.1. Classification (NCBI taxonomy): domain Eukaryota; kingdom Metazoa; phylum Chordata; class Mammalia; order Dasyuromorphia; family Dasyuridae; genus Sarcophilus; species Sarcophilus harrisii. The sequence goes on along the minus strand of NC_045426.1, from coordinate 183,861,150 downwards.
TAAATCAGTGCTGCCTGCATCTTGCATTCTATGTTGGATTTTCTATTGATAGGGTAAATTGGATTTAGAAAAGCAATATGAGTTGGGAAAAGCACTTTTGAGTTGAAGTCAGAAGACATGGATTCAAGCCTTGCTCTGAAACATACTATTTACTTGTGACAATGACTAAGTCAGTAACTTAGGCAAACCTATGATTATTAATTAGATATATTGATCTGTGTTCCAGATCCAGTGATCTGGAAATGTAAATTTCCATACTAGTAATTTCCTACATTGATTAAATGAAATATCCAGACTAAAAATAATGATGATGATAGATAATAAACTATAATGAGAATAAAATATAATATTTAAATCCTAGTATCTCATTTGATCATCACAATAGTTCTATGACCTAGTTAATGACAGATTAATATTATCTCCATTTTATAGATAAGGAAATAGAGTCACAGAGAGAATGAGTAATATTGTGAAGATCACACAGCTAACAAATGACAGAGACAGAATTTAGGATTCAGGATCTTTTGACTAATATTCACTTCCCTGGGTCAAAGTTTATCTATCTCTCAAAATTCAAACGAATATAAAACAATAAGTAAATATAAACTATTGCATTATTATTAATGATTTATAATATTGTCAGAGACAGTTTGAATAATGTTATTCGTGACTGTCTATCCATGTGCTATGGAGGGGCATGCCAACTGAAGAATTTTAAAGAATTTTCAATTCAAGCTGTGGCTCCTGCTCCTTTTGAAAGGTGGAAAATCTCTCTTTGCAGGTGTTAAGTGGCATGTATCAGTGTGGTGGAATGTGTTGCCCTGATAGATGCCATTTTGTACAGTGCCATAGCCATAAGGACTCACACAGAATTCAATGCTAATGAATAAAATGCCTGGGAGAAATTTGTTGGATTCTTTTAAACATCTTGAACAAGAATTTCCAGGGGCTCTGTTTTTATTGGGCCCACATTGACTTTCTCTCTTCTCTGAGATATTAAAGAATCTCAGAACCAACAATTTTGCTGTAAAATATTCATAACACCCAAAGCTTGTTTTAGGAGAAAAGAAAACACAACCAACTCAAAATTGGTTGCTAATGCAATAATGCATGGTTAATGATATAGTATTATATATTAGGAATCTGACATTTCCAAATATTTCTTACAATCAAATTTGGTACTTTATGGATATGGTCAGTTTATGAAATCTAAATGGCCCCCAAAATTATCCCCCAAATCTAGTGATAATTTTAAACACCAGCCATGAAGTACTTTTTTTCTGTCTATTTTAACAAAGGCTGGTTGATTAATATCTAGCATTGCTTCCAATCAATAGAAACATAGTGAAACTTGGTGAAGTCATTTCACCACTCAGGTCATCAATTTCTTTTTCTGTAAAATGAGGCACTGAGACTAGATCACCTCTAAGATCTTTTCCTGTTCTCCATTTATAACCCTATGATCTATACCCTTGATTTATGCACTATACTTGAGAAAAGAAAGGCATCAACAATGAGCAACAAGACTTGCTTGAAAGATAGCAATTGAATCAAGATTCAGAAGTAGTGAAGAGCTTGCTCCTCAATCTTCCACAGGCCTTGATTTTCATTGTTACGCCTGTGGATGGCTTGCCTTCTCTCTTATCCCTACTCCTGGCCCCCCTTCCCCAGGTCTCAGTAACACGGTAGAGATGCTTTTTGACAGACAAGAGATAATCTTACACTTGACTTCCAATATCAAGGCATTTTAACTGGCACACTTTATATTGAATAATTCATGGGTATTCAAGCTTTACTTCACTCCACAAAGAAAGTGCTTTCTCTTAGGAGCCACAGTA